>NC_143436.1:20629868-20937236 GCF_987193195.1 Phasianus colchicus
TGCATGAATCGTCTTTTCCCCTGACTTTTCATTCATTCTCCCAAACGTGTTGTTATTAATCATGTACAATCTTCAAACGCTCTTTCCCTGAAGCCAACAGTGAACCTCATATACCTGTAGGCAGTAAATCCCCTCAGTCTGTGTGGTTTTCCCCAGGAAAAACTCTACAGTTAACTCAAATTAGTGGATCTCATTCTTGGAGTACAGAGCTTATGTCAAGGCAGCCTGGGAAAGAGCCAGGTTGGAGGCTCCTGCTGAGGTTATTGGGGTTCCCCTACCTCTACTTTGTGTTTGTGGAGATGAGCCTTTAATGACATAACCTAGCATGCAGAGATGCTATCATTTAAGTTGGTGGCTCCACAGAGGTTTGTTAGAATAAAGGTTTATTAAGGCATTCAACTGCTCAATTGCCTGTTGTTAGTTTTTTGTTGTTTTTTTTTTTTTTTAAGTAAATTCAAATTCAATTTAAAACAGAATCTTTACACAGCAGAAGGTCTTTTACCTCGTACTGTATTAGTTGGTTCTTTCTTCATACAAGAAAAGCCCATTAAAAGCCCATTAGAGCACCATTTTATGCTTCACACATTATTTTCACTTTACAATCACTATATCTACACCCATAAAGGCTATATTTTGATGCAAAGTAACAATTTGACTCACTTTATACTCAAAAAATTAATATTCTTGCTCTGCCATTCCTGTAATTGTGTTCACTGTGAATGCAGAGGTGAGACTAGTTTGGTTATTGTATTCACATAGCAACAGGCAGAAAAAAAATATTTACCTATGTGTATCTAGTTATTTGCAGTATGCTATTAGCACACCATTTCCAAAGTGTGTGAAGGAAAGGTGGAACAGTAATATCATCCTATGCCCTTTCACTTCCAGGGAGATGATGCTAATACATCTAACTACAAAACCCATACCATATATAACTACAAAAACCATACCATATGGACAGAGGATCTCAAAGAGCTATGTTTATAAAACAATAAACAACTTTGTTCTTCAGGCACTTATTTTTATGTTCCATTCTAGTTATTAAGAAGCTGCTCATTAAAAGAAAGCAGGCACACATTCACAGTTTATTTGGGAGTGCAATTACAAAATACTTACTCTGAATCAAGGCTCCAAATAAGCTGTCCAAACACTTTCTTCAAACATAATGAATGTCTGCATCAGAAAAAGCACTGCCTTTATAGATTAAATCTGATACTGGCAAAGGAACAGGAAAATGACTAGAACAGGGAAATGGCAGATCGACCAAAGGCGAAGCACTGCTAGTACTGCTGCTCACCAATGTGGAGGAGATCATTAAGGTTGGAGGCAGCCTGGGCTGCAATGACCATGCCCTGGTCAAGTTTGTGATCTTGAATGTGGGCCTGGCAAAGAGTGGGGTCAGGACCCTGAATTTCGGAAGAGCAAACTTTAAGCTGTTCAAGGATTTGTTGGCCAAGATGTCCTGGGGTGCTGTCCTTAAAAACAAAGACGTTGAGGAAAGCTGGCTACTCTTTAAGGATGCTTTTCTGAGAGCACAAGAGCTCTCTGTCCATCTGAATAAGAAAGCAGGCAGAGGAGGCAGGAAGCCAGCATGGCTCAGCAAGGATCTGCTGGGCAAAGTGAGGGCAAAGAAAGGTGCGTAAAAGCTCTGAAAACAAGGGAATCACCTGGGAAGAAAACAGAGATGCCATTCAGACTTGCAGACGTGAGATCAGAAAAGCCAATGCGCAGGAAGAACTGAACTTGGTGAGGGATGAGAAAAACAATATGAAGACATTCTACAGATACATTGGCCAGAAGAGACAGACCAAAACGAGTGTACCTCCTTTGGTAAATGTAAAAGGAGAACTGGCTTCAACGGACGAAGAGAAGGCTGAGGTATTGAATGAGTTCTTTGCCTCAGTCTTCACTGACATCCAGTATTCTAGTATTTCTCACATCCCTGAGCCCTGCATCCCTAAACTTCTAGGTGGGGACAGGGATAGTAAATCCTCCCCCACTGTAAGGGCAGAGCAAGTCCAAGACCATCTCATGAGACTGAATGTGTACAAGTCTTTGGGGCTGGATGGCGTGCATCCCAGGGTTCTGAAGGAGCTGGCTGAGGTGGTTGCCAAGCCACTCTGCATCATATTTGAAAAGTTGTGGCTATCAGGTGAGGTCCCGCTTGACTGGAGGAAGGATCACATCAATCCCATATATAAGAAAGGGAGCAAAGAGGACCCCGGGAACTACTGGCTGGTGAGTCTCACCTCTGTGCCTGGGAAGATCATGGAACAGATCCTCCTGGACGGCATGCTTGATCACATGAGGAATGAGTGTGTGATCCGAGACAGCCAGCACAGCTTCACCAGGGGAAGGTCATGCTTAACCAATCTCATGGCCTTCTATGATGGAGTGATGGCATTGGTGGACAAAGGGAAGGCGACTGATGTCATTTACTTGAGCAAGGCCTTTGACATGGTCCCCCACCACATCCTTATCTCCAAACTGGAGGGATGTGGATTTGATGGATGGAGCACCTGATGGATAAGGAATTGGTTGAAAGGCCACAGTCAGAGGGTGGTAATTAATGGTTCTATGTACAGGTGGAGGTCGGTAACGAGCGGCGTCCCCCAGGGATCTGTCTTGGGACCGCTGCTCTGTAACATCTTTATCAATGACATTGATGATGGAATCGAGTGCATCCTCAGCAAGTTTGCTGATGACACCAAGCTGAGTGGTGCAGTTGACACAGTGGAAGGAAAGGATGCCATTCAGAGGAACCTCGGCAGGCTTGAAAGGTGGGCCTAGGTGAACCTAATGAGGTTCGACACAGCAAATTGCAAGGTTTTGCACTTGGGCCAGAGGAATCCCCAGGCATCCATACAGACTGGAAGGAGGGGTCCTTGAGAGCAGCCCTGCAGAGAACAACTTGGGGGTCTTGATGAAAAACTTAACATGAGTCAGCAGTGTGCTCTTGCAGCTCGGAAAGCAAATGGTATCCTGGGCTCCATCAGAATAGGGGTGGCCAGCAGGGACAGGGAGCTGATTGTCCCCCTCTACTCTGCTCTTGTGAGGCCCCATCTGGAGTACTGCGTCCAAGTGTGGAGCCCCCAGTACAAATAAGACAGGGATCTGTTGGAGGGGGTCCAGAGGAGAGCCACAAAGATGATTAAAGGGCTGGAGCACCTCCCCTACAAAGGCATGCTGAGGGAGCAGGGCTTGTTCAGCCTGGAGAAAAGAAGGCTGCGGGGTGACCTCATTGCAGCCTTTCAGTACCTAAAGGGAGCCTACAAACAGGAAGGGAATCAACTCTTTGAAAGGGTGAGTGACAGCAGGACAAGGGGAAATGGTTTTAAGCTGAGGGAAGGGAGATTTAGGTTGGACGTCAGGGGGAAATTCTTTACGGAGAGAGTGGTGAGGTACTGGAACAGGCTGCCCAGAGAGGTTGTGGATGCCCCATTCCTAGACGTGTTCAAGGCCAGATTGGATGGGGCCCTGGGCAGCCTGGTCTGGCATTAAATGTGGAGATTGGGGTGGCGCTGCCTGTGGCAGGGGGGTTGGAGATTCATGATCCTTGAGGTCCCTTCCAACCCAGATCACCCTGTGATTCTGTGATTCTCTGACTGGAAGGAAAATCCTGAAAATCCATTACGTAGATATATTTTGCAACTTTTTTGTGTTTTGCTGCTTTAAGGATTGTAGTTCTTCTTGAGCATATTATTGTATTTCCAACACAGAGAGTGAGAGTACATGGAATAGAGCCCTTCTAAGGCCTCTAAAGAAGGATTTTTTAATTGATTACTGTCCGATACTACAAACACCAAATAAGCTCTCATTTTCTTAATGAATGCCATCTTAGAATTTTTTCACATGTATGCTGAACAAATCTACTGACAAGTAGGAAGAGAGATGAGAACTAGTCATGCTGTTTTTCCTGGAGGCTGACAAAGAGAAAAGGAAGAGATCATGCTTTTGTTCTAAAATATCTGTGTGACACAAATAGCAAGAGAAGAGAGAAATGCGTAGAGAACAGGTGAAACTATATTGATCTACTCTTATATAAGATAGTTTAAAAATTTAAGTAGTTGCTATATACATTGCTTACAGTTAAAGGTAGGGATGAGTTCATTCCAGGGCTGAATCTTAAAATGCCAGATGTCTGATGCTTTTCTTTATTGTTTTCTGAAGACAAAACAAATGTATTTTTGTTTTAGGTCCCTTTTTGTTCATAAATACTCATCTAGGCAACTATACACACCAGCATGTTGTGGTTCCATAAACTGAGGAAGGTCTGGACAGGTGCCCTTGCTTTAGATCTGAGTTAAGGGCAACTGGAATGTTACAACTATTGCAATGATATTTTAGTTCTTAGATGACAAACTCTAACCATTCACCTTTTATCAGCATCATACCTGACCAAGACTCATCACCTCACTTAAAATACAATCTTGAAATATAATCACATCCTGGTTGCAATTGCTACTAAAATCTTTATTTAAAAAGTCAGATCACTTAACATTTTCAGCTTTCAGAGTAACAGAGACCCTGCATGCACTACAGAAAGTTATAGTGCTCAAGACTGCATGATAGCATGCTATTTAAGCTCTACAGATACTTTAGCCTAGCTATTAAATACTACTTAGTAAATCCACAAAGAACACACTGAAGTTTCCTGGCAAAATTGTAAGCATCAATTCTACAACACATAAAAATGACAAAATATTGTCAAACAACATTGTTCAGTGAAAAAAACTGAACCTCTGTGTTGAAGTTATGATTCCTTCGTGACCAGACAAAACAACTGATGTGTTTCTATGTTTCAGGCCTGACAAACAGATGCTGAGTTTTTAGAAAGTTTGTTCTAACAGCTTCAGCAAAGTGCCAAAGTAGAACATGTTAACCTTACTCCTTTTAAAAGTAAAATCCAGTATTTAGCAATATTTAATAGTAGAAGCTAATATTTCAAATCATAAATGAATATTCCCAACATAATCAATAAAAAGACTAGTGAATAAGTACAGCTAAAAGCCACTCTGAACAGGTAGGCACTTCAGTTTGTTGTATGAGTGGCTTTGTTGACTTAAATGAGATCAGTCAAGCACAAGATTAGAAGTGTTTAAGAAAATCTAAGTACAGTGCATCTAAATTTTCAATGGCAGTTTCAAAATAAATAAATAAATAAATCACAATTACTTTATCAAGAATGAAGCTTGTTTCTAACTCACTGACTCTTAAGAGTTTTAAAGCCATCTGCAGTGAATTCAGATGATCCTAATAGGTATTACCAAGACTTGAAAATCACTCAGCAGGCTAAAAAAGATTTCTTACTGAAGGATGTTAACATATCTGTCTAGCTAGTACGTAGTAACATACAGAGTAATTTTCTCTTTGCTCTCTCACTTCTAGTGTCTGCCAGGATGTTTATGCACCTGACACACATGCTGTTGGTCATGGCCATGTGATTCCAAGAATACTGGTAAGTTTACTTCTGTATACCAGTTGGGATCTAAGGGATGAGGAATAACAGAACAAGGGGCACACGCAATCTACACAGTTGTATCCCAGGATAACAGCAGAAACTCCACAAGTTGGCAGGCTTGTTGTGAATACTCTCTACCACATTCTCTAGCCCTGGCAAACACAAAGCAATAAACAGCAAAGCATACTGCCTCAGCTCCTGTAGCCACCACTAAGATTTCAAAGGCCACAGAAGAATGAGGAGTACATACGGAAATGCAGACTCACAGGAGGTAGGTGAAAATGGCATTTCTCTGTTTCATATCTGTACATACCTCCACACATAGATACACTGATAGTTGAGATACCATGAAAGATGATGGTGAAGAAGCCTTGTGTAAAAGAAAAAAATTGAAGAGCTGTTCCACCAGCACTTGGAGTGCCCAAATCAAAGTGAAGCTAAATCAAAGGTGTAATAGCCTGGAAAAGTGTGAATGGAAGAGAAGTTGGTAGCTTTTCTGATTCCAACAACTGGAGCATGTCAAAGCCTTGTAGGCAATACTCCTTGAAAGCCAGCAAATTGATATTTCATACCTTTAGATGACAGGTAAAAGCTTGCATAGAGACTACATAACACAATCCTCCAGGGTAAAGTATAAAAATATACACTAATTTTCTCTTAAGAGATAGAAATCAGAAAGGCTTGTAGAAAATTGTCTACTTTCTGACCAAGAGCCCTCATAGTATTCAGTGTATGATACATCCGTAGTTTAGGGAAAATCAAAATAGGTGTTATTTGTTGGGTTAGGAGGTACGCAATAAAGACTATATTTCATTTCACATGGAACAGAACTAAATTGCAGAGCTCTTTGCTACAGGATGGCTGACAATACAAGAGGATTCTTCATTACTACAGAAATTCAGAGAAGGCCACATTATCAGCAGTTATTAAGAATTACATTTCAGAAGCAGCCTTTGCCACAAGGAAATCCTACATTGGCAGTGTACCAGAACACCAGGACAAGACCTCTGACATGGTTTTGTCCAGGATAAACTTTCTCCATAGTGGCACATACATTTTTTGAATTTAGGATGAGAATAATACTGATAACACATTGATGATTCAGTTTTTTCTGAGCAGCACTTTCACTAAGTCAAGAACTTTTCAGCTTCTCACACTGCCCTGCCAGTGAGAAAGCAGAGAGTGCATACAAATTTGTGAAGGAACAGAAAGAGGACAGCTGACCCAGATTAGAAAAGGGATATCCCATACCATATAGCATCATGTTGAACAATAAATTGGGGCTGGGAGTTGACAGGGGAAAGGAGGCTACTATTACTTAGGGATTGGCTGGGCATCACTCGGTGGTGAGCAATTGTGTTGCACATAAATTGTCTTGTGTATTCTTTTCTTTTTGGTGTTGTTCCTTCCCCCAAACACATCCCCCTTTTCTTATTTATTAAACTGTCCTTATCTCAACTCACTTGTACTACTATTTACTAGTTCTCTCCTTCATCACACTGTAAAGGGAGTAAGCAAACAGTTATGTGGTCCTTAGCTGTCTACTGGGTTAAATCACAAGAGTCATAGAATCACAGCATGTTTTAATTTGGAGGGCACCTTAAAAATCATCTAGTTCCAACCCTCTACCATGGGCAGGTTACTGCCCAGTCAACCAGGCTGTCCAGAGCCCCATCCCTGCCTTGAATGCCTCCAGAGATGGGAGATTTGCAACTTCTCAGGGCAGCCTGTGTCAGTGCCTCATCACCCTCTGAGTAAAAAATTTCTGCCTAAAACACACCCAAATCTCCCTTCTTTTAGTTTTAAGCCATTCCCCATGTTCCCATTGCTATTAGACTGTATAAAAAGCCAGGTTCCTTCTGCTTGTAAGCTTCCTTCAACTACTGATAGTTGAAGGTCTGCAATAAGGTCTCCCCAGAGCCTACTCTTCTCCAGACTGAACAAGCACAAGTCCCTCAACCTTCTTTGTAGGAGAGCTTCTCCAGTCCTTTGATCATTATCATGACCCTCCTCTGGATCCACTACAGTCCCTCAGCTCCATTTTATTCACATTGCACACTGTATCCAACAATTTTGCTCTTTAGAAGTTCAGGCTCCTGACTTTGCTCTTTGCCAGGTCCATATTCCTCAAGATCACAAACTCACGTCACTACAGCAAAGACTGCCTCCAATCTTAACCTCTAAAGCTATCTCCTCTGCAATTTGACTGACATTCGTACTTTCATCAAACATAGTAATATCTTGACCTCAAGCAATACTCACAAAAAATTTGGACTAGAGTATTCTATTCCTTTTTGCTAGCAAAAATATTTTCCTATTTCTTGCTGCAGTATTCTAAGTGATCACTTTTTAGGAGTTTGTAAGATATTTTTTAGACTACATGAAAATAATTATAGTCATTTCTTTTCTGACTTGGAAGCACTTACCAATAGCTCAACCTTTATTCAACTACTTTGGAAAACTCCCTTTAAAAATCAGTGGGGGAAAAAAAATGATTTCTGATAGGCTTCAGGGAAATTGAGCACTTGCATGAATTCAGAATTCATTTCTCATTATTTTTGAGGCAATTCAATAATTTTTGGGTTCTATGTGTTGAAAATATCACATAAAGAAATAAAATAAAGTAATATTTGTATTGATTAATAATACCTGTTTCAGGTAAACATACATGTATCTTTGAATGATCCAGTACTAGGGGAAAAAAGCACTTTGTAATCATCACAGGTGCATAAGAGAATATAGGACATTATTGTTCTGATGACTCCTCACTGCAGTAATATAATAACATTTGAAATGAAATTGCCCTTTTAAAATTGATTAAAGAGAGTTTTGTAAACCAATTTTCCTAAGAATTTATAATATAATGAACTTCGAAGTCATCAGCTGAAAGAAAGTGTTGATGTAGGCATTTAACATGTGGGTTCAAAGTAGACAATGGTTATTATTCTTATTAGACATCATGAGTTTCTTCAGCAAAGCTCTTTTCTTTTACATTTCTCCAAGATTTCATGTAAACCTAGACAAAGATAGAAGTTTTAATTTCAGCAGATTGATGTAATGGGGATTTGGTGTTCAGACAAAAGGAAAATCGCAAGAAAAAGAATAATTTCTGATCATTTGAGTTACTTCTATGAAATAATTCTCAAGATTACTGTATTAACATTAATTTTGAATATATGCTCTAAAACATTAAGAATGTCAGAGCCAAGTCTACAGCAAACGCAGCCTTGACTCACAGTACGGTTATAATTTTAATTAGAATATTGAGATAAAGAGAAAATTACAATTGTAGAATCAATCCAGTGGTAGCCTAGTCAGTGTCTTAGAGATAACCTAAACACCCTGGAATATTCTAAACACAGAAGGGCTTCAAAAACTGTGACAGTTCTTTCTATTCACTTTCACATCTCAGTATTTTATTTCAAAGCATTGAGAAAGTATGCGAAGTATGAGCATTTTTCTAAGACAAGGCAGAACAATTTAATCCCTCACAACAATCTGGAAACTGTGATAGAAAAAAAAATCTATAAAGTGCCCTTTTGATCACATTCTCTATCTGTGTTTGCTGTATTCGTTATACTACTGCAGCATAATTATACAAACCCAGACTAGTTTGTTATGATGCTACTGACCACTGTGCTAATAACTGAGAGCAAACAATCTGTTTCCTCTCAAATTTATTCTAAGCTACAGTAAGTCAGTGATATAAATCATGCTTCAGTGTTCTGAATGCATAAAGCCCATGCACTTCAGAAGACACTTCATACTTTGCCTAAGTTACAGCTGATTAACTCTGTAATTATAAAATGGAAATGTACAGAATGCCGGGCTGTAGGTGTGTCTAAAGGAAATATTATGAAACATGATAGTAGAAGTAAAGCACATTGGCAGAACTTACTATAGCATACTCCTTTTTGATATATGTATATAGAAAAGACAGTTAAATTCTGGTTGAAGAGTATGCCTGTGGTTTTCCCCTTCCACGGAAGAGAGCTATCCCCTGCATATAAACTTCACCAAAAGGTTGCAGTCACTCATCAGAAGGAGACAGCCTAGCAGAACTATTATTTTAAACTATTTAAGCTAGGCCAGTTCATTTTTCTTGCAAAAGGTTAGGGAGAGCTCACATGAGCAGTCTGCAGGCAGATCTAAGAGGGCAATCATCTCTTGACAGCAAAACAAGGAGTTGGGGGGCAGTAACCTTTTCTACCAGCAAAACCAGATGGTATGTCTGTACCACAAGGCACAGAAACCTCTAGTGCTCCAGGAATGCAAGCCTTCAACAAGGACTAACTTTGAGCAGAAAAAAGATTCAAATACCACCAGTGCTACTGACAAGCAGTAGCCATAATTCACCCTAGCATGAAAAAGACAGATGGTTCATCTAACGAGAAAAATCAATAGTATTTGTCTTACTTAATGTTGACATTTTTAAAACTTCTCTGTATTTGCAGGGTGAAGGCCAGCTAAACCATGCATATTTCATCTGCTGGAAGGTATGATGACCTTACCATCTTGCCCTTTTTCAACCCTGACCTTTTAAGACTACAGTGAGGAGCTAATCATCATTAAAGAGGGAATAGATTCACTTGAGCCATAAAACCATTTTTTCCCCAATCTGTCACTATGTAAGTATTAATAAGATTCTGGCTCAGTTTCCATCACCTAAAAAGCAACTTTATGTTTGCTTCTTTATTTTAATGAATTTGCCAACCTGTAAATGCAAGCCATATTTCTTCAAAGACCAAGGTTATCCCTGAAAACCTGTAGTTCGGGTGTCTCTGTTGCCAAATTAATTACTTAATTTTGGTGTAAGTGATCTTAAAACAGTATTTTCTTACAGCTGCTAATTGGCCTATGTGGAGTTCATCAGTTCAGACCAGGGATTTATGGAGTTGATACGATTTGCAGTTTTAGCAGTGAGACCAGTCCCTTATTACAACTGGAGACAAATTTTCACCTCTCACTTCAGTTTCTATTTCTCCATTTTTTATCTGCGATACATGATATAAGGTACTGATTAAGTCACTCCATTTTCCTTCTGTTCCTGCAGCCATCTGAATCTCATTCAACCAATTACTTCTGCTTTCCTTAATTTGCTCTCTCTGGGTTTCTTTGCCCAGTAATTTTGCTCAGCCAAAAGCCACTTAACCTCCCACACCCCTTTGATGTGTTTTCAATAGAAGGAGGAAGAATTAAAAATGTCTTGAGTTCCCCTTCTCCTTTTGTCTCCAGCAGCATCTCCAGTATGTTCTACTGGGAATTCTTGATTTCGCTTTAGAAGCTCGCAGCACAAAGAAAGGTTTTGTCATAGCTGTTTTCACATCATTTTTTAGTAGCTGGGGACTGGCTCTACTAGATGTACAGTGCTGTTTGCTCACATTAATCTCAGAGTGATCTGAAACTCTCAGAAACCAAAGGCTCAGGTACTAAAACGACAGCTGCCTCTGAAAAACAGCAAAAACAAAATCCTGATCCGTACTGAAGTCATTAGTTGAGTTTTGCTCAAAAGCTCCAAATCTTTGTTTTCTGAGAAAGTCTTATCTGCTATATAAATAGCAACACAGAAGTAAATCATAATTTAAAGTGTTGTCGACTTTTACACGACTGTAAATATTAAACTTCAGAATTCAGTGATGTCCATAGAAAATGAGCTCCTTCATTACCAAATCTTACTGAATGATAAACTCAATAACATGTTTATTATATTCGCATTATGTATCCCTTTCACACACTAGCTTACTAACTTAGATTTTGGCAATTTAAAACGCAGTGTATTCTGATATCCAAGGAATAGAAGTATTTTTAAAAGCATTCCTGAAATGAACATAATACCTATTTGAGCTAGGATAAGTGATTTTGTTGTACTGATTGGATTCAAAATAATCTAACTTACCTCCATTGTTCTTTGTTTTGTTTTGTATTGTTTTTTGCTATGCAGACATATCCTGACCAATGAGTACATACACTTCCTTTTTTAAAACTATATATTGTCAAATTTATGTTATTCTATTAGGAGTTGATTAGCCCTACAACAATTATTGAATCAAAGATCTAATTGACTGTGGCTTAATGTCATTTATAATACATTTCCTGTGTGAACCGTGCATAAAACCAGGCCCAAATTTTGCTTGTCTGTTATATATTTTTTTCATTCACCAGAGAAAGCTGCTTTAGAATAAGATCTTGACCATGAAAAGTTCATGTATCAATTGATCCATTCACAGTGATTTCCTTCTTACAAACAAGAACTCACACAAGTGAATAATGTTATAGCTAATGTGAGCTAGTTAATCCATGCTAAGGCTACTCAGAAGCACATATAATAAGTGGCTCCGTATGTGAATTTCTTGGAGTACTGTTTTATTCAATGTTTTACAGTGCACAGTAATAATAAAATGCATTAGGCATGATTCATTTCCAATACTGTCATCTACATTTTAATAATCTTAAAATTACAGAGAAGAAAAATGACAAGGACTTATGATAGCTAACACAAATTTAAATCTACACACTTCTTTTTAAACAATACTCCAGGTTGTTAACTGAGTAAAAAGGTTTGTAAAAACAAGCTCAATGAAAAGAAGGAAAGAAAAGAAAGACTGATGCCATGTGAAATATATAGGTAAAATTGACAGAAAGATACTCTCAATCCATTAAAAATGGCAATGAAAACTGATGACAGGCATAAGGTGTACTTGTCCATGCACAGTCAGAAAGCTCACCAAATATATATATATATATATAAATAAGTAAATGAAGTTAATCTCAAAGGTGGATTTCTCTCACTTAATGCCACTTAAAAGGTTTGAGAGAGATTCTGACCTCTGCAAGAAGTACTTGAAGCCTTCCTGTGTTGGACATCCAAGCCTCATAGGGTGAATTACACTATGGATGCAGTTCATGCCCACTGTTCACCAAAGGAGGAAACAAACTTAGATGAGATGGCTAAATCTTACAGAGCAAATTAGGAGAAATCTATGTCTCCCTGCACAGGTTTATCTGCATTGCAGGTTACACTGCATTTGAATACAGGAAGACAAGTCTGCTCCAAGTTCAAGTTTGCTAAAATAATAGTAATGAATAGTTGGTAGAATAGGCTTCTGCAAAAAGAGATCCTTGCCGGTTGCTGGCCTATATTCAAGGCAAGGTACCACACTGTGCTGATGAGATTAGAGTTAGAGGGGGTGGGGAGGGGTTATCTGTCATAATATCATATCTTTATTTGTTCCAGAGATCTGCCTGAAGCACACAAGTGACCTTTTCACCTCAGATTAGCGTACACACAAATTTCTTCACATATACAAGTACAATGGCAATTATTTCTACATCTCAGACATGGAAAATGTCAGCCTATAGAAAATCCTGTATTTTACCATCTAGTACCACCCCATACAGGGCTGAAAGTATCAGAATTAATCAACATTACCCAGTAGGTAATGGTGGGTTAAGGAAACTCTATAAACACTGTTTGTCTGGATCTGATAGGCAAAAATAATTCTCTTGACAAATTCCTGCTTATAATTACCGTAAGGCATGAAACTGTGGAAACAAAGGTGTAAATGTTGTAATGGCCTGAAATAGATTCTTATTTAAATTTAGCTGCTGAAACAATACAGATACAACACAGCTACACAATATCCTCTTAACATATTTTATTACAGTTTAGGAGTAGATCGAATTATTTGAGTCTTCTATAGTACATTGGTAGACATCACTTCGACAGTTAAGACAAAAACAAAGAGCTAACTAGAGGAGTCTGTATCTGAAATATATCAAAATTTGTTGTTATGCATTTTTCCTCTATCCTCAAGCTAAGAATCATATTTCTACAGATTAACTGATAAAAATAAATAATCTTGTTTCAAGGAATTGAAACAGCCCATAAGCATGGTATTGTATTTTATTTCATTTTTATTCCTCTTCTTTAAAATCATCCTGAGTTATTCTCTGATGACTTCCTCCTTTCAATCAGAATTTCTTCAGTGTCTAATGTCTGACTGATATGTATGTAGGTCAAAGCAATTACATTCCTTTGTTAAACAAGCCAGCTTGAAACAAGGGAAGCCATCTCCCTGTCACATAGCCTTAAACAAAAATAAGCCATTCAAGCTGAAAAACTTCCTGGAGAAAGACCTAGAAAGATGAGGACACTGATTGTGCTTGTAGAAAGTAAAAAGCAACAAGAAAATCTGAAACCTGCTAGAGAACTATTTCCTCCTTGGTGGAGGATAGAAATAAAGTACCATGATTCAGAGCTGCATGATGGTATTAGAGTGTCTGACCAAAAATATTTTCTTTCTCCTTGTTCCTACTGTTTTAAAAGAAAGAGAAATCTGTGCGAATTCTTTGTTTAGCAATGTGTTTGCAAAAAGAATGCTGGGTGTGTCCATCAGTTTTTGGGGTGTTGAAATGGCAATAGGCTTTGAGGTTGATTTGCTGCTATTCATTATTTCTAGGAGTTTATGTTCACACATATTAGTCAGAGAATAATTTTACTCCCGTTGTTGATCCTAGATGCATACCACGCATAGGCAGAGCTAAGCACTAGAGAACTAGACCTTCACATTGGAAGCAGGGCACTGTAAATTGTGCAATACTGTATGTTGCCATCATTAGTGCCCCTGGGAGAGAAAATGGGGGGTGCTTGAGTAGCTACAAAACAGAAAATATAGACAATCTAGTTATTTAAAATACTGATGTGTGATGTAAAGACGGAAGCCCCTCCATTGTGTAAAGTAATGGCAGGAATCCAATAGGATTATAATTGAACATTACTATATTTTCTATTTATTCCTCTAATTACTATTACAATAGAAATCGCCAGATGATCTGATCCATTTTCGTACCCACCCATTTTCTACACTCAGATCTTTTGCTGAATTATACTGGGTTTAGTCTGCCTGTGGAAATACCTTATCCCACCAACTTTGTGTTACTGGGGAGTTTTCTCCTGCAAGTCTCTGCCAGAACTCTACTGTTTAACATGGATTTGAAAAGTAGAAAAGGCTGAACATAACTGAAAATAGCTCTTTGATTTCAATAAGTGATTAGTCCTTTTTCCTAAGCTAGCTTCTACAATGTACAACAAGCTAAAATGGAAATTAAATTATGGTGGCAGTGGTGTGAAGGACAATTCTGCATAGTCCACTATCTGAGCAAAGACTAATGATCATGAACGCAATACATTGATCAGATAGTATATAAGTAGAATCAATAAACTCCTTCAGTAAGGGAGCGAAATGGAGGTCTTCCATGCCAAAAGGGTGCTTTCAATAAAATAATTACATTAGCTAGCTACTGCAATTATATCTTAATTAATTAATATCTTAATATTTAAATGTCAGTCTTGCCATACTTCTTCTATATTCTAATGAGTTTCATGTAACTAGGTCTGGCAGCTGGGAAAGAAAAGGAGCCACATCTGACTTTCACCGCCATAACCAGCAACAATACATCCCTCCTCGTGTGCTACCAACAAAGCAAGATAGAGGCACTAATTCCCCCAGAATTGGTCCTGGGGTGCTTTTTTTTATTGTCCAAGTGAAATGAAAGTGAGAGGAGTGGTTGGTGTACGCAATGTTTCTACTTACTAAAGAGACTTCAACAAAAGTCATAGGGAAATCTCATGAAGTTCAATAAAGGGAAATTCCTAGTCCTGCATATGGGGATGAATCACCCCATGCACCAGTACAGGTTAGAGGTTTAGCAATATGTGTAAATGCATGATGGAGTTCAGTAAAGGGCATGGAGCCAGACTCTTCTCTGCAGTAAGCAATGTGTCATGGTTTTGTGGGTTTTTTTGGTTTTCAGTATTTCACATCATAACACCATGTAGTGCACTGGGAGTTAAAGTGTTAACACTCAAATTCCAGGTACCTATTCCTATACATCACAGAAGTCATGGGATCTGGCCCTTCCGGGAGGGGCGGTCTCTTACTGCATTGCAGTGGGTGCTGGAGGGTGCTTTCCTAGCCATACCAAGCTTTTCAGGTTTGACTCGGTCTCAGGAACTCTCTCTCTCTCTTATTTTATTTTATTTATTAGTCTCAATTTCAATTAGATTGTACTATATTGTGTTATCTTGCATTCTGATATCATAGTTAGTAAAATAACTTTTCCTCCATAGATCATTGCCGCTGTTTTTTTTCCTTCCTTGAGCCCAGCTCCCATCTCCCTATATCTTTTCCCTTTCCCTTCCTTTCTGTGGGGCCAGGAGGGGCCCAGGGGCCTACTGCCCCCTGTCATGGGCATAAATTGATCTAGTTAACTATGTGACACAGTGACAATATAAGAGACAATAGGCCTTAATTAAAGGCCCTTCATTTACACACTGTGAATATGCATACTGCAGCCTGTGGAAGACCCCACACCAGAGCAGGTGGATATTTCCTGAAGAACTGCATCCCAAGGAAGACCTACACTGGAGCATGTTTATCCAATGACTGCAAGTCAAGGCAACAACCCATACTGGATTATGAAACAATGTAAGGAGGAAGAAACCACAGAGGGATGCTGTTACGGACTGACCACTGCCTCTGCTACCCATCCATCACAGCAGGAGGAGTCACAGGATTCAAGAACAAAGGAGTTAAATTGAGCCTTTGGGAAAAAAAAAAAAAAGGGTGTTTGGAGGGTTGTAATTTTTTCGTTTCTCACCATTCAAATCTACTTTAAATGGCAATAAATTAAATTAATTTTCCTAAAGTCAGATCTTTTTACTGTGATGTTAACTAGTGAATGATCTATGTGTCTTTGTCTCAGCCCACATGCTTTTACATTTTCCTTTATTCCTCTGTCCTTTTGAGGAGGGAGAGTGAGAAAGCAACTGGGTGAGTGTCTGGAAGCTGGCCAAGGTCAAACCACCACAACCAGGCAGTCTCTTAAATTGAGAGAGTTTTTCAGGGTACTCTTTAACTGTATAATTCAAAGTATTCTTAAGTCTTACATATGCTTTCATATATGAAGATGCTCATTTGCTTTGATTAGAGGCCCCTATTGTTTCAAACATCTTCTTCTACAAAGTGAGATCAATGGCTTCTTAGAATTAGCTTAAAACAAAGACAAGGAAAACAACAGTCACGTTTTTAGAAGTGTTTTCTGAGGCAGGCACTGTAATACCTTGACCTTCTATTTCTCTTTATGTACAGCTTAAAAACAAAATTAGATGATAACTACTTCACATAGCCTTTAGTAATCCTCTAATGCATTTTTATAGTTCTAAAAGCTTTTTCAATAACACAATTACTCTTTTATCCAATTACTGAATTCAGAAAAACAGTTAGGTGCTTTCAGAGTACACTTCTTACACTCTAGATAGATTCAACATCTTAGAAAACAGTTTTTTATTTCAAAATACAACTTTTAGTGCATTGATGCTACTTCAGTTATACGCAGCAGACTTTGGAGCAAGACCTGGGTCCTACTGCTCTGATACCATAGATGACTTTTCTGAGAGCCAGATTCAGAGCTAGGTACTCTTTTGCACAAACTCTCCCCTCCTTGCTTTTCCATGCACCTTAATTTCTTCTCTTCAAACACTAATTCCAAGAGAGGTGCAGTCTGCAAGCTCTGAGAACAGATTGTTAGCAAGTTTAGAGCCAAATCCTGAAAGATAGGAGGGTAGGGTTTGAATGCTTTAAAGGCAAAAAGATCAAATATGGGTTTCCCACTTTCTGTACAAGAACTGTGAGAGCAAACCATTGTATAAGAGGTTCTGACATGCAGTTCATTGGTCGCTATGCTATAAAACTAAAAATCCTGGGTTGTGAGCTGCACAGTTTCTAAAAGAAATCATCATTTAGTTGATCGGGATTTAAATTCCAAATAACTATATCTTCTTTATTTCTATTTCTGATAAATTGCAGTGAAGCACAGCTTGGGTTTCTGAAAATAATGAACTGCCACAGAATAGTAAAAATAATGAATATCTCCCACAGAATCACAGAATCATAGGAATTGGAAGGGACCTCAGGAGATCATCTATGCCAATGCCCCTGCTAAAACATTTTCCCCAGAGTAGTTTGTGCAGGAAGGCCTCCAGGTAGGTTTTAAACACCTGCAGAGGGGACTCCACAACTTCTCTGAGCAGCTTGTTCCAATGTTCTGTCACCCTCACAGTAAAGAAACTTTTCCTCATGTTCACGTGGAACTTCTTATGTTCCCATTCATGACCACTGTTCCTTGTACTGTTGCCATGCCCCAACCGGCAAAAGAAACTGAAAAGAACCTGGCTCCATACACTTGGAACCAGCCCTGTAGACATTTATAAGTACTGATAAGATCCCCTCTATGTATTCTCTTCTCCAGAATGAACAGTCACAGATGTCCCAGCCCTTCCTCATACAGGAGATTTTCTAGGTCCCTCATCATCCTTGGGGCTCTCCACTAGACTCTCTCTAGAAGTTCCTGTCTTTCTTGAATGGATGGATCCAGAACTGGACACAGTACTCCAGCTTTGGTCTCACCAGAGCACAGTAGAAGGGAAGGATCACCTCTTTCAACCTGCCAGCCACCTTCCTCTTAATGCACCCCAGAGTACCACTGGCTTTCTTGGCCACAGGGACACAGAGCTGGCTCAAGCCCTCCACCAGGAGAACCAGCTACTCTTGTGCAGAGCTCCTTTCCATTAGGTCATCCTCTAATGTGTACTGATGTGTGTGGTTGTTCCTCTCCAGGGAGGAATATTTTCATATGATCCCTTTTGTGCAGCTTCTATATAATTCTATAATTTCACAGCTTGTATATTTTGCCATGGCAATATAAATCTTCAAACTCTTTACAGATGCTTCAATCTAGATTTTTCTGCAGAATTACAGATTTACCAAGATTCCAGACACATCAAGAATTCCAAAAGCTGCTTTGATCTCTACTGATAGAATGCTTACTGGTCCATTCCACATGCCATACTGAAGTGGAAAATAAATAAAGTCACAGTAATGGCATTTAATGCTGTAATGCAAAGTGAATTTATAAGAAACATCAAAAAATATAGCAGTGCTACTACTAAAGACTGTAATATATCATTCTGGAAAAATACAGTTAGCATCAGTCCACTTTTGAATGCTATAATTCCACCTTGGATTTGAGAAAGTTCCAAAGTTAATCTGCCTCTTCTTGAAGACATTGAGTTGATGCCTTTTCCAGATTCTGCTCCATAATGTTCACATTTCCAGTCTCCATGTAAGAGGGCACATGTGTATTGGGCTACCGCTCAAAGAGAACTGAATAAATATGTTCTTGGAAGTTGAATTACTGCTGTTAGGATGTTTTTAAAGATTGAGACTTTGAATGAGCATCTTGACAGACATAACAGATGAGCAGTTCCACAGAGTAACAATTTCCAGAGGAACACCTCTGGCATTCCAGTTTACTCCACAGTTTCAAAGATGTGTTTAGACATTCAGCAGAGTGATTTTGATTAAATGTCATTCATATAAATGACAGTACAGGATTGGGGGCACATATCAGTAGTCAAACTAACTTTCAAAAAAATCAGCAGTTTATTAGGAATTTACATTTTATTTTTACCTCTTCATGCCCTGTTTTCTGAATGAAAAATGGGGCCAGTATTACTTTGTCTACTATATTATACATACAGGTTGCATAACACCAAGAAGCCTGATGGATTTTATTATTTACATGCAGTAACATGCCTAATTATTCTGCTGTATTTATCTAGATGCACATATCTGCATCTGTATGCCAAGAAATAAAGACAATGATACTTCTTTGAATATGCAGCTAAACTAAAAACGATAAAAGCATTTTTGTCTCTCACACCAGTAGAATATAAATTGACTGAAAATATTTTAAGTGGAGCTATGGAGCTAAGAAAATGTTCCAATTTCTTATAGAAGTATAAAGGTTCTTTAAAAGTTGCAGGCATCTGAAAATGGACTAACAACTAAATCTACCTTCAACCAGGATTACATATATTTTTTCTATAGTAAAAGCTTTGGATCCCCATTAGCCAATATGGACATTCTACCTTTCCAAGTTCCAAATTATCATTTGTATGAGAGTTTCTGAACTATAGCCATATGTGCAAACATTGAAAAATATAGCAAAGTCTCAGCCCCAAAATCTATGGTATGCACAAAAAGGTCTGAGGCCATGAAATGTTAATATCCTTAATTGTAGCTAATTGCAGTTAGATGCAATTTAAGTGACACATAAAGAGGGAGACACTGAGAGAACAGTTCAAGTTGGCTTCTTGCGTAAGACATACAGATCTTATTAAAATGTGAATCACTTTGATAAATCAACATGCACAAGCTCAAAAGATTGAGCTGAATAACAAAACTGATCATTACTGGCCATAACTGTGATTTCTTTTGCAATTAGAAAGCAAAGAATAAGCAGCCATCTGTGCTATCTGAGGCAAATTTGGTCAGACAGTTCCATCAGAATATTAACTGAAGGGTAAATTCCTTAAAATGTATTAAATTTGTACAGAGATTCCTGGTATCAAGCAGTAGTTTATAATTAGAATTTCAACTCTCCATACATGTGTATATCCACATACTTGATTAGCACGTTTGGATGAAAGGGGTCATCTAAAACCTAGTATAAAAATGCTGGTAATATTTCTACATATACTACTTCATAACTTTAAGCAACATTTTTCACACAACATCTACAAAAAATAGGCCCATAAGCAGAGTACAAGCCAGAAGTTTCTACCAAGCTCATATTCAGTCTACCAGCAACCCAGCAATCAAATGAACATCACAGCACCTCTAGGCTATTCTTTCCTGAAGCCTACACTGAGATGAAGAGTCAGGCAGATGGCTCACAGATGTTAAAAAGCCAGTAGGAAAAACATGTGTGAGTACATATATTTGTTCTCCCATCCAATATAAAGTGTAAGGGAAAGAACTTGCATAACTTTTCATTCACTTCCATATAGTACCACAAAAGGCAATGAGTAGGAAACTCCCTCATTTCATTCAATTCTATGAATCCATGACTAACTTTCAGCTAGACCACTACAGAAGAATATCTACAAGAATCTGCAGAAAATTTGTCCTCTGTTAGAAACATTAGTATGTTGTACACAGCTCCAGGTGGGCCCTTTTTCACAACCTAAATCTTACTTTCATCAGAATCTGGACACAGTAGGTAAAAAAAGCCAATAAAACTCAAATCCATTCTATGATTTCCTATTGTGCATCCTAAGTTGAAATGGCTTGTGTCATTTTGCCAGAAAAAAGCAAAGGCTCGTTCCATTTTCTCTCCATTTCCATATTCTCTCTATATAAAGTCTCATGCTCCTGCATGAACCAGCTATTCCAAATTATTCCATACCGGAAGTTACTGGGAGTTATTCACATGGAGACAGCTTGCCTTGGAGCACCTCACTCAGTGCAAAAGTTCCAAACAACTCAATTTCAAACTCTTGCTTGATTCTGCTCCTCAAAAGAAGATACATCCTAGACAAACCCCAAAATAATATAGAATATTCAATCTATGCTCCTGAAATCCGAAATTAAGGGAAACAATCAACCCAAAACCCTGTCTGTATGACACCACATGTATTTTTTTTTTTGAAGAATAAATAAAATAAAATAGACCAGCCTCTTAAATATAAAAGACTGAGGGGAGGGGGAAGTGGAATTTATGAGGCACCTTTTAACTTCTCAATTTTCTTCTGGTCTCAACCCACTATACTGAGGAAAATGCATAGGTATGGAAGAATAATACTGCTGAGCTCTTTTTCCCTCTTCCTTTTCATTTTGATGATAAAATTCAAAAGCTAATAAAATCAGACAGATTATAGCAGCATTGATGAATGACTATGTCTGGATTTCCTGTCTGGAGACCAGAGCAGGCAGTGTCTGAGAAAAAAGACAAGGCAGTCAGTGCATAGAGAGAAAAGGAATATCCAGCAGATGGATTATGTCTGGCTGCTCCCATTATTAATACTGATCTGTATCAGGCAGTGATGAATACAGAGAAGCACTCAGAAATACTAATGGTTTCACCCTTTAAGTACTAATTTCTACCCTTCTATCCTTTTTAGCATTAAAAATGCTCTCTGATCTTGTCATTGATGGAAATGGTTATAATGAAGAGGCAGGGCTTTTGTGAAGAAAGAATGTACTAGATTTAATGAAAAATATTAAAATCAGCTTTAAAGATAGAGAAGTTGTAAACTACAATCAAAGCATAGCAGGAAAAATAAAAATAAAAATAAAAAAACCTCTCTCTCTCCAAACAATTTATGTTCTTATTTGAATGCAATTTTCAGTTGTCAACACTGTAGACTAAATACATTCTGAGGTATAAAAACAACTGGTGAAGAGAAGACATGTTAGGTAACATAGACAGTAATATGATCAGTTAAACAATATTCATGCTGCACTGAAGTTAAGGTTGGTGTTATAAAACCTCCATTCCCTCAGATCTTTAACTTTCAGTATTCTCCCTGTTTAATTCCATAGAAGTTTAGTTGATACTGAAATATCTAGCAGCCAATTCTAGCACTGCATATTTACTAGCGAGATTGTTTGCTTTTATAAATCCATATTGTTTTATGATACATGGATATCAACCATGTCTAAACTGGACTTACTGACCTAGAATATCTTTCTCACTTCTAAATACCAATAAGATAAAAAAATGTTCTATTAATCAAAGTCAAAAAATATCTCGCCTTAAGGCCTGAAAGTGCCTAAACATTCACTAAAGCAACCTGGAGATGGAAAGACAGCTCACCATTCTGGAAGTGACAGGTAAAAGAGATCAAGTGTGCTGTAGGTACTACCTGAAGCACTTAACCAGAATGAAGTATGGGACATCATCTGGGATGGAAGTTCAGATGGTGATTCAGATTTTGTTGTTGCTGATCACTCTGCCAGGAGCAATTTGGGGCATTAACATGGATGGCTCAGGGCAACAAGACATGCCAGCTAGCCTGGCCTAGCTGAAAATATTTTCTTAGCTGGGGCCTATGAGATGAGAGAAAGCTGTAGAGCACAAGCTTTGTAAACACCATTTGTAGAGGTATTTCTTTCTTTCTAGTCAACAGATAGCTTTGATTCTTCTTTTTCAACAGATTCTTCTGTTGTGCTTTGATTCTTCTTTCTTTAGAAAAAAAAATAGAGTCTTAGAAATATATATTTCAAATGCAGGATAATCTTTCAGACTATTTTCATTTCCAAATATATTTCTGGATTATTTTATTTACAGCAAACTTCAGGAACTGAAGTGCTGTTTCAAATGCCAGAAATTCACTTCTAAGAAAGCTACTCTAACCACAAAATACAGTTTTGAACACACATTTTCCTTTAAAAGTGAGTCTTCATTCTCTTGAAATACGAATTACATTTTCTTGCTTTCATCTGTCTTTTGCTACTTTTAACTTCAGACTTCAATCATGCTGGAGAACTTGTGTTTCTGTGCCCAAAACCAAGGACAAGAAATGAATAGTTTGGGCTACTTTCATTACTCTGCCAGTGAGACTGTGTGTAACACCAGAAAATCAGTGTCTGCTCTGTTATTCTCTCCTTTTTCTGTAAAATAGAAGTACAAGTACACCCTTATTTTTATGTGTTTAGTTGCAAGCTTATGTTATATCAGCTTTTATAAAGGGCTTTGACATTTCTGGGAAAAAGACTGAAGTTTGTGAACACCATCTTTGTATGTACAGATATGCAACTGAATAATTCTGTCTTTTCTTTTTCTTTTTCCCCCTTAAAATATGAGTTTTATTCTTGTTGGGTTTTTTTGTTTGTTTTTTGTTTTAGCAAAGTGTCATTTTGCAGTGAGTTCTGTACTAGCACAAACATGGACTCCTGGAATTAAGAAAAAGACTCTTCTTCATCTTATCCATAACCTACATAAAAACTTCTTTAATTCTTCATTTTTGAAAGGAAAAAAAGCAAGAATACTATAGAAGTTTTAAGCGGGGTTTCAGTATACCTGTAAATTTCCTGAAGAAGGAATTAAACATTGCAAGCCTTTCTCTCCTATGAACAGTATTTAGTCATGCAAAATGTTTTATGCAGTCACTGGAGACAGTTCTGATTCTGAACAGTACTTAGCCAATAGGTTTAGGAGGAAGGTATTGTTCAACCTAAGATTCCGATTCAGTAAAATTATTAGTGCTCAAACTTTTTACGTAATCCTTCCAGAATTATCTGAAAATGTTTTTAAATCTATAAATAAAATAAAAAAGAAATACATTATTAATTCCTGAAGAAAATAACCATAAGCACTTGTTTTTACATCTCTGTTTTAGCGTATTTTGGATGGTGTTACAATATCACTGAACAGGTATTATCTTAAGCATTTAATCCTGCTCTTATAAGCACTATACTTAATGTATCGATAAATTTAGAACAACCACAATATAGAACTATGGGCTTCTTTACAAGTTTGAGTATGGAATTAACTTATTTCAATAACTTGATTAATTTGGGAAGGGAAACCATATTTTCCAAAACAGACACAGCCATTAGCTAACACTAGTGTTTTGAAGGCAGCTGTATGAATGTGGATGGAATTTGTTTTAAAAAGCCCATAATTTATGATCTCCGTCAAGTCATTATCCATTTTTACAGTTCCTATTCAGATCAGTATATTTCTAATTTCATAATGTAGTACGGAAATTAACTGTCTGAATTTCTGCATTCTGCATTTCTATTTGCACTCCAACACATTCTTTTAGGAACATATAAGTTCCATACATGTCTCTTAATTAATTCAACAGTAAAGCAAGATTGTTTCTTTAAAGCCTTTACAGTATTCTTCTATTTTCTGCTATTGTACTACTCGGTATGATACAGACTCTGAAGAATGAGGTCTCTAAACAGTAATTTCATGTGTATGTTGTTAAAGCCAATAACTGTACTAAATATATAGAAAGGTCAAGGAAAAGCTAAATGAACTTCAGCAGGATATAGGAATTTCTGTTATAAATCAACATCAAATACTTGAAGGTATTTCTTATCTGCTTATCATAATACATCAATAACAGCCTTTTCATCATAGCTGAAAACTAGAGTTGAAGTTCCAATCATTCTTGTCAGCAGGAAGCCTCCCATCATCTTTACACAGAACTATGATTAGCAAAACTCACTAATTCCAGCATTTTAGAGAGATCTGAAGTTTGAATATCTCTAGAGTTAGAAACACAGTACAGCTACCCCATACATCTTTTAACTTGGAAGAATGACAAGCCAATTAATCAGGGTATGAGGTTTACAAAGGCATTTCATAGCTTCTCGTGGAGAGCTCAATTTTAGAGGATATTCACTCACTCATCTTTCCCATACTTACAAATAGACTCACAGGTACCTTCTATGAAGGTCAGAAGGATCATGAGGCCCCGCTTTCACAGTCTGTATTCGTACTGAAAATCAAGATCAAGCGAGCTTTTGCCCTTCTGCTCCACGTTTCCATTCTGTCCTTCAGTTCATTGTACCAAATTAAGGTTTAGAGAATATGCTTTTTGGAAATTCCTTCTGTATTATCCAGTTTCTCTCAGCTCCTTCAGCGTGATTTTATCTTCTCCAAATAGATACAATTCACAGGTCTTGGAGAACCCCAGTTTTTTCAGTGCTACTGCACAGCTCACTACATCACTGTTTGCTACAAGAAAGACATAAGATCGAGGACTATTCTTACATATCCTGAGAATGCTAGAAGGAACAATTCCTCCATAAGGAAGACAATCATAGAATCATTAAAGTTGGAAAAGACCCACAGGATCATCCAGTCCAACCATTCACTCATCACAATGGTTCTCACTACACCATGTCCCTCAACACAAAATCCAAACATTCCTTGAACACCTCCAGGGTCGGTGACTCCACCACCTCTCTTGGCAGCCCATTCCAGAGCCAGACCACCCTTTCAGAGAAGTAGTATTTCCTAACGTCCAGTCTGAACCTTCCCTGGCACAGCTTGAAGCCATGCCTTTTAGTCCTATCACTAGCCACACAAGAGAAGAGGCTGACCCCCAGCTCGCTACAACCTCCCTTCAGGTAGTTATAGAGAGTAACAAGGTCTGCCCTGAGCCTCCTCTTCTCCAGACTGAACAATCCCAGCTCCCTCAGCCGCTCCTCACAAGACCTGTGCTCCAGACCCCTCACCAGCTTTGTTGCCCTTCTCTGAACACGCTCCAGGGCCTCAATGTCTTACAGCGAGGGGCCCAATAATGTAAATATTTTTAAAGTATGATTCCCAACATTTTCTTTAAGATTCTTTAAATTATATTTTTATTTTTAGGTCTCTTCTTAAAGAGCAATGCTTTGTCCAAGCTTGGAATGCATTTGTGATGCTCTTCTCCAGCAGGCAACAACCTGTGCAGTATATCAAGCACTTTGTTTTGGCTTTGACAAGTTTAAAGAAGGATGAGAAACCAACTGGAATGAATGTTTAAATCAGACTTGGTTGGAGTTGCCTGCTGTGAAGAATGCTGTGAGTTGAAGAAGTACCACTTGCACAATATGGTAATCACAACACAACATCTGCTAAACACAACAGTTACACAGGGTGATAGTACTGCTGCCATTTCACAATGACAAATCCAATCACTTTTATTCTTTGATTGTATGGAGCTCTATTAGAAATCAGGACAAATGAAGCACATGTATGCTTTCATCACCCTTTCAAAGAACATAGATTGTAATTTAAGCCAGTTTACCAGCCTAAATAATTTCGATCCTCACCGTAGTCAGTGATGTGCTTACCTCTTTCTACATAATCTGCTTCACTCCGCCAGCCATAAATGCACTCTTTTTTTTCTCCTCCTCTCCTTTAGGAAGTGCTCCTAAAGCACTACTTCTCCTTGTCAAATACTCGCAGAAATGACATTCTTTTCCCACCTCAGTGAATCTTGGGGACATCCATTTAATTAACAGTGCTGATCTAAAGTGAGTCAAGTGTAGCAGTGGTACCTGAAACAATAGACAAGAATCAAACAGAAAGCAGGAGGTCCCTCAGAGCACTCTCTGTGCCTCAACACCACTATGATTCACAGAAGCCATCATCTTCAGTTGGACCACTTCCAGCTCGTACCTAACGATGAAAGGGGTGTATTTCACAGCTCTACCTGTTTGTTAATTTTGTTTTCTAAGGGTAAGCTCATATATCACAGAAGTGACAGATAAACTATATTAGAATACCTTTCAGGATATCTTCCTAAGTGATTCTAAGTCAGGAAATGCTAACACAATTCTTTCTGAGGATAGAGGCAAGCAGGGAGTTGTGAAGCAAGTGGTGGAGAAGAGTTGCACTACTGCATCATTAAAATTCCGTGTCATCTCAGTAAAATGACAAATTCTGTCTGGACAGAGATCCAGCTTGCTGAGACTAGTGAAAATCACATGAGGGGAAACGTATCAGAAGGTTAGTTCAATCAGCAGTAAGAATTAGAGATAAAAGCCACCCAAGAGGGAAGAGATGTAAGTTTGGAGCACCGTAGTACCCACTCCATGAGTATTTGAAGGGCTCTTCAACTTTTCTGCAAAGATATGGAAACCTAATTACAGGGCAGTCTCCTCCCGAAAGAAATGAGACAACGAGGAGCATCTAGACCATAAATAATATCCTCCATCCAAGATACATACAGAAAACTCCTACTCTCACAAGAGAGCAGAGCTAAGATATCCAGGAAAAAGCAATCCCACCTGTGAAGCCTGTTCCCCTGTATAGACCAGTAAGAGAAAGTGACTATGCCAGTGGGCACATGGAGAAGGCAACATGATGTGGTAAATGAATAACAGACTTCAAAATAAAGGAAGTGCTGTTAATGCAAAAAATAAAATAAAAATAATATTAATAATGTTTAAAAAAAAAGTCATTGAGCTAATTATATAAGAAATTCTGGAAAGCGATCCATGTTAAAAAACTTGTTTGTCTTTTTCCAGTTTGGAGTTGTTAAGATTTCAATTAGTCAGCACAGCTGAAGCTGGAAAAAATGAGCTACATAAAACTATAAGAATGATACAATAATTCTAACAATGTTCCCACTCTTCTTTTGTCTTGCACTTCAACGAGCAAATAAAGCACATGCACATAAATAGCTGTATCTGCAAGTTGTTACATTTCCTTTGTGTTGCCTCTGTTCTAAGTCCTTGCTTACAAGATAGAATTGGACGGGTTTATTCTGTTAGGATTTTATAGGCAATATAAATTTTAAGTCTTGCCTGTATTGCAAGTCCTGTCTTGAAATGCAATCTGCATTAACAAGATTTTGTAGGAAGGAACATCTAAATCAATAAGGTGCACCTGAATCACTCCATGCTTTGTACATTCATTTTTGGATGAGTAACTGTAGAGTGTGGCAAAGCTTTTTTGTTTGCCAGTCTCTTTTATCTTCAAACAGATCCACAAATGGATTATTTATAGATGTGAAAGTAGCCCTCTGAGTAAAGCAAAAAGGGCAAAGATTACAAAAGATTGATTTCCACAGCTCGTTACTGCCATAAACCTATAACCCAAGCAGATGCACAGGGGAGAACTCTCTTCTTTCAGTCAGCTGTTTGTTTCTGGCACGTGCTTACAGATCTCTTGGGAGCACTAAAAGGACATCGATGCACTACAGTTTGAAATGACCAGTAAAAAAGCCTTGTTGCTGTAGTTTCCACCATTGTTTGCCTCCATTTCATGAATTATTGCAATTAGCCCAGAGATGAGATCCATTTCTATGTGGAGTATAGGCCGTATGCATACTTATATGAAAAAACACCTCTATAGGCCTGGTATTCAGTGTCTCCTTTGTAGAATTTACAAGCTTTCTCAAAATCAGCAGAATGAACATACATAGAGAATTGGGTTATTACCCAATACAATCTGGTTCATAAAGTGTTTAAAAAAAAAAAAAATCGTATCTCTTTTCCCCCAAACAGGTAAAAAAGGAAACACAACACATCCCTAAATAAGATGGACTTGACAACTTTTAAGTTGCTCACACCATCTAAGTATTTTTATGAACTAAAAGCAGTGAGATACTGGGGCTAGGATCAACTGAATGACAATTAGCACTGGGATCTGCTCTGCTGTTTGTGTAGTGGATCACCTTCACGATTATTTCAACTCAAGCCATCTCTTTTTTCCTCATATTTCCCATTTGAAGAGGAGACGCAAACATTCTTTTGATAAGTGTATTCCCGTTCTCCCAATTTAATTGATTCAGATTTTTAAACAGGCTCAGTTCTTCCCTTCTCCTACTTGATCCTCAGAAGGCGAGAAAGTGATCAGGAGCAAATTAGGCTCCTGCCAGTCCCTAATATTACTTCTACAGAATCAAAACTAATATCACTAAGTATTCTAGCACTTGTGTCAGCTGACAAAAAGATATTTCAATTTCCTTTTTAAACTGAAGCCTTAATAGGCTGTTCTTGCACTTTCTACAGTGTCCTCCAGTCCATTCATTTAAAGCACAGATACACAAGGCATGTTTTTTTGTTGTTGTACTCCAAGCATAGGGAAAAATCAATGCATTCAGCTTTCCTCTTCTGAGCTAAAGAAGCATTGCCTAATTTGCACAAGCAGACTTCTGCCAGTCTGCTGCAAAACTGTTACTGCTGTGCTAGAAACACCTCAAGCACCACCTACTCAGCAACATAAGCAATTATATTAAAAGTTAGTAGGCATCATTCTGTATTCTTCTTAACTTAGAACACAAATTATAGCTTCTAATTTAGCAAATGGCCTCTTGAGCCAAAAAAAAAAAAAAAAAAAAAAAAAAAAGCCCATAATGACAGCTGCTTTGTGGCCAAAACTCTGCAGCTCACATTCCACGGAGAGCATCAATCCAATATCAGCAGGATTCTACTTCACACAGGGGCCAATTCTTAGCTATAAGTGTTTTCAGAACAAAAACAGTCAAGAGCACTTTACTAAAAATAATGATCTAGGCCCTTCTGCATTTTGGACATTTCTTGTGTTAAGAAATCTCCCCATTATTCCTTCTTTTCTTTACTAACCAAAAATTTTGTAGACTAGGATGGGGGTAAATAGAGCGAGAAGGAAAAGAAGGAACTGTCAGATCACCCCAATGTATTCATGATGTGACAGCTATAAATTTAGCTCTCCTCCTAATCTAAAAAGTAAGCATTTGGGAGTAGTGGACGTTCAGCATTCCAAAGTCACCTTTTTGACCTAAAATGTTATGACAGGTGCTAGGTACTTTAAGCAACATACCTTCAGTAGGCATATTTAATGCAGTGTTTAGGTGGCTTTGATCACAGATTTTGTATTTTATGTGAATAAATGTATTCGTAGTGAAGGAAAGCATTACCATTTACCATGGAATATGTGTTAACTGGATGAAATTAACCACTTCCAACTAACTAACGTATAGATTTGTGCTTGTGGCCTTGCTATTTACAGGCTGGCTTGTACACTCCTCCACTGCCTGCTTCCCCCCTCTCCTGAGATACAGCTAGTAACATCACCTTGAAAGGACCAAAGGAAGAAGTGCACCCTTCACTGATAGTGGTGAGTGGTGAAATAAATTCTAAGTCTGGAAATCCAAGATATGTATAGCAGGAAAAAGCCATTTGTTTACAAGAAAACTGGAAACACCTCACATCAAACAAATAAATAGTGAGGCACCGCTCTCAAGTTTTACATCAATATTTCTGACAATTTCTTTAAAAGCATATTTTAAAAAATAACTTTCATATTTTAAGAATTTATGGAGCTGAATTGAACTGAACTGACAAGAAATGCTTAGACTTGCCTTTAAAAATACATTAGGTTGCATTATAGCTGCTACAGTTGGAAGTTAAAGGTGAAACTATTGTTAATTCCGAACACCCCACCTAATGGAAACCTTTCTAGATAACTATATGCATAAAAATACAGTAAGTCAAATCTCTCAAGTAATTTCTCTATGTCAGCCTTCCTAAATAAGCTCTTGTACAAAGATATAATGAATTTTAATTGCATATAGAAAATGTCTGAATTCCAACCACAGGTATAACATGCTGTGCCAGCTATTTCAGATCTGCTTTTTTTGTCCCTTGCACTTCATTCTGATCATTCTGTTAAGAATAAGCTCATATGCACAAAGAGAATCATTTTTCTTTTAAATTATTAATTAAAAGATTAATGCACACCTTCAGATCTCCCATAAGAGCAATGTTCCAATATCTGTACAGCTTTTAATGAGGTGAGGAAGAGAGATCCAAAAACTCTTATTTTCTGAGCTCCTATTTTTGATGTTAATAAGAAAATTTTACATGCACTGAAGCACAAGCCTTAAACCTGCTCCAAAGTGTCACATGCACTAGGCTGAGACATGGAAATAGCCAGAAACAGAAACACAGAGAAATGGCTAGAAATGAGAACAGCTCTGATGGACATCTCAGGTCTCCCAGAACTAGTCCTTCAACAAGTATTCAAATTAGAAGATGCTGTACCACACTATCCCCATATCATGGGTTCACTGTTTCTACAGGGGAAATTAAACAAATCCACTTCATTTTAATTGACCAAGTATGCAAAATACTCTATTTGTTTTAAGAGTCAAATCTTCCAGATCAAGAGTCATGATATGTATAATATTGCACATCCACCTTCAAAACACCCAAGCAGCAGAGTTCCCCCAGTCCTGCCATGCCACCTCAGAGGCCAGTGCTAAATGTGCTTTTTTATTATCATTATTTTATTTGTGATTCCCCTTTTGAAACACATATTCATTTCACAACCACCCCACGGCCATCTGGTATATATAAGATTGCCTTTATAAGCGTATCTGTCCATCCCCATAGTAGTACCTGGCTTTAGTTCAGAACTAAGAAAGCCGGCAGAAAAAGGCAAAGCAGATATTAGGCAATAAATATATAAATAAGCTTGTAGATATGTTACAGTTCTTGGGTTCCTTTTCTCCTCATTTCTCTGTCAAATGGTTTTTGCATTTTAAAGGACACATTTTAGACTGCCTCAAAACAAGCAGTTGAAAACTCATTTTTTCCTGCTTTACAATTACAGTAGAAACACAGTACAGCTTTGTGTCACTCTCCTGTGAGAATCCACAGAGTACTAAATAACCCTATTTTCAAAATGTATCATTTAAAATTGTGTAAGCAACAGATGTGAACAGACATTTTATCTGTTCTGATTTGTGTGTCTGTAAGTGTTTTACTTCTAGTTGTAGAACCTCTGAAACAGAGGCTTTATGTAAGAAATTACATAAACAGCAGATAGTTAAATTCACCACAGGACAAAGAGACAAGAAGAAATAAATATGATAATAGGATGATTTAAAACAGCATGATCTCTTGATTGCAGTCTAAATATTAATACCATTCTGTTTACTGTCCTTGGGCACAGAGAGAAGGAGAGGCTGGGGATGACGGACTGCAGCCAGCCCTCCTGGAGCTCAGCACCCAGGGAGAAGGGCCACTGTTAATGAGCTGTGGGCAGAATACTGTTTGCCCATTCCTGCCTAGCAGAAAGTACAAGGATATAATTAATGACACACTATCACTTATCTGATAGTGTATATGGCTCCTTGCCACTGAATGAAAAATATTTTGCTGCTGTTAAGTTGCTCTCATTGTTTTGAAAGGTGAGAGTTGTTACATATAAACCAAAGTTTTGTTTTCAAGATTATTCCACAGTAGAAAAGAAACATTTCTAAAACACTTTATCAGGCCGGTCTTTGGCTGAATTCAGATCTTCATTTACTTCAAGATAAAAAGCATCCTTTCTTTACCTTCTGCTACATGAAATTCCTATTCTGCCATTAACACATCTGTTAAATTGCTAATTAGAGCTATTAGCCTTACGTCTTTTGAATTTTGTACATTCAGTCAGCACCCATTCCAAATTGTGTTTTGATCCTTAATGCAAATGTAAGAAGCATCCTAACTTCTCCCCTTGAGGAACATAGCCCTGTCACTTTGACTATAGCTGATGCCGCCTGGGGTTAATATGCTATTGCTCCCAGAAGGAATAAAGGAATTGACCATGTTTTGCTGGGAAAGACAATAAGAACCACAGTCCTTACAAAGTCTTAAATTCTAAATGTTTTATTTGGTATTTCAAAGATTTCTTTTTGCACTGTATTATAAAAAGGTAATTATTTGCTTATTTTGTTGTCCGTATATAAAATGCAACATTTCATTCCTCTTCCATTAAGAATATCTGCATGGATGATTTATTTTGAAAAGGTTCCTTAGAGAACACTTTGTTAGACAACAATTATAAATTAAAGAATAGCTATAATTTATACTGAGTTATGGATTTTTATGGCCTGACACTTTATTACAGCTACTCCCCACAGAGCCTCTTTTTGTAATCAAAATGACAGCTTATATCATCAGTGGTAAATATTGTTTGAAATCTACCACGATACTTCTTTGACAAAAGCAGAGTCAAATTTAAATGTACAGCCTGTGCCAACAGTATAAAAATCAATGGCAAAGCTCATCAAATTCAGAGTAGTTCTGATTAGGACAAGAGAGATGTAAATGAGTAAGTAAATGCTTCAAGTGACATTTTTATACTGATACGCAGATCAGTCAACTCCTTTGTGGATTTGCTGTTCTGGGGTAAGATCCTGCTTTGCAGTGCTGATGATGCACTCCTTTCAATCAGTCCTTAACACTAAACTCATAGGCAGCCTAAGGAGCATCTCTTCTCCAGTGACATGCACATGATTGTCTATGCTTCAATTTCTACTTGCTCTTCTGTGGTGTCTCCAGCCCTCCCTTCTGCACAGAGGAACTAATATTGTCACAGATGAAATTATTCACCTTTGCAGGTGTGCTTGTATCAAAATGGTTACGGCATTTTTTTGCAAAGGTCTTCAGGATTCAAGTCCCTGTAGCAAAAGCTATGAATTCAGTCCTACATTTTTCACCAAGCCCTCTAATTACGTTACTTGTCAGAGATGGACAGTATTTCTTTACTCTGAACCAAAATCAGTCTCCTCAGTGTATAACTCAGATGCTTAATAAACCAAACCCTCCCAAGGACCCATGCATAGTTCACACACTTCTTTTTTTGCATCTCAGGTCCAACAAATCTTGGATGGGGACTTCACATTTCTGAACAGAGACATGAGAGCAAGAGAACCGTACACACAGCAACTGGAACCTTCAGTTCAAGTTGTTTAAGGGTTCAAGTAGACCTCATATGCTTGCTCTCATTTCAATTCCTAATACATTTTAGTGCTGTCTGTCTGCATAAGTGTTTTGATTCAGTGCTGTCAGTCCTTCTGCAGAAGTGATTCTGTCTGTGAACACGAGTGCAAAAGAGAGAAGTTCAAATATGTTGCATATGATTTTTAATGCAAATGTATGTGACTTTAAAGGCATTTTTAATTCCTCTTTCTGTAACTACACAGCTAGTTCACATGCATCTGCAAGAATGTCACTTCTTCCCCAGTGAGTTGAAGAAAGCAGTTTTATAGCTCAGTAAAACACATTAAAGTTGTATTCAAAGTGAAAACAAAAGTCAAAAACAAAAAAAGTGAAAAGGACTGCTGTTACCAAATCTGTAGAGGATTTCCTTTTCTCTGCTTTTGGAAGTCAGTTCTCAATTCTTGCTGTTTACAATTACCTTGTACCTTGCAAGCAAAGAGTTGCAGTATCTTGAATTGTATTTTCCCTGCTGATAGTGGTTCAGTTCTTAGGGTGATGATTTCATGTATTTATATCTGGAGAGCAATTTGAATTGTGGGAATTACTTTGAAAAAAATATATGTATAAATGTAATACAAATGATGAAATGCCAGTATTCAAATACATAGTGTTAAAAAAAAAAAAAAAAAAGAATGTACTGAAAATCTTTTATACATTTTCTCTCATGATTACATAATTCTTACACTAACCCTGTTGCCTACATCTTCACATTTTCGAGAGGTGTGAATTTGACAGATCAGATGTCAGTTCAGAAAAAGTACACTTCAATTTGCAAAAGGTTGGATGCCATTCTGGCTACACCGATTAAAAATGACACATATTTGGAACATGCCAGTTCAAGATGACAACAAAGGAAAGTATGGAGACATGGATGTTATGATTGATAGATAGGTGGTACATGATCCTAAACTAATACTTAAACTGGAAGCTAATGTAGTGGAGTAAAACAAAAAATGTTGTATTTTATGTGAAATGCTACCTTTGACTACAACCTGTAGTGAAAGTTCAGAGGATACTTTGTCATGTTTTTTATAGCAAATACATAAAATATACTCTAAACTCTTTATAAACACCTTCTTTATAACCCAAATCATACAAACAAAAATCATCTCAATTTTTAATTATGTATTCCTATCTACGATGTCAGACCCAAATTTCTGAATACGTAACCACAGCACAGTTCTCTGCAACTTAGACTGCTGTATTTCACAGTTAAGTTTGCCAAAACCAAAATACCTTCTTCTCCACTCATCCCATTTCATTTCATCTCAGTGTCTTTAACTTCTGTCCTTGCACCTTTATTTCCTCCTCACCTTTATTTCCAAACATCCATTTCCTTGACCATATTCCATATATTCATAAATCCATACGTCACCTATTTCTCTTTTTCTTCCCCAGTGTTTTTAGACATCACCACTATGCTGCCTGACCCATGCTGCTGAAGAAGTTTCTGATGTGGGTTGGGGGCAATGTGGGGCACTGGCAAGGAGACTTCACATACCAGTGACAACCAGATTGGCAACCTGACCACTTTTTATATCAGCTACTTTTCCCCGTGTCCTCATATCCTAAAGATAATTAATTGTTCAGCATGCTACAAATAGGGCAACCCTTCTCTTGAGTTTAGAGCTGCCATGTAAAACAACCTCATGGATCAGATTGACACTGCACAGCTGTGCAAAATAACTCTATGAAATGTCCTTGTAAGTATAATTGTAAGCCTGCGATAGCTCTCCTTTACATCTTATCCCACTCACAGAAATTATAAATATTTTTTAACTCTTTAGGACATTCCTATTTGGTAACTGCCATGTCTTATTATGTTACTGTTTGTCCCAAGTTCTATCATAGCTCTTGCTAGAACAGAATAGGCCTCCCTAAAACAGTATAAAGTCTCCAAATCAAGTCTGAGACAGAAGAACACACAGCTTAACTTAGAGAATTCAGTATGAAACATAATCCCTATATTCTATTTCTTATCTGAGAAGCATAAAAGTAAATATTAGAAGTAGAAATCAGTTTCAAATACTAGATTGCAGAGCTATAGACTCAAAACTCTTTGATCTGTAATAAAAAATGCTTATATTCCTTTCTCTTGTTCAAGAATCTTTCTTTCTTCTTCTTGTTCATTCATCTTCCTGCTCCTCAGTTTAACATCCAAAAAAATTGTAAAGAATGGAATATACATGAAAAATACATCTACTTTGCCCCACTTGAGCAAATGTTAATCAACAAGTAATATGTGCAATGTTTTGCTCCATCACCACATGTTCTGTGCTAAGGCCACATGTTTTCCAGGGGATTATCAAATACTAAAAATCAGAACACAGATATTCTTTTTGCAATAAAAAAAATCCAAAATATGCAAGAATTGCAGTCACTTCTCTTTAGGAAAGGAAATGAGCATGACCACATGATGAAGTATACTTCCACAAAAGACAGAAAATCTGATAGTCAATTTAACTATTTTGGTTAGACCTATTTTAATATTCCACAATTATCACTTAATGTACAAATTTTATGAAGGCAGTAGAAAAGCAGCTGTTAAGATTCACTTACAGTGCAATGAACTGCAGTGTAGATGCCTCCTGTTTCTCGTGACACTTTGAATAGCAGCTCACGTCTAAAAACAGTCTAAGAGGAAATTGAGTAAGCCATTCATTTCTCTGACAGGTACATTAGACTTCACTGAATTAAAAAATTACAAGGTGAAGTGGCTATCAAAAATGCAGGTTCTTTTTACTATTTTGGATGCTTCTTGTACAGAAGCTCACTGAATATTTACTTCAACATCTTCTCATACAAGACAGAAGCATCTTTCGAGGAACCACCAACCAAACTAAGAGATTTTTAACCATGAGGGAAATTCATCAGATCAGCTTTAAACTGTTTTAAAAACCTCTGTATTTTTGGAAGCTGAGTTCTTTCCTGCAGAAAAAAATCGTAGGCTACTGAGTGTCCCAGACACAGCATCAGAACAGAGAGTCAAGATCACAACTGCAAGCCTGTATTTCTGTATTTTGAGCACTGGAAAATGAAAGGGTTTCCTGTACTTGCAAATTCTTTTTCCAACAAGGGAGTAGAATTCAATAAGCTCTTTAGTAATATAACTACTACTATTACACTTCTTATTTACTCTTTGCAATCATATTTTCAGTAAAACCCCTATATGTAAGACAAAGGCTTTTACAACTCTTTTTTTAGTCATCTCCTACATCCAACTCTTCCAAGACCTTTTTTTTTTCATTTTGTAAGTGACATTTACTGCAATTTTTCATAAACTCTCAAGAATTGGATTCCTTGCCCCTGGAATCGAATAAAATATGTGCACAGACTGTCAGCAGGTCACATGTATCCTGCCAACCTACATCTAATAGATTTTTCACTTTTCATCAGTGGATTTCAAGACAGTATGTAGTCTGCCAAATTTACTAAAAAGCTTGCTACAGTATCGCACTTTCAAAATGTGCAATCTGTCAAAGCCACAACTCAAAATGTCTGCTACAATGAGAGTCTTTGAAAAATCTGCTACGGCGTTGGCATTCATTCAGAAAATAATGAGTATATCAACAGAGAAGGAGGGGAGAGGAAAAAAGTTGTTGGGGGAGGGAAAGAAAGAAAGAGGAAAGATGAATCCTAAATGCAATTTGTTAGAATCTCAAGAAACTATAGAAATTCTTTATGCAAGTATAATCCAACTTAATATGAATTCCTCTAAGACAGCATGTTAATAAATAAATAGTCTATAAGCACTGATGAAAAGATCATTTATCGCAGATTTGACCACAACCATACATAGCAAACCTCAGTACTGATCCAAACACAGAATAAATGTAACAGACATTATAAGACAGCAAACTTTCTTGCATCTCTACTGAGCATTATGAGATTCTATATATGGAGAATATCAAAACAGATAGGTGGAGGGAATAACGTTGCTCAATGTATTAACTGAAATATGAAGGAACCTGAAGTAATTCCAGGAGATCCACTAATAAAGATGGACTTCAATGTCAAAAATCAGAACACTGACAACAAAATATCCAAGTACTGTGAAATGCAATGCAAGAATTTTCCTTGCCTGTTTTTCTACATCTTGTGTTTTAGAAAACACACATCTACATTCAAATTATGCAAAAAGACATAAGAAGAGCAGGAAGAAAGACCATTCCAAAACCAAGAACATATTTTAATATTAGAAACAGGATTTCTTTTTACCTACTTGAATGGCTGACAATAAGGTAAGTTTTCCTGAACTTTCCTGAACTAGTTTTTCAAGCTAGTGAAAGGACTGCAGTAGAATTTTGAATTCAAAGCACTATGGAAGAGCTGCTTCACGCCTTGCCGTGTATCTCCTTCATGGTTCAATCTGCTTCCTGTTTCACATTGCAATGTTCTGATTGGTTCCTGCTGCAGCGTGTAGTGATTTTACCTTGCAATTAAGACGTTGTGGTCTCAAGTGTCTCTCTCTCTCATTAAGAGTTAGGAGTGTTCAAAAGGCTGCAAACCTACATGCAGCTGCTGAAACTTAAAACCAGATGTCTGCCCTCGTGGTTTGATGGAATTTTCTAAGGCAATTTCCAAATTGTCCCCATTTATCAGCATTTGATTGCACAGAGCAGTCTCACAGAAAGATCTGCTTCCATATAAAATGAGTTTTGTGAAATTATTTTCAAGACCTGACAAGCTTCCATACTGACATGAGCAACTGTGATCTGTCACAGCCTTTCCCACACTTAAATGGTGTGTTCCCACTTGAATTTCCCTACTTCTCTAACGATGCATGTCAATACACAAGAAAATGGCCAACATGCCTGTAGATGTTCCTTGCAAAGCAACTCCTCTATGTTTTGCCTTTAAAACTCTGGAAAATAAGGTGTAATTTGAGAATCAAACCTTTTCCTGAAGTGTGGATGATCAAGCAAACAAATAAAAATATATATGTATAAAGAGAATAATCAAAAACTAAGAAAAACACACTCGATCTGTTCCTTTGAAAACAGGCCTCAAGGAGTTTTGTGCTTGCCAGAAGACTGCAGGCTGGATCTGTTCCTTATCTTAGAGGAGGAATCCCATCCAAATTAGCTTTTGATAATGTACAAGATCAAGGGAGAAAATTATACATAGGACACTTAAGATTATAAAATTTGCCTCTCTAAAGCGATCTTTTGTTCCACTGGATAACTAACCTCCTATTTTCAGTAGAACTGCATGGTTGCATATTCTGAAAGGAAAGTAATGTAGCTGAGCTGGCCCAGTTCCATACAGAGTTAACAGAAGCAGGATTGTACCTGGGTCTCAGTCTGGCAAGGACAGAAGTGCTTTTGTTTTGCTGCAGTGGAATCCTGTAGAAAGGTTAAGTAGCAGAGAGAAACCAGAAACAGAGAAGTGGTACTAAGACATAGGCTACAACGTGTGCAATACACAGAGATGTGTACAAACCAAAGAGATCTGCAACTTTAGGCACCTAATTTAACCAGTTGTTCTCACTTTCAGCCAATAGGAAAGAAAAGAAGGCTTTTACTAAAGGGAAATCTAGAGTGCAAAGCAAAGATTCCTGTTCTGAACTGCCCCTGGAGCTTTCTTAATCACTTCTCACACAGACTATACAAGGAGAATGGAGAGAACAGCCAACTACCTTAAAAAGCAAAAAAAAATTGTTTGTGTAAATACCCACTGGTTTGCTTTTCCTATTCTTACAGATACTAAAGATTTCTAAGACAAGGGATCTGTTTTATATAATATCTAAAGTAATCATTTCTCTTCCGGCTTGTGAGATAAGCCAGTCCAAGAAAGTTTTTTAGAACAGTTGTTTTGACAGTTAGTAGCATCCCAACACATTTTTTTCTTCTTTCTTCATGAAGAGAAAAAGGGGAAGGGGAAGGGGAAGGGGAAGGGGAAGGGGAAGGGGAAGGGGAAGGGGAAGGGGAAGGGGAAGGGGAAGGGGAAGGGGAAGGGGAAGGGGAAGGGGAAGGGGAAGGGGAAGGGGAAGGGGAAGGGAAGGGGAAGGGAAGGGAGAAGGGAAGGGAGAAGGGAAGGGAGAAGGGAAGGGAGAAGGGGAAGGGAAGGGAGAAGGGAAGGGAGAAGGGAAGGGAGAAGGGAAGGGAGAAGGGAAGGGAGAAGGGAAGGGAGAAGGGAAGGGAGAAGGAGAAGGGAAGGGAGAAGGGAAGGGAGAAGGGAAGGGAGAAGGGAAGGAAAAGAAAAAAAAGAAAAGAAAAGAAAAGAAAAGAAAAGAAAAGAAAAGAAAAGAAAAGAAAAGAAAAGAAAAGAAAAGAAAAGAAAAGAAAAGAAAAGAAAAGAAAAGAAAAGAAAAGAAAAGAAAAGAAAAGAAAAGAAAAGAAAAGAAAAGAAAAGAAAAGAAAAGAAAAGAAAAGAAAAGAAAAGAAAAGAAAAGAAAAGAAAAGAAAATTTTGAACTCTTTGAATGCAACTGACTCAATCACAGACTGCACACAGTTTTAAGAGAAAGTAATTAGAGTAGAATGATTAATTCATACTTAGATTAAAATAAGTTGACTGATTTGAAAGTACCTATGAGTAAACTGACATTCCTCATGTGTTTTTTGAGGATTAAAAATGAATATTTACAGTAAGTAAGAAATTATTTCCAGCCATTTATACATTATAAAAAGTAGAAACATAGAATATGCTCCCTATCAGAAGATCACTGGTGTATTTTATTAGATTATCTATATCAAATAACCGCCATCCTGTTGCTGCAGCCCAAGATGTGGAGAAATATAATTGTAACTGGAGCTTTTATTTCTTCAGAGCAAGGGAATTTCACAGAAGCATATCAGATACAAAGACAGGGAGATACCACAAAACAGGCTTGACAGCTGAGGCTATCAAGTTAAACAACCACCACATACAGAGACCTATGCACGCATGATGTTTTGCACTTACTGTTACAGTACATTCCAGTCTCAAATGATAACCTCATTATTATTAAATAGGTATGTAACAGATATTGCATTAGTATGTTTGCCTACATTTCCCAAGAGCAAGTACATAAAAAATTGTTTTGGAAATTCGTAACAAGCATTAAAAGTGTATTTTCCCTAACTGATGCCTATAAGCAGTCTTTGAAGTAAAATTTTATTCTTTTTATAAATATTTTTTCAAATGCTTCCTTTCACATTTGTGCATACATTCACACACAGGACTCACAGGCATCCTGGTGTGTATATTCTCCTTATCTACAGATAGTTCATTTCATATGTTATGCTACTTATTGGCATGGGTTTCCATGCGGGGATTCCATTGGACACTGTTGGCTCCCTTCTCACATCCAGGCTCAGTGCCACCTCCAGCAGTCACAGCAAATTCTCCTTTGGCAGCAAATGACTGTATGGCCATTCTCGGCCACACTTCCCCAGGGCAAGCCTCATGGGATGGGAAGCAGCATCTTTCCTCAGCTCCCAGTATGCGCTAGAAGAAACAACTTCCTTCCCAGCCTACAAGCCTTGCTTCTAGCACTACCAGCCAGATTTACAATATTTTCCCTTGAGGGGACTTTTAGCATCAGATGTGCCAGGATATTCATTAAAAGGCAACACTGACTTAACAGATCAAATCTCTGGCAGTTTTCCCTCAGAAAAGCTGGCAAGATGGATTCCGAGCTTCTCTTCCCTTTACACAATGCTTCTATGCTTCCTGCACATACCACTGACTTACAAGGATGCCTTAAACTTGTGTTACCCTTCCTGCTTGAACAAGATGTCAGTTTTAATACCTGCTAATAATAAAGTATTTTGGTGATTTGGAACATGGCAACTGATTCACAGCTCAGTTTGCACCACTAAATTCAGTGCAAATTGTGAGAGGACAAAAGTTGTGAACACGAACTTTGAATTGGAGGAAAAATGTTTCCTTTTTTTTTTTTTTTTTTTTTTTTTTAATGAATGAATGAATGTGGTGAAAATAAACACCCCTTGGTCATGGTCAAGGCAATGCAAAGGCTGGGATTCCTGAATTTCTACATTGTTTAAACAGTCTTGCTTTTAAGGGGTTGGAGAGGTTGAGTGAGTTGGGGTTGTTCATCTTGGAGAATGCTCTAGGGACACTTTACTGTCATCTTCCAATATCCAAAAGGAACTTATGAGAAAGATGGAGAAAGACTTTTTAATGGAACCTGCAGTGATAAGGCAAGGCAAGTGGCAATGTTTTCAAACTGAAAAAGGGTATACTTAGGTTGGATATAAGAAACAAATTTTTCACAATGAGGATGGTGTGACACTGGAAGAGCTGTCAAAGAAGTTGTAAATGCCCCATCATTGAAAGTGGTCAAGATCAGATTGAGTGAGCCTTTAAGAAATGTGATCCCGTGAAAGATGACCTTTCCTATGGCAAAGGAGTTGGACTAGATGGTCATTAAATATGCCTTCCAACACAAACCATTCTATGATTCCACTGTTCTTACTCAACCATTGTCACAAAGCAACAAAATGTAATAGAATATTGGCAAGAAGGTTCAGCCTCTACTGCCATATCACCATCTTCCTTTGACATTGTGGGCCAACATAATAACTTAGGAGGTATTACTTTTGGTCCTTATGTCACCTACATAATTGATTCATACAGGCGTCCATAGAAATGTGTCCAAGTCCATGAGGGAGATTTATACTGAGATCTAAGATTTGGCTTAATTTTAATGATTACTTATAAAATATTATTAAGATAAGAAATAGCCACTCTGTCACCCATCAGGTCTTCCTTTTACTAAGAACTGAGATACAGGAAAAAGCCATAGTTTGAAATAGGCATGGCACTAGAAATTGAGAAGGCATACACTTGAAAGGTAGTAAAGAAGAACTGAAAATGTCCCTTTTGAGTAGAAATAAGAGAATGTATGTGGCACTAAAAATAATTGTATGCAGCACCCATACATTCCAGAATTGCAGTTTCAACACTGAACTTGCATCCAATTTATCCTTGCAAACATCTATACATGACACTAATTCCTCTGTGTAACAAAGCAGACTGCTCTGTTATGCCAGTGTATCTTTCTCTCTATACATAAAAACCTTGTGTACGCAGAAGTTCAGATGACTGAGTGTTTCAATGTGAAAGTTACAATAGAAAGTTAGGCCATAGGCAGCAAGTTACAACAAAGCAGCTGGAGCAAGACTGCATTTAATAGCATTTTCTTACCATATCCCCTTGAAATTTCAGAACAGAGGATGCATACATTCATTCTGGCTCTCAACTAATGAAAGGTTTTCAAGAAATAAAATTCTTGCTCTGTATGAAGCTTTGTGCAAGAGTTGTGCTGGTCAGATATTTCAGAGGAAATAGAATAAGCTCTCTTAGAGGGATAGCTGTGTGTAGGTCACCTGTTGAGTTAAAAACAAAAAGCCAAACCGCAAATCAGCCAAAAAGGATGTTGAAAAATTGGGCTCCTGCAGGCTTGTTTTACATTTTCATCCCTTAAATAATTTTTTTCTAAAAAAGGCAGTATGACTTCTTCAGTTGTTGGTGGCAAAAGGAAAGATATGCATTAACAGTATGGTGGAAAAGCAGTTGAACTTCATAAGGCACTGCAAAAATTGTGTAATTTTTGGCATCTACAGAGATGAGCTAGCTTGCTTAAAAACATACACATATTAAAGGTTGCTTTGCAGATTGCTATTTCTCAATTCCTTTGTGTAACTGTGCCAATGAAATACTCAGCTAGTTGGATTAAAGCCTCTGAAAACTGCAATTTGAGACTGAAAGCCAGATTGGGCCCTGTTCTGAACCAGCATCTCAAGTTTCCAAGCCTTTTGCAAGCATTCTCTGTTCTAGCATGGGTGGTAATCATTGAGCACAAGTCTGGAAACTAACATTACCTAGTGAGAACTGGGAAAACTATCTAGACATGAAGTATTATGTAAGGAAAAAGGGTCTAGACAGAAGAAAAGAAGAAAATAGACATTACAGCATTCAATTTTCCCATGTTGGAGAAGAAATTGCCCGGATTGCCTGGGATTGCCTGGCTTCCAGCAGCTCCAGAAATTAGATGAGACACACATAGCATCAGATACGGTTAAAAGCTCCATTTTATCCTTCATCGTCTGACAAATGTTGCAAAATGAGTTTTGCTGTTATATTAAATGTCAGGAACAGCAGGTTCCTGACTGAGATACTGAAAAATAAAGATCTGGATGGCAATAACAGCACAAGTGCAGGAATAAAACTGAACAGAAAGAACATTCACTGTTTCCATCATCCACAGTGCTCTCTTGGAAGATGGGAGATTTTTGATCCTTGCTCTTGAAAGCTGTTATAAAGATGGACTAACACAATTTCTGTAACGAAAGAATAGAAATGATAAAATTGGACAAAAAAATAAAAACAAGGAAATATAACAGCAGAAGCAGACTATTTTTCTGGGGCAGTGTCGGTGACATCAGACCTTGAACCATTTACTCAAATCTTGAGAGATATCAAATAAAATTTTTAAATAAATAATAGAATAATTCATTTGGTATATCGCAGAGAATTTGGCTACTGAAAAAAAAAAAAAAAAAAAAAAAAAAAAAAAAAAAGGCTAAAAGATTTAAATAGCTACAATTAAAAGAAGGCAGAAATCAAGCTTACTCCTACAGCCACTGACGTGACTTACTGCTTTTCCTGACCACTCATTGACAATTCAGAAGCCACAAGTCACACTCTCTTCTGAGTGTGTATTCTCAGCTGCCTTGACGGAGCCCTCCCCAGTCACTTCATAGAGCTACTTTCCCAGGTCCTTCTTGCCAGACTATGAACAAGTCAGACTCCTGCTACTTTTTAAATGATTGCTGAATGCTGTTATGCTGTTGCTCTTTCTCCATAATGACCTCAATGTTTGATCTATCTTTCCTAATGCAAGATTTGGAAGTCCCAAAGCCAACCCTTCTGCCTTGCTGAAACTGGTATTATTGCTCAGGTAAACAGAAAATTCTCTTTAACTTCATTGATTTCAATTCACTGTGCAGTAAGTTTTCCAGTTACTGTGTAACACAAACGGTATTACTCCAGACACAATGGAGAATAACTAAAGTCATCAGTGCTTCACATGTTGAAACTAGTTTCTTTCAACAAAGCTGCTGAGGATGGCAATGTCACAGACGGAATTGATTATATGGTTGTATGTTACTGACAATTTAAAGATAAAAGTGAATCCACTTGTTACTTTCAACACTCCCCAGAATTCCACCAACAATACAAACAATATGTCTAATGACACTTGACTAGCAGAGCCTACTTGAAATTAAATGCGTGCTTTGAATAAGAACATCACTGGAATGCCTGTAACAAAAACTCCTCTGAAACTACAATATGAAGTATGGTATGTCCCCACTATCTTCTGTAGAATCAGGGCCACGGTGAGCCCAGCTCCGCATCATCAGCTATAAGGAACCTAAACCCAGCTCTTGTTTTGCAAGAAGTCACAACCTGTGAGCCAAAACACAAATGAATATCCAGGAATGCTCACTCTGACCTTATGATATACTATTACATGAAAGGCAATTGTTCATGTAATTAGAATGTCTGCATAAATTAAGACACAAGGCTTAGAGTAACATTTACTTTGTGCAGGATTGTGCTTTACATTATACATCTCTGTGGAGAAAAAGCATTTGACATTACTGCAACTAGAATATTTAGGACATAAGTACAGCGCCATTTGGCTCTGATTAAACACAGCTGGGTACATCTTCATTCCTCAGGGCAGGGAAACAATTATCTGCTGGGAAAGGTAAATCTCAGAGTGTATTCATCTTTCAGCACTAAATAAATACTTGAGAGAAAAACAAGGAAAATATCTATATTAGTGAGTAAAAATGGCACCCAGGAAATGCTAAAAAATGGGAATCCAAAATCAAACCTCTCTCAGCATTACAGACATCTCCCTGAAGCACAGCTTGCATGCTGTGTGAAATAATGCTGCATGGGCAATCCAACTGCTTTCCCATAAGCTAACAGAAAAGAGCAAGATCATTACCCATTACCATTGGTCCTGATACCACAACAGCCTTAGTGTTAAAACACAGCCCTCTGCATTGCAGAAGCAAACAAGGCTTACCTGATGTCCCCCATCACCAAGAGTTTCTAATGAGATTGCTCATGCTACCACCTGTGGTTTATAATTCCACTTTTATCCTAATGGTTTGGAAAACGTTCTAGAGTCAGCTGTAGTCTTACCATACTTTAAAGGTATTTCCTACTTTGCATTCTCTGATGAGTGTCATCACAACCAAGCCAGAGGCTACAACGAAGCAAAGAGCACACTCCTTTGATAATGGAAAGAACTGAATTAATAATGTATGAATCCAAAAGCAGACAAGGGTGTTAACGCCAGAGACCAGTTCACCTGCTCTAGAAGAACCTGCCATTTCTTACCAGGATTGCAGTGATTACTGGATAAAATACATGCAGTATCAGCATAAGGGACTATATTTCATTGGCTATGGGTTTTGAAAAAAAAATAGATTAATTACCCATAAGTATCAGTGGGAATTAAATCTGATCACAGATCATCAGAAACCAACCTGATAATGCTTCTAAACCCAGAAGAACAATTGCAGTGCTATGAATGGAAAATAAGCTGCTATTAAGTCACTGCTGATGGCAGGTATGCTGAGTTAGGCTTGTTTCCTAGACCCACAACACAGGTTCTTCAGTGAGAGAAAAGACTGATAAAATCAATAAACTCTATCATTCAATTTCTGATAGGAGGGTCCAAGTCACCTGAAATCTCAAGGTCACTGTTAGAGTTAGTCTGGGTGCTCAAAAAGTCCAGTGTCAGAGGCAGCTGCACTCTGCTACCCAGTGACTACTGATATCTAGGTACAGTGAAAGCTGTTCCTTAAAGAGAATCTATGGAGAATAAAGAACCCTGTGCAAGTTTCAAAACTTCTGTGAAAGCTCTAATGTGTGTATAATAGTCACTCAGAGAGGAAAAAAAAAATCAGAATTCATGTTATCCTATACACGCAGCAAAGTGCTGTCACTGGAATGCAAATTTGGAAGAATGTACATCTCTCATTGTTCATTAAAAAATATGAGTAGCTTATGAAAAGGTACCTCTGAGAAATCTAGAATTTGATAATAATCCTGTCTTCTCAAAGTAAAACACAGACCACTAATTTTTACCCATAGTTTAAAATGCCACATATTTCCAAGGATACACTCCTCAATGAAATGAAAGCAACTATGATCGTCCACAGTGAAAAGCATTTCTAGATTAATTATACTCCCTCTTTCCAATGAGAAATATATTTGATGGCATTTGGGCTGAATTTTGAAATGCTTATCTTGCTTCTCCAAATATGAGATTCACTTTTGTTCATGCTGTGCACTGGATTCTCGTTCAAAAGAGAGAGACAAGAAATATTTATCAGACTGAATTCATAATATGGTCATGTTGTTCAAAAACCTGCAAGCAAAACAAAGATGAAATGCACTGCCCTAATCAGCAATCCACTTCAAATTAAAGCTAGGAATAAATTCTTTCAGCCCTCTCCCGCTTTTTCAGTTGACCAAAAAAAAAAAAAAAAAAAGTCTGATCTTTTATGATGCCTGCATCTGTGAACTGAAATTGAGGTTTAAATATTTTAACAGTTAAATAACATTGATATGAGCTGATGTGAGGAAATATTAGCATTTAGGAATGCTGCTATTTCTGACACTGCCGTTGTGTCAATAATTGTTTCAAAAACCAAGTACTTGTATTGCAAGACATAAATTTTTAATCAACATATGAGCAGTTTGTTATACATTAATTCATACTGAAAATGACATTATTATGTCAGAACCACACAAAGACAGACCTATCATCACACAGAAACCATCTGCACAAGTTACCATTGTTTAGCAACAGCCCGATAAGATAGAGGTCAGCTTAAATGTGTATAAGAGCTGTTTCTTTTCATCACATTCTAGTTCTGTCAGACTGACTTTATGACATGAAAAAATGTAACAAGATTATGCAGCACAGCTGGACAACTCTTCCAGGCTTTCAAACAAAATGCTGTGTAGAAGTTACTGTCAAAAACACCTGTCCATTCCGTTTGCTTATATGTCAACGCACAAACAGTGTCTACAAAGCTCCTACTTTGTAGAGCATATTGAGACACAAGGTTATATCAGAAAGCCAGCTTCTATTTCACATGAAATTGATAAGATGATAAGATGATAAAAGCAAAAGCATCTTTCTTTAAGGAGGTTTTTAGCTATAACGGCTAACAGTGAACAAAGACAGTACTTGGTCTGAATTTGCTCAAGATCACATACTGAGAGATAAAGAACTTCAAGTCACATTGATGTGCAAATGTCCACATAAGGCTTTGTAGTTTTGCACATTACTTCTACTTTCTTTTACATTTCCCCACTATAACTATTTATTGTTGATAACAGTAAGTATTCCTGCCAATTTGGCTTTATCTCTCATCAGCCTCTGATGTAGAGGTACTACTGATATGCCTGCAGGACCTGTTAAGGCTGAGCAGAAGTATTTTAAAACAGCTTGTTCACTCCTGTTTGGTTGCTACCAGAAGGTTGTGATGGGCATTTGTATTTGTTCCCTAAAGGTTTTCATAAGTAAAGTCATATATTTCACAATGTGGTCTTACATCTTTCACTCTCATTCCTTCACAGATGAACATCCTAGAAAGAAAGAAACATCAATCAAAGCATCTGGTCTTTTGTACTTACAATACAAGAGAAAGTAGGTTTGAGAAAACAAATAATGAGTGCTTTCTCCCCATATCACAATAAAAGTGCAGAGTGGGAGTATTTGAATGATACGGGATACTTGGAGTTATAACTATTTGGAGGATACAGGAACCCTGCACTTCCAAAGAGCAGTTAAATTCATCCCACATATCCCAGAGAGCATTTGAAACACTCCAAGGGATTCCCAAATGTTAATCTTTCCTGTTAGCATAGGACCACCTTACATGAAATAAATACTTACCAAGGTAAAAAGAGAAAAAATAGGTAAGACAACTAAGTTCTTATCCCTTCTCCTTCAAAAGGTTTAGTATTCTGTGTAATCCTGAACTTCATTAACACAGTATGTGAGATAAATCCACACTGGACTAGCACATTCAACAGTAGTAAAATGTTAAGACGTGGAATCACATCTCATTGAATCTGGGTTTCTCACATGTTCAGCATGCATTCCAATGTGAAGTGACTAGGAAGGGAAAAGCAAGAAATAGGTCTTTCTCCTGCCTGTTTATTTAGCAAATAAGGTATGCCATTTCTTCATGCTTTTATCATAAATTTGCAAAGATACAGTTGCAAAGCTTGTCTTTTTCCTTTGGACAAAATGATTTTGTGAATCTGGGACTTGCTTGTAGCTTTTACAATACCAAAATTAACAAGTGATATGAAACCCCAAAGTATTATTCCTGATTTCATTTACAGTTTAAAAAAAGAAAGCATGCAGGGATTAGTTATGCCAGGTTTTACAAAAATATGTATGACTCCAAGGGCACTGGAACATGTGCGCTAGAAATGACTCTCATCTTGATTCCCTCACCAACTCTCCTAGCAATCTTTACAAGGAAGACCTACCTAGTGACACACCCCAGCACCCACATGTACATTTATCCTGGCCCCAATCTGCTTTAATTCTAAGCCAAAGCTTATAAAGAAAGTTTCTAGCCTATCACAGCACTTAATTGTTAAAGAGGCAGAAGTTCCTTCATCCCAGATCACAGTTCTGCTACAGGACTGAAGCAGAAACAGCTTCAGAATGAGTTTAAACTGCAGCAAGCAGGCAGAAACAGCCTCAGAGTGAGTCTAAAAAGCAGCAAGCAGGCTCCAGAAATCCTGTAATTTCACCTTCTGTAATTAGACCTTGCCCCATCTATTACCCCAATGTAATCACACTTTATAAGAAACAAGTAGTTGCTGTGCAATACACATATCTGAAGAGCAGATGTAGGAAAGAAAAATTCCAGAATACATTTTGTTAATGTGTGAAGATTTCATTAATTCAATTAGCATAACTTGTTTTTTCCTTTGCAGAGTGCTCCCTGCAAGGCACTGCAGAGAAGGCTCCTCATGGAAAGTTAAAATTCAATATTGGTACAGTGGGGGACAAGTTTCTCATCATAGGATATCCCAAGTTGGAAGGGACCCATGAGGATCATAGAGTTCAACTCCTACTGATGATCCAGATAAAAGCTAGATTACTTTCCAGCATTCCTTTGTCCTCCCTGGAAGTGGCAGGCAGGACCTCACAGCCAGGACCCATTCCATCTCCATGTGTTAAAATATTGGCCAGCTGGCAAGGAGTATGTAAGAGCTGCTAGTTAATGCTGCATCTGAAGTCAAAGGATAAACAAAAACACATCTTCAGAAGCCCTTCTGCCCTCCTAAGGCAGCTCCTGCAATGTCAGCAGTGCAGGGACCATCCCCATAGCCTCACTGAATGTACTACTGCCAAGAGACACAAGGATTTAGGTAATTTATTTATCAGCTACTTAGAGCCAGTGAAGATGCACTGAACTAAGAATAAAAAATACCATTTTTCTTATGCTTGTCTCTCCCAGCTGTTCACAGCCAGACTGCTGAAAGGGAAGCCATTATATTTAAATATTTTTCAGGTTTGGTAGTATTTTTTTTTTTTTTTAAATGTATAGTTTTCTAGGATTACTAACAAACATAAAGAAAAGTTAACTCCACTTAACTCCATATTAGGCACCCATACCAGCCCTCAGAAGCATTGTTCTCTTCATTGTTAAGTATGCATCACCTAAAGGTTAGTTGAATACTCATCATCTTTTGGACCTGCACAAGGGTCAGAGGTGTCTGCAGCTTTTGTACTCCCAAATGCAAATGTATCTCTAAAATCTTTTTTCCATCTTACGTTTCTTCTGTTTAAAACAGTGAAAAATAGACTGCCAGAAGGTTAAGTACTTAACATGAGTACTAGATACATTATGTGAAACAAACAGGTTTAACCTAGATTTGTGACCTCTGTAATTTTATTTCACTGTTCTTGTCATTGAAAAGTCCCCAAAACAACATAATTTGATTTAATATAATTAAATGACTACCAGGATTGCAATATTAATATAAACCATGAATGTCCGAGGAAAAAAATAAGACCAGATGAACATAAACACCAGAGAATGATTCATTCTTGATGTAATTTCAGGGTCAATGGAAAATACACCAGGCATAAATCTGGCCCTGTGACGCAGAACTTCCAGGAAATATGAATCTGTTGTAACTAGAGATCTCTGCTGACGTATGAACTGAAAAGCTTAATAGAAATGAGGCAAATTCAGCTTTGACAACAAAAAGAAGTTAAGCCAGCTCTCTTAATTACCTAACTGAAAGCAAATAAAAGCCTGGATCAAAATACCTTAATGTACAGAAAGAAAAATATGAAAACACGAGGCAAGAACAACAGCATGACGACAGATCTGAGAAGCAGCACATAATAAACAGGATGACTAAAATGGAAAAGGGAAGTGTTCTCTATGACATTCAGCACAGAAGACAAATTTTTGACTTCTGAGAAATTCAGTTCAGACACTGTTTAATGAGATACATCTTTCAATAAACATCCATTATTCCCATTAATAACCAAATTAATAATGCATTTGCTAACACCATGCTCATGCATAACATTGTGAAGAGATAACTTTGGGTCTGTTGAAATTAGGGTAAAGGTGACATGTTCCTACATATTTGGTACTGTCATTTTCATCACTTCACAAGAAGCACAAGTGCCAGTTAATCTCAGAATCTGCCCTACACTTTCAACTTAAATTCATGTTAGTGTAAGATCATAGAATCATAGAATGGCTTAGATTGGAAGAGACTTTAAAGATCACCTAATTCCAACCCCCTGTTGTGAGCAGGCTGCCACTCACCAGTTCAGGCTGCCCAGTGCCCCATCCAACCTGGCCTTGAGCACCTCCAGTGATGGGGCATCAACAGCTTCTCTGGGCAGCTGTGCCAGTATCTCACCAGCCTCTGAGTAAAAATTTCCCCTTAGCATCTAACCTAAATCTCACCTCTTTTAGTTTAAAACCATTACCCCTTCTCCTGTCACTATCAGACCATGTAAAAAGTTGGTCTTCCTTTTGCTTATAAGATCGCCTCAACTATAGGAAGGCTGCAATGGGATCCTTACACATGGACTTGCTGAACCTCATTAGATTCAGATGGATACAATTTTCAAGCCTGTACAGGTCCTTCTGGATGGCATCCCTTCCTTCTATTGGATCTGCTCTACCACTCAGCCTATTGTCATCAGCAAATTTTTTGAGGCTACACTTGATCCCGCTGTCCATGTCACTGATAAAGATATTGAAGAACACCTGTCCCAAGATGGACTTCTGAAGGATACCTCTCATGACTGGCCTCCACCTGAATGTAGAGCCACTGACCACAACCCTCTGGCTGTGACTATCCAACCAATTCTTTATCCACCAAATAGTCCACCCTTCAAAACCAATTATCTCCAATTAGAGATAAGAAAGTGATGTGGGACCATGACAAAGCCCTTACATGAGTCCAGCTAGGTTACATTGGTTGCCCTTCCTCTGTCCACTGATGTCATCACTCAATCGCAGAAGGCCAACAGATTACTCAGGCACAATCTACCCTTGGTGATGCCATGCTGGCTGTCTTGGATCAAGTCCTCATTTCACACGTGCATAACATCTCTTCCAGGAGGATCTGTTCCATGATCTTTCCAGGAACACAGATGAGGCCCACTGGCTTGTAGCTCCCTGGGTCTTCCTTCCTCCCCTTCCTGAAAATAGGAATGATGTTTCCCCTCTTCCAATCACCAAGGACTTCTCCAGACAGCCATGACTTTTTCAAAAATAAAAGTAGTAGAACAGGGTACAGAAAAGCAAAGGTCTTTTTTGCAAATGTCTTTTGCAAATAAGTTCATCTTACTGGCACCTATTTCTTCTAAAAATTATAGGAAAGTTTCATAGTCATCGTTAATCTTGGTGTCCCAATCTTTTGCCCTGTGGGAACAAAATACCACAACCTCCTTCCTCCTTCCCTACCTATCTACATGCATTTACTCGTGTGGAAGATGGAAGAAGGAAGATACTCACATACTGTGTAGAGTTAGATAAAGTCAAGACAGTCATTGGTGGCCCAGGACTGCCTGTAGTATCTATTCACAGATTCTACTGTGAAGAGAAGATAATTCAGATGAGAGAACAGTGGTGAAAATTGCAGTTTATTTTTAAAAGAATGAAGTGTCTCATTAGGATTGTTCCTAAACCACTTATTAATGCTGTCACCAGCTATAGCATAAACCCTTATATTCCATGCAAGCTGTGACAAGTCAAATTGTAGATTATTTTTCCGATAGCTTATTAAAGACAAGAAATAGTATCTTCAAAAATTCAGTGACAATTTCTCCAATAGTTGTAAGGAGAAGGGTAAGCTCGCTTCCAGTCATGTATTTCTTCACCTAAAAATTAACAACAGATAGGGTTGAGAGAATGAGGAAGAAAAATAAATCCAGATCTTCAAATGGCCTCTCTCATATCAATGGCAAGGAATTGAGTTATGGGTTAAGAATTTACCCCTGTTAAAAATAAAAGAACATGAATATTGCTCGGCTCACAAAAAGTTGCACAAAAAAAAAAAAAAAGCAAATTGACATATTTCAAGAGGATTTAGGCGGTTATGATCCTATCTCTTTCAAAGTACTAAAATATAACCTGTTGTGAATTTGAGTTATTTCTAAAATAGTAGATTTTTAAAGGGTAAAGAAAACAAAGAGTCATATGTAGAAAAACCTTACTGCCATTTTCATAATGGAAATATTTCCATGAAAGTTAAGTAATATTGTTCTTACTTGATTTTGTTGCCATTAATAATGTTATGCTCATCTGTACTACAAAAGAGATTTCAGAGTGTTTAATGACTGTTTATCTCTTGATTTACCATTATCACATTACATTCACCTGATACACAAGGAAAAGATTATATTACTTCTGACAGTCAGTCTAAAATTGGACTTTTCAGTCCAACAGCAAAATATATTACATGTATGATATTCACTTGGTTTATTTGTTCTCGGTCTTAGATCTGCAAAGAAGATGAGGCATAACAAGCAAGGACCTAGTAAAAGCTATTTTGTAAATAAATAAAAGTGAATTATTTCCTTGTGGCAACCACACTGAAGATTATACAAAGAATCCTACATAGTCTGATGTTACTTTTCACTTGATAAATGATGACCATCTGTCCAGACAAGGATCAGCATTATGGCTTTTTTTACAAAGTAAAGCAAGGTCAGAAGTTTATGCATCCATCTTCATGTGTCTAAGATGGCAAATAGCACCCTCAATGCATTACAAGTGCATCAGCTTGCAGCTCTGAGGCAAAGTAAAAATTTTGATGCAGACAATGCTATTTCCTACCTAAATAACATGAGCCAATTTCAATAAAACTTTGATCATGAAATCTATTTTAATATAGACTCTCAAAATTTACATCAAGATACTCATGAAATTATGAACTAATACCTTCAGCAGCAAAGAATTTGAGTATTGCTTTCCTGAATATTTACATAATAGATATGACTAACTAACCAACAAATAACGATTCTAGCTAATAAGTCCGGCTCTTGCTTAGGAAGTCCTACATGCACAGAAATAACTTATCCATCTGGTCATTCTAATTCTCTCTCTTTTTTGTTGTTGTTGTTGCTGTTATTATTATTATTTTAAATACACATAACAGGATATTAGCTTGCATTTTTCTAAACTTTCTATGTTTTAGTAGTCAGAGAAAAAGGTCTTATGCGATTTGTGCCTAATTCTAGAAAGAGAAAAGCAGTATTTTATCTTTGCTTTTAATAGAGAGGTCATGTTACCACCTTCTGTTTTGGATATGGGCTGGCCTCTCTTAAGCTTAAAGTAGTGCACTTGTGTGTTAGAGCTGATCCACTACCCAGGGATCTGATTTTTGGATGTAAATCATCACAGCATTATTGCTGCACTATGTACTGTCTCCTTCCCCTATCATCACTCCAAACTACTATCATTGCCAAATATTTTCAAGGCATTTGGCACCTCTACACAGAGAAAATCACTCTTTCTCGTGTCTCAGCCACATCTTCAACTCAGTAAAACTAGATTTCATAACCAGATCATGCCAATCACTGCTGGAACAGAAGCAACCTAGAGGATTTGAGGAACTATTGCTCTGGTTCTGAATAGCACTTTTCATTTCTGTTTGAATAACCAGTTTTTATTGACTGGGATGTATTTTTCTTAGTTACTACATGACATAATAAAGCATCTCTTCTCTCTGACATAATAGTATAAACCTACAGCAGGAGATGATTATGCAATAGCCTGCCCTTCAATATTTACATCCCAGACATCCAGCAAAAGTTTCTACAGAGCACTTATTAACTCCCTATTAGCTCTATGTCTAGATACATCTGGTACACCACTGTACAGGATACATGTTTTGGGAGACTGGACGTGAACAACAAACAAGATAATGGAGTGGTCACATTAAATTCAACAACACAAGCACCTCCTAATTATAAAGCAATATCCCTCATTTTCAACACAATTTACCTCTATCAAAAATAAATATCAGTCTCTGTAATCATTAGATGAGTAATGCTGCAGATGAAGCGACCCAAAGGACTATTTTTCTGCTTCTTAGTTAATTTATTTTTCCTACATCCAATATTCTTTGCATACTATTGTGCCAACAGAAAGAGGGATGCACTGTTCTATTCACATCTTGTTGATGAGGGAATCCGTGTGTGAACTGGTGACTCTGTTAAGAAGTTAGCAATATATTAGCTTCATCTCCTGTGTTATTTTCATCTAAAGAAATTCAAGTCACCTTATGAAGAAAAACATAACACTGAGAAACTGAAGGAGAAAAAACAAGAAAAAGAGGATAAGAAAAAGTAGAAATATAGGTAGAAATCATAAAAAATATAAGGATTATTTTCCTTAGAAAATAGGTGTATAAAAGACTGCGATTAAAACACTAAAAAATAGCAAGAATAGAAGATTCACATTCTCCATGTCAAAGTAGATAAGTAAGGGTTTATTCAATCAAAACAGAATATCTTCTCTCATGATATTTACTCAAATTCTGGAACTACATTTCCAGATGTTAAAAAGATTAAGAGCACAGCAAGAAGGAAAAGGAGATTACATGTTCAGAGATAGCATAAGTGTGGAATAGGGCTAGCAGTATTTCAGAGGAAATTAATCTCTACGATTTAGGGTAATGAAAAATTGCCTTAACTTTTCAGAGGTGCCTGAGTTAGCCACTTTCATAGTAAGACATAAAAATCAGGCCACCTGACTAGATTGCTATGTTAGATTAACTCCTAGGCTAGTCTTCTACTTGCAGCATAGAAACTTGTTGGAACTGAATTGTCTTTTTCCTGTCAAAAACCGGCCAAAACCTACAAATGCATTCTTTTTTTTCATTCTAGTGTTCTGTCTGCCCACTGTCTCACTATTCATACAGCAAGAGAGCATGCATTTTCTTTCCATGCGAATTATTGCAAAAATTATGTTGCAAAGAAAATTGTGACTAAAAGAATTTGGAAGATTAAAACTACATGGCCTACACAGATGGAAGGAAGGCACCTACATTCACCTGCTGAAACTGATTTTATGCTGGACTTCTGACTTCTGTAGGAAATTGGGAAATGATACATATGCAAGACATGGAACGTGAAACGCATCGCTGTTAGAACCAGTTGGTCTGAGTAAATCAGCCATGTGTTTTCATCACAAAGAGCTGGAAGGACATCTAGTGGACTTCCTTACAAGTAGTAGAGCCTTATACTATCATTTTACTGCACTGCCACCCATCAGGAATTTTTTTTAATGTTGGTCTTTTTATTAAAAAAGCATATGAAATGCTGGAAAAGTACTAAAATCCATGTCATGCAGAGCAGGCAGCCAGCTATAAAACATACTGCCACAACTCTAGATCTGTAGTCTAATCAAGCTATATTTTAGAGTCAATCTACAGCTTACTGACACTATTCGATCAGAACTACATGTTTAAAATACAGACCTTAGGCTTTTTACCATAAATATGTATAGTGCACATTGTGCTGATCTTCCTAAAGGTGTTTATGCTTTAACACCTAGGAAATTTTCTTTATGGGCTGCAGGCAAGAGATAATCCTAGTTTAAGTAGTTTCTTTAAAAGTAAGAGAGAACTATCTTCCAACTTTATCCTAATTCTTCTGGCTTGAAGTGGAGTAATGCATTTCTAAAAGCAGAATAAGACATTCAGCAACATTCATTTTATAGGAAATTTATTCTAGTCCAAGCTATGAATATTTACATCCACTAGACTTTGCCCAGTAATATGCCTGAACATTTTAAAACTTTATAGGAATGGAGTTACAAGCATATTTACACATCTAGGGAAGCAGGCAGCACAGAGTTGGGGAAAATTTTAATTCTGGGGAGTAGAATCATAGAATCACCAAAGTTGGAAAACGCCTCTAAGGTCATCCAGTCCAACCATCCACCTATCACCAATATTTCCCACTAAACCATGTCCCTCAGTACAACATCTGCATGTTTCTTGAACACCTCCAGAGTCAGTGACTCCACCACCTCCCTGAGCAGCCCATTCCAGCACCTGACCACTCTCTCAGGGAAGAATTATTTCCTAACTTGGCTGGAATCCCCCCTGGTGCAACTTGAGGCCACTCCCCCTCATCCTATCACTAGTTAAATGCAGAGGAGGCCAATCCCCACCTCACCATAATTACCTGAAGTGAGCTTCAGGTAATTTCGAGTATCTGAAATCCAGGAGGCCTTATGTTTGAGTGTCTAAACTGTTATACAGATCAAAGGTTTTTGGTGTATAAGCCCAATAGCTGTATTCCAAAATAGTTCATCAGCTAAACATTTGTATATTTAACTATATGTTTTGGTAATCTAATTTGTGCAAATTTTGTTTTGAGGCTTTTTACCTGCAAATGCATTCAACTTTGTTCCAGATGTAGGAAACCTATTTTTTGTTTAACTGAACTCTGCAAGTGCTCTATGTGGGTTGTTCTGCAGTAATTTCCTATTTCCATGGAAACTTCAACAGGCACAGAGAGCACAATAACACTACTTGATAGAGCAAATTCTCAGCTACAAAACGCTATTTTTCAATCTAGTCACCACAATTAGCTGTGCATTTCTACCATCAATGAACAAAAGCCTACATGTCGTGCCCTTAAAAGCCCGTCCCAGAGGAGGTGACTCACTGTTTCACAGCTGTTGTGATGGAATCGTTGCTGGGAAAATGTTGCCTCCACAGTCCATCTTTCATTGGTCTGAACAGATGGAAGTCAGAAGGTGCCAAAACTGGACTATACAGTGAGCGTGGCAGGACATTCCAGCCAAGACTGGCAATGTGCTTCACAGCTTTTCAAAAACATAAAGGTTTCAAGGCAATGGAAACAAAGCTAGAAATCAAATGAAAGAATTGGAGTGAAATCATTCTTAATTTTTTCCATAAAAATGCCCTCAGGTGCCTCTTAAATTATTTTTATGTAACTTAGCGAGTGAATATTCAGCCCTAATAGTAAAGGGCCCACAAATATAAACTGGAGCTGTATGGAAACCAAGCAACCATCCACTTGATTTTTCAGATATGTCACAAGTGTGTCTCCACCTACAAGTTTTGTACAGGCAGACTGTGAGGACCTCGGGAAGGCGAGTCAAGCAGGTAATCATTCAGACGCAACTCAGTTGATGAAATACAGTCACATATCAACAGAAGCTGAAATACTGTCACCCTGACACAGATGGGATTTAGTAGATCTTATTTTGTGCAGGTACTTCATCATAGCCTTCACACTTCAGATCTGTTGTGAGTGGCTTACTCACTGTACACACTCATTTTTCAGTTTGGGAGAGGAGATAGAAACCTAGCAGCTCTCCACTGAAAAAAAAAGAAGGTCTACAGGCATATGCTTAAGCTACAGACCCAGTGCTAATCTGTTCCTTCTCATAGGCTTAGCTCTGTTCTCTGCCACGTGTTCATGTTGCTTCCTAGAAGAGGAAGAGGTGCCTGCAACCAATAATCTAAAAGATTACTCTGTCCTACTCTTAGCATAAAATTCACATCTCATAGGCTTGCTTCCAAGTGTCTGTCTTGATTTTGTGCTGGGACACAAAGCTAGGAGACCCAACATGCTGTGTCTAAAAGGACAGAACTTGGAACCAAGAATGGCTGAACTCTGATCAGTCTGAGAAGAGACAGTCTGTCCCTGCCATAGAGTCACACGCTACAAGAATGTCCAGAAATTGCTGATCAGAACAGTAATTTTTCATCAAATCAGTGAAAATAAAAAGGAAAATGTTACTTTTGGAAAACAATTTCTTTTCTAAACATCTGCACTCCTCACTCCACATCGTGGCTCATTGTGGCCAATTACTCTCATACGCTTCTGATCCTGCAAGGGAAGTTTTCTTCTTTTCCAGAGTCATGAATTTTGGCTACAAAATGATAAGTAAATAGAATCTATGTGATAGAAGGTAGGTATGCAAGCAGGAAAATCACACTTGGAAATGTTACTACATTGGTGGTTGTTTCATACATAATGGATATCTGGTACAACAACGTTGATTTGCTAAGGGAATACAAATGTTGAATGCATGATACATAAAAAAGAAAGCTGAAAGGAATTTAATCTTCAGGTTCCTGCGATCTCATGTCAAAGAAGATAATCTCCTTGAAGAAAATATAGTCCTTTTATTTGAATACATTCCTTATGAAAAATGCTCATTCCAGGTTATTTTGCCATGCTTGCACAACACTGACATTTGTAATCCAAATGTATTTTGTTACACATCCTGATGCACCCAGCATCCCCTTAAAAGGTTCAACTCCAAGTGGTCTTTCACTTTCCTAAACACATACAGTTTAGAAAGTTCATGCTCAGAGAGTTTTCCTGTACACTCAGATAACATCTCTTTTCCTCTAAGGTTTGGGGAAATGGCCTGACCCTGCTTCTAATTCTTCTATATTCCTTTATTATGTGTTGGTTTGTTTTTTTTAAGCCCAAAGGCTGCATCTACTTCTTCCGTCTGTCCATAGCAGACACTTGCTGCAATGCCCACTAATCCTAAACCATGATCTCTCAGCTGGCTCATCAGACATCCCTAGGAAAAGCTTATTTATGGTGTGTAAACTTTGTATAGGAGTATTGAAGGTATAATCTTCAAAAGGCTGGCTTTCTGAAACAGAACTCTATAAAAGAAACATAGGCTTCCAATTGTAATAGCACAGGAACTTCTTCTGCTGTATTGCCTAATACGAACTAATATTTTATAGTCTAAAACAGTATAGAAAGGACAGTCTTATATGCAGACAGCATTCCTTCACATCAAGAACCAAGATGCAAATATAGATTATTGAGCAAGACATTTGTTTTCATCAACATTTTCATTCACTTTTAGGTTCTTGGACTTGCTCAAGTCCAAACATCAAAGCACAGTTTTTGAAACATGTACATAAAACAGAAAAACAGTCTCATAAATAATTATTTTTTTAAGAGTAATTTCAGTGGATTTCCATAGATGGATTTCTTTTTCACATTCTGCCCTGAATAGACTAATAATGTCTATCACAGACAAAACATCTGATCATCTTTTTTTCCACCGTGCTACTGTTAGATTTTTGCTCATCTTGTGGTGTTTTTATTGATGGACTTAGGAATGGAGGAAAGCATTAGCATTTGAGCAATGGATTTTCTAGCTAGGTCATACAGAAGACTCCTCCTGAAAGCTAGATCAAAAGGCAACATCATGCATTTACTGGCTATGTAATATTTATGGAAAAGTCATTAAGCGGATTAGCAGTAACCCAAAAACTGAAGCTGAGGTTTTCCTTGGATAAGAATCTTGCAGCATACAGTTTAACAGAGAGAGCGTGATTGCTATGTTAATTTTCATTTCTGTGGCATTCAAAATATATAGTTAAAATGAATTATAAACGTTGTAGAGAACAAGCCCACACAAACTATTAAAATGGTAAAAGTAGCTTAGACTAGTCTAAAGAAGGCAAATAACCCTACTGCTAATCTTTCCGAAAGGGCAGCCAGCCAAAACATGAAGTTTTTCCCAGAAGATTTACAGACCAATGGAAAAAAATTCCCATCTTAGACTTGCAATTCTTTGGACTGAATAATAGGAGAAGTACTGTACCTACCAGCCCTTCCCATTCTTATCTCTTTTCATGGAATGACTGGGTCACAAAGGCCGGAGTTGGAAGGGAACTCTGGAGATTACCCCTCTGCTCAAAGCACGGTCATCTAGGGCAGATTCTATTGGCCCAAGTTCAGTGCTTACTCCAGGGCAAAGAGCTATGATTTTCTAGTATACTGGATAAGAAATACATCTGTTGGAAAGCCTTGATTCTAGTCCCTAAGTATATTAAGAGCCATGAAAGGCTCAGTGGAAAAGGACTGGTGACTGAGAACTTTCCCAAAAGAGTTCTGCCTAACAGAGCCACGCATATGTTCAATGTACATTATTTTTCTCTCCACCTAACCTTAGCAGTTAAATAAGCACATCATTATTCTAATAGGAACCTGAAATCTCAGTTCAGGAAATCTCATTTCAGGCCCTTGAGCACAGCCACAGAGATGTAGAACTTGTGCTGCAGTGTGAAGTGGGCACCTAAGTCCTTTTACAGATCTGGTCTTTAACTCCTGTCTCTCGTTTCTCCATCCGAAAAGTAGAATGACAGCACTTCTCTGGGATACAGGGAGGTCTAGAGCATGTAGACTCCAAAATACTACAAAAGGCAACGTTCTCAAGGAAATCATATTGTCAGGGCCTCAAAGGTACTAATAAACCTCACTGTACCTGCCCTGCACTCTGGAGCCTTCTCCAACTTGCTGGTGGCACAGGATCTCATTGCAGCCTGCAGGGTTGTCTGTCTCTGTGCCAGTGCTGGTCTCCAGCTCCCCACAGCATCGCCTTACTAGGCCATGGGCCTCACCAAGCTGGACCCACGTCCCAACCTCAGCCCATCCCCAGGAAGCAGCCCAATGCCTGGGGACAGGACCAGCGCACGGGAGGAGAGACAGGCCCTGCATGCCTCCTCCGCGCCCGCTGCCGCCGCCAGGTGGCGCCCAAGTGCCGCCTATGGGCAGGCGCGGTGGAGGGATCGGGTCGGGGCGAGGCGATGCTGTGCGTATCGTCCGTCTCACAGCACGGTCTGTGAGTGCACGGAACGCTGCGCCTGGCCGGTCAGCATCACAATGGAAAGGCGTTTATTTAGCATCACTGAGCTGCAGTGTTAGCAAGAACCCTAGCGAAGGGAGCAGAAGCTGGGGTGAGGCAGAGTGTCAGAAGAGCTGAGTGTCTCTCTTTATTTTCCTGGGCAAGAGGAGGTGGCATCCCAGAAACACCATTTCTGATTGTTGCCAAACTGCTGAGTGAATCAAAACGTAGTCATCATGAGTTGAAACAGTCAAGAACTATCTCTGGGACAAAATTCCGAGAGAGTTTGTATATTTGAGTAAACAGAAAATCTGTGGTTTGGAAAAAGTGGGGGCAGGTTTGGTAAAGAAGGCTGTACTTCCCTTTAAGATGCAAACTTTGGGAATGTGTCATGATGTGAAACTATTGCTTATAATTTGTGTACTTTCTTTATTACTTTATGACAAAGAAAGAAATGAATGTGAATTCTGTGTCTCTTGTGCACCAGATAACAAAACAGACTGGTTCAGTGCTTCGTTTTAGCTTGTAACTAAGTCATAGCAAAGTACAGGCTGAAACTGAAATTCTCCAGTTTGCTGCCTTCTGCCCCATCCAGCATTAAACTCTGGTACTATATTTCTGCAGCAGTTTGTATCTTCCCATGTTGTACAGTCTGATGCTTCTCATTTCACCTCATAGTTTGAACCTCATAGTTACTAACCCAGTCAAGATTTCAACCCTGGAAACTTGTCTTTCAAAGGCAGTAAAGAGCCATTATCAACTCAGAGTACTGATATTAATTTGCGTTCTCAGCAATTTTATGGGCACAGATAAAGGCAGTACCATGGTTTAATTAAAACCAGTTCCTGCCTTTTCTGAGGGACCAGAAACTCACTGTATGTGCAAAATAGTAAGAAAAACATCAAAACTTATAGTCCAGCATCGCTGGTTATAGAACCTTTTCTCAGTGCAGAGAAACCCTACCCATGGAACGAGAGACAAATGTAAGCAAAATTGCAAAGAGGATATGGCCTCTGGAAGAGGTGTTCTTCTCATCAGTCTCCAAGCAGGCCTAACCTCCCTCTAATCAAGATGATCTTTTTTTTTTTTTTTTTTTTTTTTCCTGCTGCTTCACTTTTCTGGCAATTAAGGATGATTGGGATCTTATGTGTGCAGATTTGTGCAAGATGAACTGAGAGCAAGGGAAGAGACATGCAGGAAGAATGACCTTATTCCTTCAGCAGCAATGATGGCGAAGCCATCCAGTGCCATGAATTTCATCCTCCAGTAACTGAAAAACTGCGTACATCACCTCCTCTCTGCACCTTGGAGCTTGTCACATCTGAACTCCTTTCCTTAAAGGGGTAATGTAAAAAAAAAAAAAGAGAGAGAGAGAAAAAGAGGGAGGGAGGGAAGGACAGACTAAATATAGTACTCTTTCATGGTTTATTTCTCATCAAGTTCTATCAAAGGATGAAATCCATGCACAAATAAAACCTCCCTTGTCCCCAAGTGCAAGAAATTGTCCTGACTTTAAATACTTTCCCCCATCTTTTTGGCTAAACAGTGTTGATCAAACCATCTGCCAAAAAAACTCAGAAGCACTCACTGCTACTAAATGACGTAACCCCATCTTGCAATGGAATTTCCTGGTTTTACTTTTTTCCCAGTTCCCCAGAACTGTGCTTGTGCAGGAAGGGTAGCACACACCGCTCTTGCTTGTGACTTTTTCTTAACCATTCTTGAGAAATCCTTTTCTACCAAAGCTGTTTCACACCCCATTGAAGGACAGTACCACACTTGGCAGCACCATGGGTTCTCATGACAGTGACCATGATCTCCAGAAGAACAGCAACAGTCTTAAAGAGCCACGCAAGCAGCTGCTTCAGTAATATTTCAGATTGCTTCAATGGCATTACAAATCAGTTGCAAGGAGAAACACCCTTTGCTTCTGCATTGCTCTGTGACTGCACTGAGGCCTACCACTTGTCAATACATTGGCTGTTCACCACAAGCTGACATACCCTTATGCAGGCAATACCAACCAGTCAGAGAGGATCTGCATAACCAATGGAAATCTCAGCAATGCCAGCTGAGAAGTAAAGGCAGCAAGCTCAGGCAAATCTGAGCTCCACTGCTGTGGGAGCATGTCCATAAGTCACAGGAACACAGTCTTCTCATTCACAGCTGCAATTTCTGCACTTCTTCTTGTGAAACGTAGAGTTCATTTCCATAACCCAAATGTGTCTTCACCTGCTTATTATCTCACTTGCTTTTTATCCTGTTATAAGAATATGTTTCTATATAAAACTATACCACAGTTCTAAGCAGCAAGCATTTTGGCCCTATACCTTTACACATATTTAATCCCCCTACTTAGTGCAGTGGATGCAATAACCATTTGCTTCATTAGGACCGTGTCTCAGTTTCATTCAGCATCCTTCCTACTGTAGTTATAATTTCTGTGCTCTCGATGACATGAACACTGATGTGTAAATTCTTCAGAGGCTTTTGAATAAGCAACACAGCTTTCTGAAATAGCCAAAAATATCTGTTCTGAGCAGAGTAGCAGAATATGTGTGAGAGGCTGGGAGAGGTGAGGGGGGCAGCTCAGACTGCCCGCGTTTAGGGATTCCCAGACCAGCTGGGCAACTCATAGCACACAATCCATTTCAGAATGCCCTGCGTGGGACAGCACAGGGAAAAGCTGCTGCTGCTGCCAAAATGTGAAGAAGGAACTTCCACATTTAAATCATTTCTGGGATGACTATGGAACAGGCTGGGTAATCTCTCATCACAGTGTAATGTGGCAACTCTGGCAGGGGATTCTACTGCTACTGATATGAGCTGAGGTAGACACAGCTTTAACTACTGAATTCCCCTTTTCTGGGCATCTGGCAGACTCACCATTACTCCCATGTCTGACAGACAACACAGCAGCACTGGAAAATTGGCTAACAGATGTTACAAAGGACGTTACCTTTTTTCATGTGCAGTGGAAGAAGCCAGAGTGGGAAGCGAGGTTATCCATCAGAGTGATCTGTTAGCTTTTCTCGTCACATTGTTTTCCTTCATCCTCTTTGCTAAATGAAGTGTTAACAACTTGCTCGAATAACCTGCACCTCTGTCCAGGTGTGGTGATACCAACACAGCTAGAGGTAAAGAGGGCTTTCCTTACTCACTGGCAGCTGGCTTAGAGAAAAGGAATTTCAGGCCGTTCTCTGAGAAAACAGAAACCTTCATTTTCAACCACAACCTGAAAAATAAATTTCAGAAGCAGAGGCCAAATTAATGAGCACACAAATACTGCCGTATCTGTCTGAGGTGATCTCCTGCCTCCTGCTTCCACTCTTACAGGCAAACTTGGGTTTAGGCTGACACATTATATTCTGAGGGTGATGGTTTGCCTCTGGGGATATTCACAATGTGTGTTTTGTTTCTCTCCTCCCACCATTTTCTCTTTGTTTAGATCCATTTGTTCAACATGACAGGGGGATAAGGCTTTTCTTCAAAGCTTTGAGAGCTTGATTTAATTTCTTCAATTTAATTTTATTTCCTTACAGTCCTGCCTGCATGGGAGTTCAAAACAGTGTGTGCCCAAGCTCATTTATTAGGGTTCCCCAGGGACTGAGCTTGGCCAATAGGCTGAACTGGGCTTCATTTCTGCCAGTCAATCTGGTAGAAAATTAAATGAGTGAAGATAGCAGAGCTACCATCACACTGAGCTGTCAGTCATAAGCGAGATTACAAGAAGAAAATCCATTTTAGAAATGAGAAGTCATTTCAGCTGCATGTGGAACTATGTAACAGCTCTTGACATCTGCATGGCACTTTACCCAGCCCTGCAGTCACTCTGTTTTAAATACTTTGTGCAGGTAGAAACTATTTAGCATGAACAAATTTAAGAAGAGGTTTCCTCAGCGTTTCTTACATGTCCAGAAAATACTTTGAAGTGTAGATTTGCAGTATCACATACAGTATTAGAAAGTCTCAGGCATCATTGTCATTATCAGAAAGCCTGGTGATCCTGCCTATCGAGGTTTCACTGGTGACAGTTGAGGTGGCAAAGATTAACAGATAAGAGATTGACAGTTATCACTGCCATCGATTTGCTTTAGGATGAAGGATGTTTTTCTTCTATCCTCCATTCTGTGGGGTACAGGAGGTTTGGGTTGGCTAGACAAGTCATAGGATACCCATCTGATTTTGGAAAAAGCTCTAGCAATCAGGAGCAAAGAGCAAATATATAGGGGTTCCTCCATTGTCTGTGAGACACTGGAAAGACATTCCTAACTCTGAGCTCTTCAAAAAGGAAGCATTCACATTTTCTTTTGGTAAGCCTTGTAAAGAAATCAAATCTGCAGTAAGCTGGGGAAAAAAATAAAAAGATCTTGCTGTTCAGAATCTGTGACTGTTCACTTCTGATGTTTAAAGACATTTCTGATGAAGTTAGAAGTTATCCACCAGAACATTCTAATAGGTGCAGCACAGACTGATCTCATCCCAGATATGTGAGATCAAAAGCTTGATTACCTCCCGGCACTGAGAAAAGATTTTACTGCTTCTCTCTTCATTGTCATTTTCCATTATTACTTGTACTGATTGTACTGAAATATGCTATAGAGATCGTTCATGAGTTTTCCAGACTGTATAGACAGTAAAATACCTGACAGGAATGAATTCAAACATGTTAAAATACAAAAGGCAAGTTCAATGCTTCATGCCTGTCTCTAGATCCTTTTCTGTCACTCTAAAGTAAACACTGACAATAGATTTAACCTCAAAAGGTGTGTTTACATTCATTAAAATTACACAGAATTAGACTATTAGCTCAGTCTTTGTGTAGTTGAGATACATTCCAAAATGTGATTATAAAAGAGTAGGCAGCCAGCTCAGTAGTAGATGTCTCCACCTGATCAACTGTATCTCATTGTCAGCCAAATCATTGCCCCAACTACTAGAGTAGAGGCTTCTCAATCCTTACAATTTCCATGGTGAAAGTTTGTTTTCTTTTGATCACTCTTCATAGCTCTATAATTATTTTGGATGTGTAATGGGAGGTGAAAAACTGAAAATGAATCATTTGGGCTTACTTCAATAAACCAAAGAGAATTCTTTTGATTGTGGGCTACGATAATATTTCATTTAGATTTTAAAAACAACAGAAAAACATTTAGAATTTAATTAAACTTCTGTGGGAACATCTGTTCTGTAAAGAACTGCATTTTTTTTTCGTAAGTAACAAGAACAAATGTTGAAATGTTGGAATTTTGCTTTGGATTAAAACTGGATTCTCTTTAACTATGCTAAAAACCTACCATATTCACACAAGTAAGTCACAAAGTTTCAAAAGGGCATTACAGTGGAGAAGAACTTATCATATTTAAACAGCTCTGTAGTGTTTTAACTTTTATGTCAGCTGTAGCATAATGCTGATTGCTATGAAAGACTGACCACATCTGTATTAAGCTGGAGAGTTGGTATATGTTTTCTGACCATGCAAATGAATGGGACAGCAGGGCTTGTTTGCTTCAACCTTTGTAGACCTTTTCTTTCTCCAGAACAGTGTAGTCTTATCCATACCACTTATTGCAATCATTTCCAGCCTTGAATTATTTAAGCCACTCCTGGCCATCATCTGAGGAAGTGTTTGTTAAAAGCCAGGAGTCAAATCTGGATTATGGAGAGGGGGGTTAAACATCAGTGTGAATGATTGATGCTCCTTCTCAAGTCAGTGCCTTGGTGCTGGTTAGCTTGTTTCTGCCTTGCTTTTAGTTTACTGATGCTAAGTAGGAATTCAAGTAACTGATGTGCCTCACAGAATCACAGAATGGTTGGAAGGAACATCTGGAGATCATGTGATCCAACCCCCCTGCTCAAATAGGACCACCTAGAACAGACTGCCCAGGACCAAGTCCAAGCAGCTTTTGAAGATCACAGTAATGAAATGCTTCCTGATGGAACTTCCTGTGTTCCAGATTGTGGCCATTGACCCTTCCTGTCCTGTCAAGATTCCTCTGGCGGGCTCCATGGCCTTTTTGTGAGTCAGCCACTACCCACAACTTCATATCAGACACAGATTTACTGAAGGTACACTCTACTCCATTGTTCAGACAGTTAATGAGGATGCTAAACAGGACTGGACCCAGTATTGACCTGGAATATTCCACTATTTACTGATCTCCAACTAGACTTTGGCACTGGCTTTGAACTGGTAAGAGTTGGGTGGATTGTGGTTCCCTTCCCCCAGCAACTTTAGTGTAAATCTCTCTTCACCAGCTGACAAGCCTGTAAACAAAGATGCTTTTTCCCTTCTCTGACAGACGACCTCCAACATGTGGTCCTCTGATGGTTCTTAGACACTGTTATTATTCTGTCTACTGGTTTTAGGTCAAAGAGCCTAAAATAATAGAAGAGGATTAGAGTATCATATTATCATAGAATGGTTTGGGTTGGAAGGGACCTTTAAGACTGCCTAGTTCCAACCCACCTGCTATAGGCAGGGACACCTCCCTCTAGACCAGGTTGCTCACAGCCGCATTCAGCTTGGCCTTGAATGCTTCCGGGGAGGTGACATCCACAACCTCTCTGGGCAACCTGTTCCAGTGTCTCACCACCCTCACAGTAAAGAATTTCTTCCTAATATCTAGTCCAAATCTACCTTCTTCCAGTTTAAAGCCATTACCCCTTCCTGTTGCTACATGTCCTTATGAAAAGTCCCTCCCCAGCTTTCCTGTAGGCTCCTTCAGGTCCTGGAAGGCCACTATAAGGTCTCCTTGAAACCTTCACTTCTTCAGGCTGAAGAGCCCCAGCTCTTTCAGCCTGTCCTCATAAGGGAGATGCTCCAGCCCTCTGATCATCTCTGTGGCCCTCCTCAGGATACAGTCCAACAACTCCATGTCCTTCAAGTGCTGGGGGCCCCAGAACCAGACACAGTACTACAGGTGGGGTCTCCAGAATGTTTTCATAGTGAGTAATGTAAAATGTGCATTGCATGACCAGGGATATGTTACAGGAGTGTATAAAGATGTGTTAGAAGGTAAAAGATGCTGATATTTTGTAGAAAGACTGTGCAGTAGAAGAGAGCAAGAGGCAGGATAGTCGCTTACGTACTACTTTTTTGAGAAAAGAGTCTAGAGTGGTCCCTAGAACTATTATGAAGTTAGGGCTTCATCCTAACTACAGCATCCCCAACTACATGGAGTGGGGAAGCCCATAATAGAGCCAAGGAGAGAAACTACAGCTAAGCAGAAGACGGTGAAAATATCTCTTTCTTTTGCCCTTGTACATTCAGCACCTTCAGGTTCTCGTAAAGCAATTAGGTTGCCTGTCATCATCTTCAGGAAATCCCCATGGACTGGAGAATTGAACCTAAGTGTGGAACCATGGTTAACTCTCAGATTCCCTAAAGGCAAAACGTTCTAATAGCAAGTCAAATTTCACCTTCAAATTTAGAAAAACTCGAGTTGAAGAGAACCCACAATTTCTGCTCAAAGGATAACTTAGATATGTGCTGACCTGAACTGGAACACTTTTGCATTCATTTGTGCCCGGGCTTTGAAAAAATACTCTGCTGCATGGTAACAATATGAGGTTATTATCTGCTCTGCAGAGATGTGATTTTATTAGAGTAGTGCCTAGTGAAGAGTTCCCTATAATAAAAGATTCATGAATGTCTATTTTCAGAAGGCCTTATCTGAACCATGAAATTTATCTCCAGGCATATGCTATAAAATAAGGCTGTGCACTCAAGCATGATTTTATATTTTTTGGCAGTAGCATAGACAGCATTTTTAAATTTGAGTTGGTTTGCCCTGATTCAGTTTTTTTTTTTGTATTTTTGATAACTTTTCAGGGAGGTCACAAATCATATCACATTTCTATAGTGTTCAATTTTTTTTTCTTTTAAAGATCTCAGAAAACCCCAGTAACAGGCTTGGTTTCTGCCTTTAATTTTTGTGGACCAATAAATCTGTGAGGTGGACTGGTGTTTCACAATTCCAGAATGCTATTTTTACCATCTTTGTAGAAGTACTAATTATAATAACCAAGACTCTACACTAAAGCTTGTGGATATAGGTCTACTGGGAAACACCCTGAGGAGTCACTCTTTTTACACGCTATCTTTTATGATTGAATCTTTTCCTGGCTGACTGGTGACTGCTCACAGAAAACCTTACTTCAAAGCAGTAGCAATAAACAGTGTAATAAGTGTGAAATCTTTTTGGATCTGTGTGATAGCATCTGTTGTCATTTAAATGAAGATAAATTCTTTTTTCATCCCATCCCAGGGCCTTGCCCTGTACGTGGGCTGGAAGATGAGTGTGTAGGGGCTCCTATTGCCAGGCCCGGCACTCATAGACACTTACCTCCAGGATCAAAGCCTTCACTTACCCCATTTCCCCAGACAGCTTCAGGTCTTTCTATGTCTGAAATCCCCACATGCCGCTGCATTGCCTTCTCTTACATTTCATTCAAAATGTCCATTAATCCTCAGCATACGTAATATCAGTTGCTCTTAGCAGCACAAGTACTGCTTCCCACCCTTCGTAGACTGATTCAGTTCCTAGTCCCACACATATTCCCTCATTGTCAATCCCTTATCTGCTACTAGATCTGCTACAATTATTAGTGAAGATATATGATTAGAAACTGCAGAGTCACAGGGTGGTAGAGCCAACAAGGAACTGTGTATTGAGTATGTTGCACTCACTGCCATCCATCAACCACCTGTGTGTTTTGACCTCAAGGTCCCCTTTTCAGACAGCATGTCATGGTGAAGAGGGTGACCAGCAGAAATACACAAAAAAAAAAGTTTCAAGAGTTTCACTGGCTTGGTGATAACAACCACAAACAAGCTTAGGAAAGCTGATGCTAGGAATTAAGTCACACATAAATAGTTCAGTTTCCAGGAATAAATTATATTACAAAAATATTGGGAGTAAGATAAAATTAGGAGTTATCCAGATGAGTTTATGGGCTAAATCATCCCTGCACTACTAAAAAAGGAGTTGAATCTAGGCACTTTAAAATGATAATAAGGAAGGGAAGTGACTGACTAGGGTGTAGCTCTGCTGGCATGGGAGCAACCATGAGCTGCATGAAACCAAACATTAGAAGCACATGGCTAAACACAGCATGTAATACTTTTTGTCATATTGTATTATATTATAAATAAACAGCCTGTCAAATAACTTGTCTTTACCTCTTCCTTATCCCCAAAATCCCCATTCACACTTTTTTTTTTACCAATCCCACAAGATTGTGTCTCCATAATTCAGTTTTATCAGTCATAATTTAAATCAAATCAAAATTACTAGCTAGCATGACTTAAAATGTCTCAAATTTTCCTGCAATTCAGTTTTTAGAATGAAAAATTGTCTTTTTTTTCCTCAAAACAACATTTTCCATTTTAAAAATATCAGCTTTCCCATTTTGACAAGAAGCAAAAATTGAACATCTTTCTTTTGACTCCACAGAAGGTAAAGGAAGAAAAGTTGACAAGGAAGTGGAGATACTCTGAGAGAAGAGGGAAAAAAATCTGTAAATAACCTTGTCATTTGGTGAGAAAACACCTGCTGCAGGAGACAGTTCTTTTCTGGAAATAGCAGATACAGGAAGAGAGATGAGCACAGAGCAGAAATATAAAACACCAAATGGCTGATGGCCTGAGGCTATCCATATGAAACCTTTGGACAGCACGAGGGACTGGTGTTGCCAGAAGGAATTGTTTCCTGGTATGACAGCACAGTGTTATTCACTCTCCCAAGAGCCAAGCCTGCACCCATCTATTCCTGCTCTGTAAGGCCATTTCAGATGCACGTGTTTCCTTGTTTCACAGGCACTGCTATCTATACCATAACACCAGCACATTGTACTTGGCTGTTAAAGAGCCTGGTGAATGATATAAACATGGCCTTAACCTCTAGTTTTATTTTCCTGTCTCCAGAGGACTTTTCACTTGTATCAGAACTGAACTTGAGTTTCTCGTGCTCCTGAGATGAGGCTCCTCCTGACTGAGAAAGACTATTACTAGAAATGTACTCCTTATTTGACTCTATGTAACAAATTGCAGTAAGCATCCTTTATGAAAGGGCTGCTATAAATCCTTTTGGCTTAGGGAGAACTCCTGATCACAACAGCTGATCTGAAAGTGCACTTTCAGACATTCAGTTGGGAAAAACAATACTATTTCCTTTTTACACCAACTTTGAAATGTGTATTGTGTATGTGACCAAGTCTGTCATGATTCAAACTCTAGAAAAAAAAAAATCCTTCCCTTTCCTGTTTAGCACAAATTTGTCATGGATGTTTCAGATAGGTCTCATCCATCTGATGTAGTCACTGGTCATTCTTTACCAAACAAGTAATTAGACAGTACATCAGCCAAAGAAGAACTTGTTCTAATGCTTAGGATTGTAAAATTAGCTCAGCAAACAAATGAAAGCTGAGAAGTTTAGTCAAAAGATGAACTAGTCATTTCTTATCACATCAATTTGCTTACAGTCATCTAGCTTAATACATATCAGCAAGAAATTCCTGTTAATGTTTCCATAGCTGTGATCAGGTTGTTACCATCCAACAGCCTGGCACAAGCTAACCCAAAATGAGCAAAGATGTACAGCAAGCAGAGAGTATCCAGACTGTAATCATTCTCCCTTTCTCAACTTACACAAATAATATGCTTCATTACAAGTAAAAATACTTGTTCACATCAATGTGGAGAGGAGCAATCATAAATCACGCAGCTTGGAGTGCATCCACATGACTGTCCTCAGCAGCCCAGATCTCTGAGGTCCCTGGGTATCCATGGAAAATGAAACTTACGGTATCCCCTGACTGCATCTTAGAAGCAACAACTCCATGTGTTACTGATCTACTGGCAAACTCCAGATTTCCAGTTCAAAATGCCTGCAGGGTTAAATGTGAGTGGGCAACTATCTCTAGGTTAGGCAGCCTTCTACCTAGCTACCTCATACAGAAAGTAGCCTATTTGAAAGGGTAGTCTCCTGCAGCAAGACAGTACTACACTTAGGGCTTCCTCTTCTTCCAGATGTCTGTAATTCCAAAGGAATTGGAATGACATATCCTTGATCTCCTCTGGAGGTTCCTTATCTTGCGTATTTTTAGGACAACATTAAGAAAACTTCTGTAGAGAGTTTTAATCTTTAATTCATTTCATTATCTTGTAATTTGAGTAGCTGTTAATTAGTAGCTTTTAATAATAATGAGAACAGGATTTGTTAGCATGGCAAATAACAGTGATTTAGACCTCTCAGGTTGATGTGTAAGTGCACTGCTCTCCTTAGTGCAGTGATTTTTTCCAGTTGTACCAAAAATGCAGTGCATACCGTTCAGCTGAGCACACCCTGGGCAAGGGCATTGCCCCAAGATGCGCAGGAGGATCCCAGCCTTCAAAGGCCACAGTGTTATCTATGTTAATTCCAAGGAGTCTTCTCATGCAAAGTAACTCATAGAGAGTAGAGAAGAGGAAGTTACACTTCCTCACAGTCCCACATGAAAAATCATTGACACTAATGGTATTTACCGTCATGCAGTAGTTTCTCCTTTTGTCACAGTATGCTGTTCTTGGGTTCTGTTAGCAGTTCCCAGCACAAACTAACTTTGTTGTATCATGAAAGTTTTACAGGAAACTATCATTCCTCTTCACAGAATTCATCATCCATGATTATTGCATTATAGTTTTCAGAAATAGTTGCTGAGGGGAAATTCTCAGCTTTGGACAAACTTACACGGTTTACAGTCCGCAACACATTTGCACAGTTTTCCATGCAGGACACTGAGTGCAGATTGTGGATTCAGAATCAGCCGGTAACTTTCTTTGAGTTACCTCCTCTGACCAAAAAATAAATAAAAAAGAAGTTCTATTGTAACTGGAGAGTGGACAAAAATAAGCAGCTCTGCAGTTGGCTGTGTGACAGATCATAACCTCAGTATCTGCAGTTTCTGAGCTCAGGCTCAGAAAAAATATCACCTGGAAGGTGATATTATACATGCAGTGTTGTTATTAATGATAATATTATTCCAGATAACATTATTACCTAGAAGCAATAGGCTGTTCCCTGCAGAGATACAGCCGCTATGGCACAGATTATGGAATACATCCTTGAAATTTGGCAGTTTTCCTGTTCACGTGATCTCTTGAAAGAGCACCTGAAGTTATCTCCAGAATCCTCTTATACTGCCTGCAGAAGCTAAAAACCAAACTCTGGAACAAGATTTTACATTGGGATTGATGGCTGGTTTTGGTGGTGAATAAATCCATGAATTCAGCGTGAAGCTAACAGTTTAAAGACTGGAACAATTTTCAGAAAGGCCTAGAAGAAAGTAAATGAGGAAAGAGATAAAAGAAAGATAAAAGGTTTCGGGTTTTAGCTTCCTGCTTGATAACAAAGCAATTCCGAAAGATATTTTTAATAAATAAAAATTCACCTAAAAGACAAACACAGATGCTATGCCCCTTCATAATCAATGATTTATGCCCTTCTGCATAAACAGTTGAAGGATGCAAATGACTAAAATGAAACAGATAATTGATAAGAAGAAAATGCAGAAACTATTCCTGAAGCCAGTTTCTCACTGCAAGGCATTTATAGAATAAAATAAACATTTGGAATTCTCTGGCAAAGTAAAGGAGGAAAGGAATAAAAGAAAGTGTCATCACAGTGTAATAAAACAGTATTATGACTGATGGCTCATTTTTCCCACAGTGGAAGCTAGAAGAAGAAAGCCAGGAAGTGTGCAGAGATGGGAGCAAATCTTTGGGTTATGAACAGACCAGGAGAAAATTATTTGTGTAATATGGGGAGAAGTATTAGTATAAACTAATTCTTCTATAATAAGGAGAACTGAAGGAGCAGAGCCAGTTGATGTTTGAAGTCAGTATTCACAGTCAAGCTATTCCCATTCCTTAGTATGTAATTACTCCTTAATGTGTGCACGTGTTGTCCCTGAAGGCTTGCCTCTGCAATTCATACCTCAGTCATTACCTCATCTGACAGCAGCTAGATCCTTTGTATTTTGTTTCCAAAGATACCAAATCAGTCAAAGGTTGAACATACCTCTCTTTTATATCATTTCAACATTTTTCTTTTGTTCCCCTTGCACCTAAGAGGAAATGAGATTTTTATGGGAAAAAATAAATAATTTTTTTTTTTTAAAAAAAAGGTGTTTGCAAACTTGCATTCAATTCCCCATTCTTGTCTCTGCAAACTTGAGGGTCCTCCGCAGGACATCTGTCATTGCTATACCACAAAACTCTGAAGTAAACAGCAGTACTTGCTATTCTGAATGTGGTTTCATGTTCAGACTGGGAGAATGCTTTGGGAATCCTAGAACTGAAACTGAAGCATCATAAAAAGAGAACTGCTGAGGATGATCTACAGTAGATAGAAGTGGATGGGAAGTGAATGTTTGAAGAGAGGGGAAAAAAAAAAAAAAAAAAAAAAAACGAGATCTGAGAGGTTTTCTTTGACATCTTTGCAGAAAAATATCAGGGAACTGTGGATCTAAAGCTATGTCAAAACTTATATGATGATTCAACACCATGTGCTCATTTTTCCTTCTGAAAGTTATATGTGGAGTAACTGGGGAAACATAGGAGCCACATATATTGAAAATGTAGCCATGTCCTGCAGCGATTACAGCAAAGCCACCACTAAAATATAATATAACCCACTACAGTATAACTGTTTAATCTGTAACTAACTTTCATCTGCTTTCACAAAGCCATATTTCTTTTGCAATGAAACAGCAAGGAAGTCACCTCCAAAGTACTCCCTCCACCTTGTTGATGAACAAGCTCTCCTTTAGGAGCAACAGCCCAAAGAGTGCCTCACCTGGGTTTTCTTCCTGTGCCTTGTGTTAAATGACATCACATGCATACATGCTTGCTTTTTATGAAATGCATGTTAAAACAGAAAGATAGAACATTTTATGTACCAATTATCTATCTTTTTTTCCAAATAAATGCTTCAGAGACGAATTCTTGGCACACAGTAGGTTCTCTCAGTCTGCAAGCTGGCTCAGACCCCAGGTTTTGCAGTCTGTTTTCAGTATACACAGCAAAAACATTGTACTCCCCAACTGCCAAAGGGTCACTCCCACCAAAGCCGCAGTTTTGCACTTACAGGTACCAGCACAGCCATCTATTTAGGAACCAGCTTTTCGGCCCTGACTGAAAGCTCCTGTTCCTTCTCATGAGTTACTGAGATGCAAGACAAGAGACATCAGTGTTGAGGTGCTGGCCATAAAAAATTTGAATTAAGTCTTATCATTTTCCCAGGGGGAAATTCCAGCCTTGCTTGTTCTTCTCACTGTATCTCAAGTTCCTATTTTATATTCATTATTGCATAGATGGATGGGAGTTCTTCTTCCTCTTATTTTCTTCCAGAACCAAAAGGGTATTTTGTGTAATTCCCAGTCTGGAGATAGGACAACACAAAAAGTCAAGTTGTATATGAGGTCAGCTACCACAACTCAAACACACACAGCCATTATCGCCTAGCTGCACATCCTATGAAGCAAGTTATCTCCTGTTATACTTTATATAACCTTCAATACACAGCGCCGGGAGAGAAATGGTCTCTGTTTCTTCTTCTCTTTGCCACTTTTAAGAGGAGCAAGAGGTTAAACTGCTGCTGAGGAGTCCCACTAGGCCTTGAAAACACACAGAGAAATGGTGTCTGGAAAAAGTTTTCTACAAAGCTTGTCTCAAAAATCAAAAGGAAGGATGGCAATGAAGGATGGATGGCAATGAAGGATGACAAAGAAGGAAGAGAGGAACAACTGAATAACAATATGACCTGGAAAATTTTGCTAGGCAGTTTTGGAAGAACTGTGTGACTGGTGAAGTACATTTCAACGTAGATTGAAATTTCCCCTATCAGCAAACAACGTAGATTGAAATTTCCCCTATCAGCAAAACTACTACATCCAATAGGTATTCTCCTTCCTTACCAGTCATTCCAGCTGAATGCTATGTTTTGTTTTTCACAACTAATCAAATAAATGTTAAATTTACTGAGCTGTTAAGAAATACTTCATAAAATTCATAGCTGAATAGGTGAAAGAGAATGACTAATCCAAAGCAAACAGTAATCTGCATAAATTAAGAAATAAATACCAGGAGAAACTTCCCTTTTGAGCACTCCATGGCCAATTGCAAGTCAGTGCAGTTCCATTCCACGGGTTTAATTTTTGGCCCTTACTGGGTTATTAAGCAATTTAGCCAGAGACAGAAATATCTTCTGATATCTTCTACTAATAAAAAAAAAAGAAGAAGAAGAGGAGGATCAGAATCATATAAAGGGCGTGTAAAAGATATACAACAGCTTAAGAAGGAGTAGTGATATAAATTTTTACTGCTTTAGAGAAATGTTGGTGTCAGTTTCTCAGTTGTTCAACAGGTTCATAAATGGTCAAGGTACTGATATAAACCACTTGATGATCATCATAAGGTATTCAAGCCAAATATGACAAATTGTAAATGGGTTTCAAACAGTGAACAGCTGATAAGAAATTGGTAGGTGACACTGAATGCTGATAAATAAAGTTATACGTGTGAGAAAAAAAAAACAATCTTAGCTTAGCAACTACAAAAAACTTCATCAACACCACAATCGCGACCTGTACTATGAAGCCTTAGCTACATAAAGAATACATTCTGTTCTGGCTTACTAACTCAGTAGATTTGTGGAAAAAATGGTAATAATCCATGAATAGGCTGCGAAGCTTTTCCAAAGCTATCTATCTTGCAGGAAAATATTACAGGTCATGTATGTTGTATTGTCTAATACACAGTGAGTTCCAATAGTTACCTCTTTCCCCTTCAAATTTTGTTAACTAGTGTTAACTAGTGATAGGACAAGAGGGAATGGCCTCAAGTTGCACTGATGGAGATTCAGGTTAGATGTTAGGAAATACTTCTCCAAAAGAGTGGTCAGTCACTGGAGTGAGCTGCCCAGGGAAGAGGTGGAGTCCCTGGAAGTGTTCAAGAAGCATGTAGATGTTGTACTAAGGGATATGGTTTAGTTGGAAATCACAGAATCACAGAATTGCCAGGGTTGGAAGGGACCTCAAGGATCATGAATCTCCAACCCCCCTGCCACACGCAGGGCCACCAACCATTCCACCTAATGCTAGACCAGGCTGCCCAGGGCCCCATCCAATCTGGCCTTGAACACCTCCAGGGACGGGGCATCCACAACCTCCCTGGACAGCCTGTTCCAGTACCTCACCACTCTCTCTGTAAAGAATTTCCCCCTGACGTCCAACCTAAATCTCTCTTCCCTCAGCTTAAAACCATTTCCCCTTGTCCTGCTGTCACTCACCCTTTCAAAGAGTTGATTCCCCTCCTGTTTGTAGGCTCCCTTTAGGTACTGAAAGGCTGCAATGAGGTCACCCCGCAGCCTTCTTTTCTCCAGGCTGAACAAGCCCAGCTCTTTCAGCCTGTCCTCATAGGGGAGGTGCTCCAGTCCCCTGATCATCTTCGTGGCCCTCCTCTGGACCCTCTCCAACTGCTCCCTGTCTTTCTTGTACTGGGGGCTCCAGACCTGGACGCAGTACTCCAGATGGGGCCTCACAAGAGCAGAGTAGAGGGGAACAATCACCTCCCTGTCCCTGCTGGCCACCCCTCTTCTGATGGAGCCCAGGATCCCATTTGCCTTCCGAGCCGCAAGGGCACACTGCTGGCTCATGTTAAGTTTTTCGTCTACCAAGACCCCCAGGTCCTTCTCCACAGGGCTGCTCTCAAGGACCGCTCCTTCCACTCTGTAGGGATGCTTGGGATTCCTCCAGCCCAAGTGCAAAACTCTGCACTTTGCTGTGTTGAACCTCATCAGGTTCACCCAGGCCCACCTTTCTAGCCTCTCGAGGTCCCTCTGAATGGCATCTCTTTCTTCAACTGTGTCAACCACACCACTCAGCTTGGTGTCGTCAGCAAACTTGCTGAAGGTGCACTCGATTCCGTCATCGATGTCATTGATAAAGATGTTAAAGAGCACCGGTCCCAAGACAGACCCCTGGGGGACGCCGCTCGTTACCAGCCTCCACCTGGACATGGAGCCATTGATGACCACCCTCTGTCTGCGGCCTTTCAACCAGTTTCTTATCCATCGAGTGGTCCACCCATCAAATATTGGTGGTGGGTGGAGAATTGGAGTAGACAATCTTGGAGGTCTTTTCCAGCATTGGTGATTAGGTGATTCTGTGATTCTAAACCTCAGATGCCATCTATTCATGGGCTCCCAGAACAGGAGAGTAGATGCAGTGTTGTATGGCAAAAAGGGAATTTGTGTCTCTACCTCCGGTTTGACAATTCTTCCACCAGATTAATTTGATTTGGAGATGGCAAAATGGAAGGTACTAGTCTCATCAAATGACACAACATGGTTGAAGGAGGAACAGGTTAATCACAGGACACAGTTCTGGCAACTGCAACAAAGTAAGTGACCCCCATGAAAAGTCAGTATGCACGTTGCCCTGACTTATATCAATGGGGAATAAAGTTGAGCCTTTAGGTAAACCCAGAAAGGATGCCAGCAAAAGCATGGAAGCTCATAAAGTCCAAATACAGTGCCCATCAAAGCTCATTTACTGAGCAAAAATCTTTGATTTCTCATACTTAATTACTATATACATATATATTTTTACCACCTGGACAAAACCTATAATTACTCACATTTGAGAAGATATTCTGTATGTTTCATAGTCTCAAAATGCACTGCTTTCTACTTACCTAGGAATGAATCACAACTTTGTAGGGTTAAGAACTTTTGCTCTTCTGGGGAAAAAAAAAACTAGTATTGTGCATATATTGCCAAGCAAAAGAAAAAATGCCATACAAGACAAATGGAATCCATACTTCACTGAGATGTATTATTTACTACAGACAATTACTTACAGATCAGAGGCTTCTGTGGGCTGGACCAAGGCTGTTTTCTTCATGACAATACTAAATGAGTAGTGAATGCTATTGTTTCTGGCAGGCCCAGCAACTGTTGCTGTCAAGCAGTGGTTCACAGAGCAGTTAAGTCACGAGACGGTTTCTCCCAGTGAATATAATTCTCTCCCTTTGTCTCACACTCACACACGTGCACATGCGTGCACATACACAAGCTTCACAATAATTCACACTGACAGATTAGGGATGAAAATTGTGCTTGTGAACTATATTACAATGAACATTTCTTAAAGGCCCTTTTCATTTTACTGGAGTTTTTCAGAATTCCTTAAAATGGCCTATTAAATTTAAAAGAAGTTTCTATACAAACCTTAAGGTATAGATAAAGAAATGCTATTTCTTATCTATGTCCAGGAAAGACCCGATGCAAAAGTTCTCCTTTTCTGTGAGCAGTATCATAGAATCATAGAATCACAAGGTTGGAAAGGACCTACAAGATCATCTAGTTTGGGGTTATTTAACAGTGAAAGATAATTAAATCTAGTAAGGATCTGTATCAAACAAATCTGTAGCATCTGAGTCTTAGAAATAACCAGGAACACAGATGGTAGCTTATATTTTTCAAACATAGTGACTGTATTTCCCTTCTAATGATGACACAGCCAGCCACAGCTGGAATCTCAATATCCTCTCTCATCTTCAGCAGTGACAAAGTGGCAGCTGTTTCCCATGATACCCAATGTCTCTGTACAAAGGAGATAATGATGAGCGATAAACAGCTCTCTCAAATACATTTACACTATCTTTTTCATTTTTGCAATGGAGTAAATCTTAGTCTGAAATTCAGTTTGTTCAGAGTAGATGGTATATAGATCATTCCAGGGCTCTTTCAAGAGCAGACTGACTATATCTACACCTCCTGAGGGGAAGGAAAACACCCTAGAGCCAAAGGTGTACTCAAGCTTTTTCCCAGATGGGAAAAGTTGTTTTGCTACAAATGAAAGTCTTGGAAAAAACTAAAATGAATGTAATGCAGATGATCAGAACACTGAAGTAAACTGTAACAACAAAGTTTCACTATAGGGACTACATTTTTCTTAGATAAGTTAAAAAAAATCAAAGATGTTTGCATTCCCCCAAAATTGTAGGTTCTTTCATAATGCCCCTGAAGAGCCAGTTTCCAGATAGTTATCCCTCTATCATTTCTAAGTTCCTGATAAGAACTCTGTTGCAACTGGAACACATTTACTTCAGTGTCCTGTTGGTGTTTGTCTCTGCAAAGTATCCCTTTAAGTTAGGTCCAGCTGGCTGGAATTGAAAGCGCTGCCTCCTCAGAGACATTCCACCTCACAGGAAAATATCTACAGGACTTTACACAGAGAGAAAAGACAAGTTTCTAGCTCTACAGATGGATAAAACAAGGAAGGACAAGAGAGAAAGAGGAAGACTGATTAATAATTCAGAGATCGTCACTGTCAATTCTAGACAAAAGAAAAGCAGAGGAATAAAGCTCTCACTCTGAGCTCCAGGAACTGTGCTTACAGGAAGAAAAAAAAAGAAAAAGAAAAAGAAAAAGAAAAAGTTAGACAATTGTTAGCTTTTCTTATTGGTGAGGAACAAATATAGGCTTTAGCTGTGAAAGCAGGCATGCTTGATTTGCACCTGGTCTTTGTCAGATTCTGGGCACGTCACAAAGGACTAAATCCCAAAGTATCCAATGCTAGAACTTGTGAGCTGATTTTCATATGGAGGCCAGATGGAGCATGCAATGGAGCAGCAACCAGGAATGAGAACTAGCAAACAAAATTGAAAAGTAATGTAATAAGAAGGTTTTGCAGTAACAGCTGAAGGACATAAAGCCAAGTAGAAGGAAAACATTTGGATTTGACTTCAGTAGATATGGACAGACTGGATGTCATGGAGTTAACTAGATCAATCTATGCCTGTGACAGGGGGGCAGTAGTCCCATGGGGCCCCCAGTCCCCAAAAATGGGGAGGAGGGAAAAGGGGTAGGGAGGTGGAAGCTGGGCTCAAGGAAGAAAAACAGAACAGTGGCAACGATCTAAGGAGGAAAACTTATTTTACTAACTGTGACATCAAAAATATCACGGAATGCAAGATAACACAATATAATACAATCTAATTGAAATTGAGACTAATAAATCAAATAAAATAGGAGAGAGAGAGAGAGTTTTCTGAAACTGAAAAGCCTATTTTGAAGTGAAGGCGCACGGCTCAGAAGCACACCCACACCCTCTGCCAGGCAGCAGCGAGAGAGGGAGAGAGAGCAAGATCCCGTGACTTCCTTCCGTGACTTATCACGTTTGCCTCACACATGAAAGGTCCCCTGGGATACGTAGTTCTTCTCTTCTGAGAGCCAGGTATCCAGAAAGTTGTCAGTCCATGGAACTGGAGTATTAACTCTTTAATTACCTGTGCACTACATGATGTTATGATGTGGAATACAGAAAATGAAAAAATCACAAAAGCATGACACTGGGAAGCCATGATGCAGCTCTTCCTTGTGGAAGGAAGCTTATGGAACTTCCTACTGGCTGTTTGTTGAACGTTCTCCTGGCAGTAGACACAGAAGCTTAAGTCTGATCACTGTGAGACTTAGAAAGAAAGGTAATTTGTAACAGACCTTTCAAGAGCTTGAAATGTGCCTCTAGAAAGATATATGAGGGTCTTGAAGCACCACAGAAGCAAGTAGCCTGAAAACTAGTCAAAGGAATTGAGTCAGATTACATACTTAAGGTAGTTTTCTGCTCATCGTTAACTTAAAAGAAGGATGTCTCATCTTGCAGTGCTGCGGTCAAACTGTTCTCTCCTGCCTTTCAGTAAGTTTTATTAGTTTAGGCACAACACACTGCCACACAAATGTATTTAAATGACTTCCAGGACTGTAGTATGCAGCCATCCTAGAGTACTAACAGAAAATCTTGTGTGATCTAAAAATACTCCAGGATATTCAGACACTCATGGTTGTAAGGTTTGTCACGTTTAATCTGGATAGGGCATAGATAAGAAACTGGATAGATAAAAGGACACACCTGTACAACTGGCAGAATATTTAAAGTTTGTTATGACTTTTGGTATCTTCCAGAGTGAACTGACAACAGTGCAATATAAAGGAGTCAGCTGGCCAGGGTCTTGCAAATTAAAAATAATAATTAAAAAAAAAAAAATCAGTGAATAGAAACATAGAGGTAGAGGTGGGAAGAGACTTTGGATTTGGCAAAAAATGTGAACAGCGAGCAGAAGAGGAAGAACACTGAAGAGGAACATGACTGCCACGGATGTCCAGTGCTGCAAGAAAGACATTCACGATAATATTAAGTAACTAAAGAAGGTGAAAATTCTGCTTCTGAAAAATAAAGAAGAAAAAAAGAAAAAAAAAACAGCCTTATCAAATGCCAAAACATGTAAAGGGGAAAATGGTTTCCAAAAGGCTATAAAAAACCTATAGCTATTGTGCTATTGTGTGTTTGTTTCTCCACTACTTTGAATTACACCCTTGCTTTCTCTCCCCATTGTACAAGCTGTTATTATTGAATAAGAAAAAAATGACAGACTCCATTAAATTGCCACCTCTATTAAATTAAGCCCCTAAGAGCACTGAAGGGAATTCTTCCAGATATGGATGTTCTGGGACTTATCACCTGCTGTTCACCATGATCTTATGCTTCATGAAGGAAGAGACAAGACAGCACAAGGCAGCAGGAAAGGTGAGGAGCAACCAGGTAAGGCCAGTGTATGTACTGGATGCAGAGCAGGGTGCACCTGGTTCATGTCCCATTGCATTCCCATTTTTCCTGGACCTTCTAGTTAGAAGTAGCTTTGACCCAGAACTATGAATCACACCTGGCTCAACTTTCCCTTCTCCTCTCCTGACTCTGTCTTTGACCCCCCTGGTACATCTTTCCCACCTCATCTCTCCTCCTCCCTGCCTTTGCTTTCACATGTCCACTTCACTCTTCAACATTTATGGACTTCCACCTGCAGGCTTCATATACATGGCTTCCTGCTGAATGTTCCTTTCTACCTTTGCCCATGCTCAAAGCACATTCTTCCCATCTTATAGTTAGTCATTATATTTCTGGCCTTCTTTTGCTTTTCATCCTTTCTTCTCCAGATGAATCCCGTTAAGGAACCTCTTATGTTACAACTACTGTCCGAGCTCAAACCCAGCTTCAGAAAGTATACAATCTGTGAGGGCAAAACTGGGAAACCTCTGCAGAGGAATTTCAGCAACTTTAGTATATATTAAAAGCTAAGAAATATATATGAATATGGGTTATTGTCTCAAAGGTGAGAGATTTTTTAGTATATTAGCTACAGTATGGAAAGGTTCAAAACAGTACTGCGCTGATGTGCAGACAACAATGAGAAACATGACCACAATCCAAGATACAGCTTAAAAAGAGAATGGACTAATGAATGTTCTAGGTTTCCTTAGTCAGGATGTAATTAATGGCAAGAAACATATTGTACAAAATCCATCTGTTTAAAGATGTGGTATAAATAAATGATCATCTGGTTTCCGATAGATAAACCATTCTGGTTTTATGGTATCAGTGTATATTAGGACATGGTTGTCCAACCTTTTGGCTTGCCTGGGACACGTGGAATGAAGAGGAATTGTCTTGGGCTACATATAAAATAGGTAATACAGCTAATGTATATAAATAACAAAACTTTTTTTATTAATATTAAAAAACAGTTTTAAAAACAAAGAGAGAGAGAGAGAGAGAGCAACAAAAACATAAAAGCAGTGGCGTATTTGACCTTATTTTTGTGAAACTAGTGCATCAGGCTGGTTCGATGGCAGCAGTTATTCCTTATGAAGTGTGGGGTATCTTTATGTTGTAATAGAGGTCTTATAAATGTCTGGTAAAGATTTTTCTTTGAGTTGATTATCCGACTGCAAGTCTATACTTTCCATTTCAAAATTCACAAGAAATGTATTTATGTCAACAGAAAATGGAGCTGCAGTAGAAAATCAAAAGAAGAAGGGAGTAATTGGTCCCACCACTGCTAAAGAATGTGTTCCAGTACTACTCTAAATACAACAGTCATATGTTTGCTTTAAAGGACTTCCCTGGCAAGAGGAATAAGCAAGTCTTCCAGCCATTAGAGAGCAGTGATTATATCCTTTCCCATTTATTTCTCTAAAGCAATTTTCAGCAGTTTACCAGCAGGCCAGAGAAGAGATGGGTCAGGAAAACAACCTGCAGAGCATTGGACTGGATCTGCTCTGGCTGTTATTATGGCTTAGCAAAGCTTCTCATTATGATGTGGAAATTCATGCACGCAATCCAACTGTAACTTGTAATCAGTGAGATGTATCCACAACTGCAAATAAAAGATATCCATATGAAGTGGAAAACAAATAACTGTGAATTGTCTCAAGACAGGGTGATTCAACTGGTCAATCATCAGCAAGAAAGGTATTTCCTTCAATTAAAAAAAATGAAAGCACCATATAATTAGCCAAGTCTATAAGCAATCACACATGGGATTTTTGGATTTGACTTCTATTGCAGTATTGTGCATTGGTCAATATTGCAAAACTATTGCACAGTCTGGGTGAGAAAGTGAAAATATTTCAGTGTCTTGCAGAGTTAAATGAATACTTTTAGTGCTAGAATGTATTTTTATACCTGATTCTTTCCCTACCAATGTTTGAAATGCTTCATGGAAAAAAAAAAAAGAAAAAAAAAAAACATTCAGTGGCTATACTGTCACAAGTACACTAGTGTCTGTTAGCTGAGTGAAAAAGAACTCTAACTTCTCAAGAAAAAGCACCACATGGAACTCTCTTCAGGGCATTCCAATTTGAAGGAGCAGGAAGAACTAGTCTCAGATGGAGCAAGAATTTTGTGATCCAAAGAGACAAGGGTTATCTTAAGTGATGTATTATAAACAGGATTCTTAAGATTCAGCTCAGGAGTCAATTGGAATCAATTTTCATTGATTTGCTATACAAATACGAACAGGCAGATCTGAGACAAAGTACAGAAATAATTAGGAATTATTTGCAAACATTGCTATAGTCAAGAATGTCTTAATGGTAAGCATTTAGGCTGAGCTGTCTAGACTACCTCTAACATCTGTGTCTAGTCAGAACAAGATACACTTGAGAAGAACTTATCACTGCAGTGGCCACACTGGAGTCTAGATTAATACCTTTGAATGAACAGTTAAACTTCAGATATTTCATTTTAAGTGGTAGGTTTGCTACCTTCACCAAGATAAGATTTACCCAACAATTTTAGCACTTGTGCAGCCAAAATAGGATTTTGCAATTGAAAGCATCCAGCAATCTCCAGTGCAGATACTGTTACTTCAGGACCTTATATGACTTGTTGTTGGAGAGGGTTTTGTCTTAGCTACACTTTGGTTTTCAGATCCTACAACACCACAATCATCTGAATTCATTTTCAGTCTGAGAACAGAGGCAAAAAGTGCATCTTAACACTTAGCTGCAATAAAAAGCAGTACAAATCAATCTTTCCTGCAGAAAAGGCTTTTCCCCTCAAGAGTAATGTTAATGTTCCCTCAGTTGAACAGGTTGTTTCTGGCTGCGGTCTGGCGGGTATTAAAGGAAAAGCAGATATCTGAAGAGATCGGTGCTTCTATTTCACAAAGTAAGTAAATAAATGCTGCACAAGAGCTGCCTTCCCACATCTGCACTGTACAGAATAGGAATATATCTAGTAGATGTGTGCTCTACACAGTGAAGTTTTAATACCAAAGGAGCGGGGCAGCGTTTGGCCTCTTGAGAGCCCATCAGAAACCTTGTTTCAATATAGCAGATATGACTCATGCCATATTTACACTCTGTAAATTCTTCTCTGAAAATCACAAAACAAAAAACACATTCAGATGGAAAATATTTTTTATTGATCAACTTCTTGTTCCACACCCTCACTCCCCTCCCATCTTTTTGATCTCACATGAGCAATTCTACATGGTTTCAGGATTTGTTATTAATAAACTTTTAATTGACTTTATTTCCTTTTTACACAACAGGAAGTAAGGATGTTTGACAGGAGTGTTCCTTGAAACGAAGGCCAAATGTTTGATAATCAGTACAAAGTGTAATATTATTCTCAAATGTGATGCATAAATACTGATATAATGGAAAAAATACTTCAGTTATTTTCACCTAACTGTTTCCTCCTGGATTTTCACATGACAGTTTTAAGTAACTTTCAAACTGAAGACCTCCTCTAATAAATAGGAGTTATTTCCAAGTCAAATGCAAATGTAAACACAGGCATCAGTTATTAGATATACTTCAGGAATATGGTCTGTCACAATGAGGTCATCAGAATGGCATCAGAAAACAAAGAAGGATATTGTAAAAAGATGACAAAAATTCTTTTCTTCATTTCCCAAAAACTTTTTCTTATGGTTTAAAAAGGAAAGTTGCAAATAAGAACTTCTGAAATTCTTGTTCTATAGGTACTGTGAAATTATTCATTTAAAGTACATTATATACAAAATATTAATTTAGAAGGAAAACGTGAACCTGATTCTCTAACTACATGACCTAAGATGTGCTTTGTTTTGAAATACTGTGAAATGAGGAATCATAATTCAGCTTCTTTTTGATATTAAAGTAGGTCTAACTTGCTAAATTCTTCACCCATGAGAAAAATCCCACAGAATTAGGAGAATTTATTAAGATGTGAGATCTTGCCAGTTTGCAAGTTATACCAAAGTACAACTGGATATTGGTAAGCCTCTGAGGACGTTGAAAATGTGTTGTTAAATTCAGTGCAAGGAATGCACACTCTTCATTCTAGGGGAGAAACAGAAAAAGAAAGATTTATTTCTTTGCACTGAGAAAGTGTTCACTGCATTCTTACATAGTTGGAGTTAGCAATAAATGTAACGATTTACCTACAGCCTGAGGACTTGACTGCCCAAACCGCACAGTCATTTTGAACAAATGCACAAAAATGAGATACTTTGTTCTTAGTGTTATCATCTAGCAAAGCAAAGACTACCCCAAAGATGGCAGCATTTTTCAACATGACTTGTCTAACTTTGGAAAGGCTGCATATTTTAAACTTCTTTGAACAATGACTCTTCAGAATACCTCTATTCTTTCTTGTGTTCTAGGTTGCCCCCGCTGTTCCAGGCTGCCTCCAGAAGGACATTCTTAAAGAAAGAGCTTTTTGAGAAGCTCAGGATCTTACCAAATCATACATCCATTTGCTCCATTAATTATTGACTCCTTTCCAGCCTAGGAATAAGTGTTTTGCAATGGATGTGGGAAAGAAAAGAAAGACTGGAGCAGCTGAGCAGATACATCCAAAGAGTGAGAGAACAGGGTATGGTGATTCCCCTGCAAATGCCAGGGGAAAAGCAGAAGACAGGCGCTAATAATATGAAAGCCATGCTTAGTAAATCTGATTGTTCCAAGGCTCTTGAAGGCTGAATGGTAGTTTTACCACATTTTAGTTTTTTGTCTCTCTAGCAGCTACCTCTCAGGACAGACTGCTGAGAGCAAGAACAATGGAGTAAGAGGGACCAACAGTGGGGACAAGGAAAGGGAACAGATAGGAACCTGACATTCCCACCAGCAATTAAAAATATCACTCTTATATTGTTTCTGTTCCTTAGAGACAGTAATGATGTTTTCAGAATTAACAACTCTGCCAACTCTTAAAATTTTTTAACAGTGCATTTAAGAGAATGGCTGAATACCTGTGTGTCATGGCCTTTGCAGGGTTTTCATTACCATATGTCTGTCCACGAAAACCTGAAGGAACAAATTAAAATGTAAAGTGTCATTTTGTTTTCATTACAGTTCATACCTTTTTTTCATATTAACTGACTCCAGTTATTTTTTCATTTAGAATAGATGTGTTTCTTCTTAAATAGGTGAAATAATGTTTTAGAATATTTTGCTTCTAATGCAATCCAGAGAAGAGGGCAAAGGAATAACAAAACTGTAAAGGGAAGCAACTTTTTCCTTTGGGTTTTGCCTTTGAGAAATAAAATGCATGTCAATAACATCACTGCTCTACTGAGCACACTGACACTGCATGCAATCTTTAACAAAATGTAGTAATGATGTAAGTTTCTATTTCACAAAGATGTATACAATAGATATTTTCACTATATTTCTATAAGATTGTTTTAGTAGAATTTAATTGCCACAAATTATGGACAAATTCTACATTTAATATTCCTTTCTTTCTCTTAACATACTAGGTTCAAGGACAAATCACAGTGTAAGAATTATCACCCTAGATGAGGTTATCTTTAAGGAACTTTCATTATCTCTTGATTTTGGAAAGCTCATATTTGAGAAGATGTCTTAATTTTAGAAAATAAGTACTTGAGAATTCAAAACTCGTAGTAGTAATGCTGTTACATTCAAAGTCTGACACACGACAAAAGAAGCAGTTGATGACTCCTGATGACACATTAAGAGCACAGGGATTACATCAATGAGTTGGACCCATGCAGTTTGGAGTCCCACCACCAGGGAACAGTTTGCACCAGCTATCTCAGAGGGAAGTTTCAGCAATCTCCTCCCAGCAAGACGGCAAAGGTGGAATCATCTACTTGCTAATGTGGATAACATTATCCCAAAATATGAAGTTTGGCAGAAGCCATGAATCATATCCTATTTATGCTTCATTTAACAAACATAGTATTCACATATTAAAGCTTGGAAGTCCTGGAAGTGCACAGCTTATCTTTTTTATTTTTTTTATTATGAATCTCCAGAAATTCTTGATCAGAACAGAAATTATGCTAACAAATTCCACATTTTAATCAAACAATGTGTCCAGAAAATTCTTTACTCGGTTTTCAGTGTTCCAGCATTTTCATTTAATACAGAGATCCATTCCGTCCTATTAGAAGGCAGAGGGGAATTCCCTGTCATCCCTGGAACCTATTGTTATTTTTGATGCTTTTTTCATATCCTTCACATTTGTTAAATGGAAATTGTGAATAAGGAGAATGTATCCAGATTGAATGAATCACAACATTCAGAAATTAACTGATTCACCTTGAGTGGACTTGTCATGAGTTTTTAAGAGCAGAAGAAAACTGAACAAGCATTATGTCAGTGCTTGCACAGAAGGCTGCAGTTGGATTGCAAATTCAAGTGTCAAGTATCAGGCTTCCAAATCTGAAGCTAGAGTTAACTGTACACAGAGCAAATCTTTCACAGGCATTGCTGTGTTTATAATGAACTGGGAGGGGCACTGTTTGCGTGGGTTTGGGGAGGTTTTTTTTCTTGAAGTGCTCAGACTGAGCTTTCAGCTCCGCTCCTTTTTAGACTTTTCAGTTTTGCTAAACCTAACCCTGTGTTCTTAACCGTAAACCCTTGAGGCTTATTTACTTCAAATTCATTAGATTTTACAGTGCCTTACCATCAGGGATTGGAGATTTCAGAATATTCTGACTTCATGAGCATATGTGAGTGCATTGAACTCGTAATACTATCCTCAGAGTAATTCTTCAGTGGAGGAAACTCCTGCTGTTCCATTTGCAGAGGTGGAGAATTAACAGTAGGGCTATACTGCAATCACTACAATGACAGAAGTGCGTGCCTACTTGCCAAGGATTGTTTTAAACTAGTTACTTCATCTACCAAGAGCAAGGCAAATGTAGGTGTGGTGTGCAGCATTTGGCACAGGCTGGTAAATTCACCCACGGAGCAGAGAAAACAGACAGCCACACAAGTTGCCCTTACAGTAGCTAATTAAAAGCTGGTTTAAATAGAAGTCCATTGTCTATAAAGAAAATTGAGCATATCTAGCTCACATGTAGACATCCACATTCAGTCAGATGAATCCCATCTTCATTTCCCAATGAAAGCATCCTTCACCTGAGATGTTCTCTTCCATTCAGTCAAGACCTGTTTTTTCTTTGTCATCCTAAGTACTTACCACAATGGATATCACAAATCTGCAGTGGAACTGAATAATCTACATCTGTCCTCCAGCCCTTGTAAAAGAAAGAACAGAATCTTATTCCCCTTTCAGCAGTACTGTTACTAAAAAGTTCTGTTGACATCAATAATAAAATACTGCTTTATTATCTGCTCGACTGACTACAATTTTATTCTATTTTTAAAGAAATGTACATGGAGACTTCAGTCCACTGAAGTCACTATCATTTTTAATTTTTAAATTTAGGTTTCTAAATGTTAAAATCAATCAGTTTTTTCTTGTTTGAAGAGTTATATTCTGACAGATGTTATCTTATTTACACAGCAGACAATCTATACAGTAAAATATCAACTCAAGAACTCAAGAGACTCAAGATACACCAAGTTGAGAACTTTTAACTCCAGAGAGGAGAAAACCAATTAGCTTCATATTCATTTTCTATTAATGTTGTCTTAATGAAGTTCAGCTACAGAATTAGTGTGCAGAACAGTCAGTAATTTGGTTCTACAGTGCTTTCAGGAGCACTAATTCTAGTAGACTATGTATTTACTGTGCTGTTAGCTAGTTGTCTAACCTTTATCAATTAATGTCAAGGTTTCAAAGATTCATCTATGATTTACTTGGATCTCTTAACTAACCTTTCATTAGAAACAAAGGAACATACAGAAACAGGATTAACAATTTCCTGTTGATATCCATTTATCTGCCACTTACAAAGCAGCAGGATCGCTGACAGCAACTTCTCTGTTAATTAATATCATCTCAACAAGAGGTGGTGGCAGCACTTCAAGCTATAAATAATGCTCTTTGCCAACTCCATTTGCACAGCAATCAGATCTGGCTAGGAGGCAGAAGCTGAGAGGGTGCCTCCTGGTTTCCTTCTTCTATTTTTCTTTTTTTCTTTTTTATGTCTTGTTTATTTTGTACACAGTACCTGGCAAAATCAATACACGTACCTGAATGCAAATTGTTGACCCGCACATTTCCCGTGACATTGTGATTGACACAGAATCTCCCTTATGGAAAGAAAGACAGGAAAGAAGGAAGGAAGGAAGGAAGGAAGACAAAAAAAAACTATTATTTTCTATATCCTGAAACAATGAAGAAATATTGTCTTTCCATCTCTTTTCTTCCTTTGCCAGTAACACTGCATGTTTTACTGTGTTGGAAATTTAATATATAAAGTAAAAAATATAAAAGTACACATTCATCATGGAAGGTTTCCCATTTTCAGAGATATCCCTGGTTCTAAATGACCATAAGCAGCTAGGGTAGTTTTGTCAAGCACAGTTTGGACAGGATAGGAAGAAGGCCAATGCTCCTGTATTTTGTGAAGTACCACGAGGGAGGACACCCTCCCACCAAGGCTGCTGACACCATGATAGCACCAAGCATCTTCACTTCTTTTCCCTGGTGTACATAAGTTGAAGGAATGACCCTTTCTTTGCAGCTATTGTGGGTTTCCCATCTTATTGTATGCCAAGAACAAGCTCAGCCTTAGGGTAAAATTGTCCTAAATGACTGTTCTGACACTTAACATTTGATTGTTTATAGTTTGTCCTCAAAATAATTTTAGTTAGTCCACTAATAGCTTTGCATCCCACACTGTTTTCTTTAGTGTGGCAAACTCCTAAAATAATTTCGGGTAAATTAGGTGAATGTGTTCTTACTCAAGCACAACCAAACTGGGATTACTAGAAAGAACATCAGTTTCTGGGAACACAGAGCTAAGTCATTATGAAAATTTTGTGTATATTGCTCACAGTGGTGAGACGGGAACTGAGTGTAACTTATGTGGGCTCCCCACTGTGTCACAGTACACAAAGGAAATCACAGCCTTGCACCAGAAGGAAGAAAAAAAGCATTTGTAAACGTACCGGTGCCCTTCATGACAGACACTGTACAGCACCTGGCTCTGCCTTATCAGTGTTGTACCATTAGCCTTCTCACTTTGCAATTCACACATTATTTAAAACCAAAAGTCTAAATTCCACAGATTTTATTTGAAATAAGCCAGTTGAAGAGAAATTACACTGATAAGTGTTCACTACACATATAGTTTGTCAACTGCTGCTACATTGGTCTCCATCTGTGCCAGTAATACAGCATTTCTCTGGATATCTTGCTCCACAAAGACAGACTTCTCTTACTCTTCTCAGTGACATCCAACGATAAGGCAAGAGGCAATGGGTGCAAGCTGGAACATAGGAGGTTCCACATAAATATGAGAAAAATCTCCACAGTGAGGGTAATAGGACACTGGAACAGGCTGCCCAGATAAGTTGTGGGGAGTCCTTGTTTGGAGACATTCAAAACCCTCCTAGATATCTTCCTTGTGACCTAATCTAGATGCTCCTGCTCCAGCAGGAGGATTGGACTAGATGACCTTTTGAGGTCCCTTCCAATCCCTTACATCCTGTGATTCTGTCAGTCTGTGACTTTTGATAGACCTATACCCTCATTTCTCAGATCTCTTGGAGGAGATATGTTTCACTTAAACTCAGCTTCAACTTGTGTAACAAAACTCTGAGTTGGAAAACTCAGTTTGGAACAAATGCTCTGCTACACTCAAAACAAGGGATGTAATAAAAAATCTAAACGGATTCATTAGAAAATAAATTCAGCTTTCAGTGTCTATCCCATTGAGTTTAAGAAGTCAATTGCTTGCTTAAGAAGTTGCCTTCTTGTCAACAACCCCCTGCTATGTGCATGCTGCATGCTGAAAGGATCAAGGACTGAAAAAGCAGTCTTGCCCTCCCACAATCTTTTTCCTCTCTCCTTTTTGCTGTAAGAAGCAGCTGTGCAGAAGTTGTTGTGCAGTCCCAATCAGCTGTCTGAAAAAGTTAAATTGTCTGAAAACTTTCCTTTTTTTGTGAGCTGAAGTGGGTTTCTTTTGGCAGCCATGAGATTTAGAGTAGCTCAAGACCTTTGTCGAATTGTGCCTCAAGTCTTAAATGTAATGATGTGAGACCTGTGAAGTCAGCTACATTGATGAACCACATACGAAAAGCTAACAGTTACATTTGCTATATTCATAATACAAATACTGTACCACAAAAATGATGTTAAAAGAATACTAAGGTTCTGCTCAATAGTAGTTACTTTCTTTGACATGACTCATTTGACCTCAGCTTTCTTATTAATATCTTCCATCAGCGTGGGATCAGAATTAGAACTTCATGCTTTAAAAATGTTCCAGTAATTGTTCCAATAAATACATGCGTGTGCTTATTAACACTTTCAAGCTGCATAGCAATAAATGAAATAATAAATAAATGCAGTTAGATTTGGTGGAAAGTATGACAGAATTTGAAGAAATAATGTATACAAACCACAGAGACTGAATGGCGCATCCCAACAGATTCACATGAGGCCAGCTGTGTCCTGTTACACACCAGCACTGAGAAGTGTGCTTTGGTTTGGGATGTGAAGAAAACTTGTATTCGATCTGCAACTGCAGCTGTTCTCATCTTCCAAGCTGACAACAGGGGAAAATAATTACTTTTTCATACTGATCAACACTGGACCTACTGGGAAGTTTATACACAGAAGTAACAAACTGCCAAATCTCTTTGCTATAATTTACAGGCTACAATGATGTGAATACATTAGTGAAGAGAGAACTTGCTTACTGGAGAAAGCAATTCACAATTTAGTATTATGTAATTTTAAAAATATATATTTACCTGGAAATTCTCCATGAGCAAATGGACATTTAACCCAAGAGCCTTGCTTGGTTGTAAACTGAAACCAGAGAAATCAGTTAGGAAAACTGATTTTTTTTATTTCAGTCTGTGGGTACAGATTCAAGTACACATAATCACTGCATTCCAGAAAAGGAAGATGAATTCACAGCTTTTCTGCTCTATGCTCTCTTCAAACATTTGATTTAAATTAGATCCCCACATGCTCAATTTTACAGAAACATATAGTTCCATTGACTTAAAAGTAGTCTACAATAAAATAATAATGTGCCAACATTAATCTTACATGGCATTTTTTCCTCACCAATAATAAACAGCACTCCAGTAAATGCAGCATTTCAATCAATCACTTTTATTATTAAATATTAAATATGGAAAATTTTCCACATTAATTTTAATGTATGCTTCAGAGTTTGAGTGTGTGACCTAAAACATTTTCACTGCTTTTCTTAAGTAGAAAAATCTGGGCATGATTTGACATTTGTCAGATGATTGCTGCTGCACTTCCAAAGACTCATTTTAATTTAATCTTTCACATTTCCTTCATTTTTACTTCCTATTCATCAGAGCTATGAAAAAAAAAAAAAAAATTAATCCTGAACAATAATACCAATTCAGAAAGAGGACAGGAAAGAGGTTTTTTACAAAGAAACTACTTTACCTTCATGCAAAGTCTTGGGTGAGTGTCCACACGAGAGTACTTAACCTGCTTGAAAAGAGAGTACTCAGCATTAGCTGGTTTCATTAACTAGTTTCAAAAATTAATTATCCCAGATGTTCTTGGTTTGATAACAGAGAAAGGAACTGGTTTACTTACTGGCATGAAATATTAAAAAATAGAAACAACTGCTATTTTGGATTCCTGAATAATTTACTTATATTTATCTGTAACGTAGCATTTTTATAGTCAGTCTAACCCATTAGAGTTTAATTAATTGATTTTGTCATAACTTGGGTACAAAATTCTGATTACACAGTAGTCTTCTTCTGGGCCCTTATTCATCAGCAATGTTGCAGAATGTTTAAACATTCATTCCAGAGTGTTGTTGGTTTAACACTTTTACCTTAAGATAATTCTCAATTTTCAGTATCTGTATTCAAGAAAAGACTTAAACATAGAATGAACTTCAGAAACCCACTTAAGTGATCTACAAAATTTTTCTTTCTTGACTAACAACAGTTCACCTTCCCATGGAGTTCATTATGAAAAGCCTCATCTCATATAAACAACTGCTACCTGTGTAAGTGTTCTTACTAAGACGAACACCATTGCTCAAGCAGCTGAACATAGTGGTTCCAATACACAAAACACAATATCAGGACCAAAGTAACACCTCATTATTGTACCTTTTTTGATAACCACACACAGTGAATATCCTTAAGCATATCCACAGTAGGATTGCAGAAAATAGTGCCATGGGATCTATCTGTTCAGAAGTGGAGACATCATGGTCTTTGACAAAGAAAGGCACAGCCTGATTAAAGAGAAGAGTTGCATAGCATCTAAGTCAATACATGCACATAGTATTAGAGTGTGTGGCACTGTGTGTGCTTACTGGCGAAGCTGGCATTATCTAAGTAATCTCTGCAGCACACTATAAAGATGTTCTTCAAGAAATGGTCAAAATTTAACACCCTTCACAATGAAATTGGAGAAAAAAAAAGAAAAAAAACCATCCTGTTAATGAATTCAGCCATTGAAAGCAATGAGTAAGTACAAGAAAACACTCATTGTCTGCAATAAAACAACCTTGGACAATGTTTTTGGTAATAGACATGACCATTACTAGACAAATCTCATTTTAGGATTCCTTTTTTTTTCCCTTTTTTTTTTTCTTTCCTGCAAGAAATGAGTTGTGCTTGTTGTCAGCAGATGATGAATCCCACCAGGCTCACATATGTAAAATTAAGCTTATGTGTTTTTGCAAGATCAAATCTTTGTTGAGGCACATAACATGGTGAATCTGAACAATCACTGAACACTTGCCCCAGAGTTCCTAAACAAAAAAAAACATTCTAATCCTCAGCTCAAATTCTATGCAATTTCATAAATTCAATGCATTCAGTCCCATGATACTTCAGACTGAAGTATGTAGCAGTTCAAAATACATGCATTAGGAATATAAGTGCTGAAAGAACTGAGGAACACAGTATTTCAATACCCACAACTTCAAGGCATTGAATCCAGTTTGAGGAGGGCACTTCAAAGAGAACATAATGGAGTATAAAACTACCATCAAGGTATTTTTACATCTTCACTAAGATCTAAAGAGATTTAGATTTGTCTGACTTCCATTTTAGATATCTAAAGTTAAATATCCAGATTATGATGTTATGATGTCCGGTCATAATAGACTCTTGTCATAATGCAAAACATCAGAGATATAGTCCTCCAAACTTTCTTAAATATCTATTGTGAAATGAAAAGAACTGTCCTCTGAATGTGTCTGCTTTATTTCCTTACTTTAAAGGGTATCTGAAATGAACAGTTTTGACTTGAACACATAATTTTTAGACAGCTAAGTCAGAGCAGATGAATCATGCCTTTACTATAAATGAAAAGCAGAATCTATTGACCCCAAAGAATTTAGTAAACATTACTAGCTTCACAGTCATGTCTGTCTTTTTATTTCTTAATAGTGAGTCAACCAATATTGAACTTTCTGAATAAATTATGTGGTTAGTGTACAAGAACAAACTGTGGTTATGAACAGTTTAAAGTATCACAGAAGAAAAGAGGAATTTGCAACTGCTCTTATTCCAAAGGCTAGCTTCACTTTATGTATTGTTCTGGTCATGGCCAATCTCACTAGTTGAATAAAGAGCCGTATAGCTCTTACCTTCTCAGGAAAACGTTTGGAAGAATCTTGTATATCTTCACAGTGGTCATTAGACTTCATTAATCTGCACAGGTTAACAATGACAAGCACAGGGCAGGCTGGTTCCCAAGCTAGGGTTTGTGTCACTGGATTATAAACAATATTATCCCATAATGCCGTTGTATCTGTGCACCAAAAAAGTGGAAACATTATTCAGAATGTCAAAAAAAATGTAATCAGGGAAAGACACTTTAAACTTAAGACCTGAAAATAAGTTATTTCATCTACCACAATATAACAAGCCAGCATAACAATTTCCTTGCAGTTTTGCAATGCATGGTTTTCACCTTAGATGAATTTCAACTTGTGACAAAAAACACTCAGATAAAGAGTAATCAAAAAGTACTTGCCATTTTCAAAGGGACAAAGTTGTAACCTCCTGGCATCTGGTATTGCCAGCCAACCCTAAAACCCAAAAATTAGCGATTAACTGGAGATCTTCAGATACAACATTTTTTAACTCTTCAGAAAGAATGTGAAAGACCAGCCTTCCCACTAAAGACACATACATGTTATGTCTATTATGGTATTTGGGGAAGTATTTTTTTAAAAGGCTTATTTGCACTGGATATCTATTCAGCACTATTGGGACTGGAGGTGATGAACTAGCCTAGCTGGAAGCCGATGACATGGTGATGGTGACCGGATGATGTGACCTCTTCCAGCCCTACATGCCTACTATTTCTGAGTCGTATATTTGGACCATATTTCATTTAAAAAGACTACTAACTTGATATTCATTGTTTCTTACAGTGTCATTACATTCTAGGGGTAATAAAAGACATTTAAGAATCATAATGCTAGATCTCATGAGCTTTGTTATGGCTAAGGATGCAGCCTTGAAGTCTGAGGACTAACATTAAACCCAATCTTGCAGGAATCTATGCATGACTGTTAGTATAACCTAACTGTTTAGATTAATGTGCAAATGTTTTTATTGCTCACAGATTTGTTTGCTCAGCAATTACACGGTGGGTTTCTCTGTATATATACTAAGTGGAATATTTTCCAGTGACCTCCTACCTTTCAGAGTGAAATTGAAAAAAAATTAAAAAAAATTACTAGGTTTAAAAGAGATCTCCTGGTCCAATTCATATATTAAGGTATGTGATATTAGGTGTCTACAGTGTACACATCTGAATGTAACTAGACTATCCAAATTCATATTACAGTAGCCATATGAAGGTCCAGTCAGTGCAGGCAGTAGAATTTTCATAGTGCTAATCAGTTCATTCAAAAATAAGCAATTACATTGGTTCACTGAGTAATTCTACAGGTTTCACTTACTGCACTAACTAGATTATCAATGACTAAAGAATTTGGGCATTTAATTAAAAGGTAGGCATTTACATATGGATATCTACATGTTTTTTATGTTAATCCACATTAAAATACTACTCCAGTATTCAGTGAGAAACTAGTATTTTTGTATTTTATCAAGTTCATTTTAAATTAATTTGGTGAGTTTTTACTTCTTGCTCATCAAATTATCAGTAAAGAGTGTAGATACTGTGATTACAGGAATGGAGCTTATGGTCCTTCATGTCTTTAAAAGGCTTTAGCTTAAAAAATGCGTTCATATAAGAAACCGTTCTGATTGAGTATTTAATAAACAAACATAGTTTCTCTTTACATGTATTTTAACAGGCTAAAGAAAACATCTTCTTTGAATCTGTGTTGCAGTAGGCGTTTGCGGGGTATCGGGCTGTGACGCGATAGGACCTCCCCTGCTCTGTGATAAGGGACTGACGCACACCTGGAGGCGTAGATGTACTAGACATGAGTAAATGCACGTGGACATAGTAACGTAGATAAGCATGTAAAGTATATAAATTGCTGTTTCGCTTGCAATAAACGCCATCCTGCCTAACATCACCTTGGTGTGCACGTGGTGAGATGGTCGGGTCACAGTGGGGACGGCGTGAACCCTGGCCAGGCCATAGGAACGTGAGGAACTAGGGGTTTCCTACGCGGAAATAGAATCTGCTTTTTAAGACAGCCTTTCTAGTCCCCCACCATTCTAGATTTTTTATGTACATCTTTCATTTTAATTAATGTTTATTAAATAAGGATGCAATAATTGCCTACATTATTTCATAGAAAGTTTTACCTATACTTTCCTGCTCACTTGTGATAATCTTGCCACCTAAATCTTTTTTCACATTTACATCATGTAAGCATGTTCCTTTAATCAGTCATTCTATGATGAAGTATTATATTTTTCCAAACAAGGACTCATATTAGAAGTGTTTTTATTAGAGCAAATGCATGAACTTGTACTTCACATCATTACACTTTATCCTCATTTAGTTATTTCCTATATGAAGATCTCTATTCTCTTCCAATTATTCAGATTCTCTTCTATTTTAATTGTACCACTCAACTGTATTACTAGCAAATCTCATTAACACGTTCCTTCCTTTTGTGCCCTTGTGGCTGATGAAAACATTTATATAAGACCTGAGAGTGATCCTTAAATTACCTTCCTATAATCACTGCACCATTCAATAGAAGCAGCTGAATTAGTTCTCCAAGGAAGTATTATCTACCCCAGCTTCCTCAAATCATCTCTTAGCTTTGAATGTGAAACTACCTCAAATGCTATGCTGAAATTCAAATTAAACATGCTGTATTTTCATTACTTATAAAAACTCAGTTAAATTAACCTTGTATAAATTAATTTCCTTTTATCTCCATCCTTAATTAGTGTTTTCTGAAAAATCTGTTCAACTTTTTCATAACCATAAGGTCAAATGCTTTAGTCAAAAACATAGCAGTAGAGCATTTTCCTACAGATCTTCCCACCTTTTTTAGCACATAACCATATAAAATTTATTTAATCAGAAATACAATCATATATAAAATCCAAACTTACTTCAATGCAAAGACAAGGAAGTAGCTGAGAGTACTTCAGAGAAACTGATTTTAAAGAATCCTTTCCTCTTACCTGAAATGAAAAAGATGATCACTGATCCAGGCCAATTTAATAAAGTTAATAAAGACACAGAAGACCATTTCATATAAGTATGATCTCAATTAGCATTTCTACCCCAGACACCTCAAGAAAGCAATGCTTCAAGCATTTACTCACCACAGCAAATTGTCCCACATCTTCACAGGTAAACCATTTGTGACACAAACGAATGTAATAATCTTGATCTCGAAGAAAGTTGGATACATTCACTGATATGATTTTTCTTGTCCTGTCTACATTATAGTCTAACTTTCCAGCTGAAAAAGAAAACTCAGACATCAAATTATTGTATCTAATTCTTTATTACTTTGTATATTTTTGACTTCATTGTTCCTTTACAAAAATATAGAATGTACTTAAAAACTTTGTAGAGATAAATTAACATTTCTTACCTAGGATATTTGAAATCATTCTTTTTATATTCTGATATTCCTATACGTAATCTTATTATATGACATACGATATTTTTCAAAAGAATGAATTTCAACATTACTAATTTTTAATTAACACTGTCAATAATGAGAAGCCAAGACACCTACAGATTGAACCTCAGCCTCATTACTTGAAATCTTATGTAGTTCATGTACAAATACCCGAAATACACACACTAATGCTACTTCAAAAGCTGATAATCCTAAGGCTGAAATCTCATTTCTTTGAGAATATGTGCAACCATGTTGGACAAATACAATATGTGGGGGCTTTTTCTTCATTATGCTTATTCACAGGTATCTCAAGATCAGGACAGCAACTTGACCAATTCGCTTTAATTTATTTATGAGATCTGTTTATAGACAAAATATGAAACTTGTAATCTGTAGGTCATGAAAAAGACACAAACCTGCTTCCAAATGCTTAAGTACTGAATAGATTGTCAACATCCTTATCTGCTATCTAGCATGTACAAGTCAATATAGAAAAACACTGAATTTTTGTGAAATACCCAAAGTGTAATTTTAAATAGCAGTTGTAAATATTTTTTTCTGCTCATTCAGCTATGAAAACATATCATTGTAGAAGTTACAAGAAATATCCCACAACTTCAAGTTATACAGAAAATGAGCTCACCCAAACAAGCTGGAATATGCTTTCCCACATCACTGTTTCTGCAATCTGTAAAATAGAGACCAGAATTTTCTTCAGTATTGCTTTATTTATATAGGCGTGTAGGTAAGACTTCCAAATTATCCAATAGTTTCCCAACACTAAAACAATTCCATTCATCCCTTTTAAAGGTAGATTTTGATCCACTTCTAGATAGTGAAGGAAGTGAAGGAAGTACCACACACACTGACTGTGTCTTAACTTGCATTAGGGAGCTATCTCACCATTGTGGGGTTTCTACTGTTAAACCTCTTCAGCAATTTAAGGTGGCAAGCTAGGATACAACAGTGCACTTCTTTACCCAGTAGCTAACAATAACATAGGTAATAACAATTCCAGTTATCCTTTCCTTGAAACTCACTCCAGTTGTTTACTAGACTCATTCTTCTGCTAAAAACAACTGTAGTTTTTCAATTCTGGTTTTCCTCTAGAGTTGCAAAGAATTACCTTCATTTAGTTCCCAGGGAGCCTGCCAGAACTAGAGGCCAACCAGCACCTTCAGAACTAATATCCAATACTTGTATCTTCACAATCTAAATCTTGATTTTAAAATATTTTGCTTAAATGTACATTAAGCAGTATTTTGCTTTAATTGCCCTCACACTGCGATTTTCCATACGAAAACATTTTCCTTTGTTTTCATTTCACTTTGTTTAAAACTAGGCTTTATAAAGCTTTATTTTTTCCCCTTGTCATTCATAAAGAACGTATCTCCTTCAGTAGTGAACTGGAGGGAGGCTTTAGCAAAAAAATGAAATGCTTTTTAAACAGAGCAAAGCTTTACTTGAGCAGACACAAAATGTCTGATACAGTATGCAAGGGATGGTAGTGCACCAATGGCCATGGGCGAGGGCAGCAGCCCACAGACAGTGGCGATGGGATGGCAGGACAAGCACAGGCAATGGGCTGAGTGAGGGGTCTCAGTTCACTTTTTGCACCACCACTTGCCACACTGAGCCACTGGACCACTTATACTGAATCTACTTCAATATGCATACAGTATGCAACTTACACCAAAACAAGGACCAAAGGTATCTTATCTCACTCATATAGAAACAGGTGACAGAACAGATCGCTAGTGAAAAGAAGATATTTCTTTACACTTCCTTATTAAACTTTCCAAAAGCTCTGGAACCACCTGGGGCCTAACAGAAGACAGCAGAATTTCCATCTTATGCACAGAGATCATGCAGGACTGAGCCTACTGGCAGAGATCGATCACATTCCAGTCACAGGAATGCAATCTTGGAGAAAGGCATAATGTAGCTTTCCAAATATTTTGAAATATTTGAAACAAACTCTGGTATCTGGTGTTGTTCGATCTTGTTTTGTTTTGTTTTTGGCAAGTCAGACATTTACACACACCAAATAAATCACCAAAATGTAGAATAATACTGATTATGTCAGACATAAAATAGTACCATTTAGGTCAGCGTATTCCAAAATGTGATTTGCCTTTGCATTGAGATTTTGGTTTTGTTTGGAACGTTTGGCTTTTTTTTGTTTGGTTTGTTTTTCTCTTTGAAAAGATGGCTTTTGAAAAACATTTGTTTGAAGATGTTTTCCTACCTTCAACATAGTATTCCTGACTCATCTTAACTTCACAGTAATTTGGTACTGTTTTCATGGTCACATAGATGTGTTGTGCTACGTTGACTTCAAAGCAATTGAATTGAACCTGCACCTGTTTAAAACGTTTAGAAAACAAAGTTTGTGTGTGACTTCCAGAATGCATGAGAACCACTAGTTATGAGAGTTAAGCAAGCAATATTTTTGTTTAAATTGATTTACATTTGCAAGGAGCATTAAGCATTTTGAGATACTGTAGCATTAAGAATGTAAAGGAAGCAGATGCCATTTAATTAAAGGATTTCAAAGCGTGTAATTTCTTCTAATCTTGGAGCTTGCCATCATCTTTACTTCCAGAAAACCAAAGATGAACTATCAAATAATAGGAAAAGCACAGAACTCACTGAACTGAAAAAAAGGATAAAATGTATTTTATACTACCAAAAGTCCTGAGCTGTAAGCATTTTAGAAGCACAAACAATTGCAGAATAGGAAAACATGTCTGTTAAAACATTTAGCATCAACTTTGGCAAATTTATTCATTCCAGTAAGGTTCTGGGAAAGTATTTTAGGAGGCAAAAGTTGAGGTCCAATTACAGCTGGTCATTTCCTCACTGATAGCAGTAACTACTGTATTCCGTATAAACTTCCGAATGTATTTAACTCCTATTTGACACAAATGCCTTTGGAGGGTAAAAGATTACTCGCAAAACTGAAAGTATGCTTCCTAAATGCATTGGTTGAGTCACACCTATAAAATTCTCCTTGCTCTGAAAGCCAATAATTGTTGATTGCCAGCCCTGCACTGCCTGCAGGGACTTTTGATCATCAACTGATGATACTGAGTGTAGACTGCAATTGCAGTTTGGGAGTAGAAATTGCTTTCGCACATGCAGTCAATATAACAGAGCACATGAAGTAACATGTTTTGTATGGGATTAATAACAGTTATTCACCACTAGCTGAAAGCAAAAATTCCTCTTTTAAACAGTGGGTCAAGGATTGCTTTTTTTTTTTTTTTTTTTTTTCCTGCTGCAGATTTTAATAACAAATACTTCTGGGTTTAGTTTAGTACAAAATCACACTCTGCCGCTGCAATTATTATTATGAGTTTAGAACAGATGTGTACAAGTGTTTAGGCACTTGGCTGTCTTCTAGATGTGTAAATTCTATTGACATGGCTGGATCTAAATAAATGTGAGTGGGACGTGAGAATATGCACCTAATGGTCCCTGTGACATTATGCTTCCAAGCAATTGGAGTAACAACAGCTTCCCCACAATTTGGTGGGTACAATAAGAAAGAAAACAAGATCAATTTGAAAAGTAGAATTTATAGAGGCATCTTCTCTTGGTAAAAGTGGAAGAAGTCTAAAAATGGTGGAGAATCACATACAGAAGACATTTGTTACAAAGTTTCATTTGACACTACTGAAGCATATATTTCATTGCTGTTTTCCACAGAAACGTTAAGACAGTAAGGAGAAATACAAAAACTATGTTTTTTCCAAAAGTTTATAAACATTTAAATGAAAAACAACCCCATAAAAATGAGTCTACCTTCTTTCCATTAAGTATCTTGCTTTTTTTCCTGGCAAATCTCACATTTGTGCACTGAGATCGCTGTGTGTCCAGTGAAAAAGAACATATTTCCAGCCCACGAATATTTTCTGAAATAAGTTAGGAATACATTTCAAAAATGCGATTTGAACATCTTTAACAGAAAAATAAGATACACCATATTCTAATCTTTCCAAGTGAAAAGTACACATATTTTATCTGTGTAAAAAAAGGGGGACAGCATGTAATAACATGTACATGGAGGAGGAAGCCTCCATGGATTTAATACAGATTGCTATGAATTAAGGCTTTAATTATGCAAACTGTCATGCAAATGATTAAGCACAAATCACACAATGGGTGAAGCACACCAGGAAATATCTAAACAATAACACACTAAGTACATGAATGGCAGGATGTTGGTAAAAATAAACTGTGCCCCAAAAAATTGAGTGCTTTCATTTTACTTTGGTTTAGAATTGGAACTTCAGAACAAAATACAGTTTCTTCTCTTGGTGCAGTCACTCATGCCCATGTTGCCAGGGCAAATGGTATCAGTGTGCGTGTAAATATTCACATGTGAGAGAGCAAGAAAGAAAGAGCAGCAGTACTACAGGGACACTGGTAGAGAAAACTGTAATATGTTGGATGTAAAAAATTAAGATCTCATTCCTTTGAGAAATTCCAGGGCTTTATCTTGGTTTGTAGTTAAAAAGTTCCATTAAAAAATCTGATACAACCACATGAAAATAGCTTGGACACAAGCATTACTACGGAACAAAAATAGGCAGAAAAACAGCAAGAAGTAAACAGAAATGATTCAGTAGCAAATCTGCTTCCTACCATCCAGACTCAGACTTCCTTTAATGTTTAAATGAAGAGAGCATGGGCTTCCTTGGACACATTTAATAACTGTTGAGATCTTCATGCTCTTCAGTACCATAGAAGACAAAGATGCAGGAGCACTGTGGCAGAAGCTGTTAAAAATGCCACCTGCAAATATAAAACACGAAGAGAAGTCACAGTGTGCACAGGATAGTTCTGGGGAAGGAAGCACCAAAGATGGAAATCCAGCTCTTGAGAAATCAGTAGGGAAGTCACCACTGTCTTCAGTAAAACCAATATTTTACCTAAGATATTCATGTGACCACAGCAAGCTCATGGCTGACTGACTTCACTAGAAATGCAGTGGGAAAGAACTGTGTTACAGATGGGATTTGATAATAAATTTCCTGGCTTAGGAAAGTATTAACTCAAAAAAGAAAATCATATTTCTAACAGTTAAGGTTAGCAGAGTGCAACTAGACTAATAGCACTTCTAAGTAACTAGATCTTTCAAATCATGGCTAGACTAATCATATAAGCTTTTCTTTTTTTTTTTTTTTCTCAAAAAACTTTGCCTGAATGTTGTGAGTACCCTCATGGGTAGTATTTCACTTTCAAGAGTCAATGGCGGATAGTCTCAGCTGATGTTAAATATGATTTTCACACAAGAGGGCACCATTGCATTCCTAGTGATGAAAAAAAACCCCACACCTACAAGATTTCTTTCCAGTAAGAGATGAAAAACAAAAATAAAACAAAACAAAACAGAAGCCTCTAAATAGAACTACTATGCCTCATCTCATTTTCTTGTGCCAATTTAGTCCTGCCTCAAATCCTTTGGACACGTGTTTGCACATCAGCCTTCTGTAAACTAATGTAAAAGAAGAATCAGGCTTCAGGTCCCATGTCTCACCAGTTAGCCATATTTCACCATATTTCATCTCTTTCTACTTCCCAGGCTGCTTAACAAAGGAATTGATTATTCATGTATGAGTTTATGTTAGTACAGTGGATGTAATCCCCAGTGCATTCCTGAGGCTTCTCTATCTCAAATGCACTGTTGTAGTCTCAAAAACCAGAGATCAAGAGACTGTCAAAGTGAATAGCTAGGGAATTGGGTTTTGTTCCTTGGCTTTGTGGTTTACAATGCAGCACACTCATTTTATCTGCAACTACATGCTATCAGTTTCTTTGAAATATTTATTATCCTCCTAACTTCAGTATGAAAGTTAAAAACACTCGAGTAAAACAAAGTATTTCACAACTCATTCTCATTTTCAAACTTTTGACTGTTGTTAGTCATACTGCTAAGCATACTCCTAGAAGGCGTCCAATTATTATGGAGAAAAGCATAGTATGTAGGTGCAATGGCATGGTACTGTGCTTGCCATAAAAATACAGAATAGCATAGAATCATAGAATTGTCTAGGTTGACCTCTGAGATCATGAAGACCAATTGTGAACCTGACCTGCCATGGTCTCTTCTCTCCCACAGCTTGGGACAATTTCCTCACATTCCAACAATCCTACCTGAAATTATTAGAAAAGTATGCACTCTTCAGTGCCTAGCCAATAATTATTATCAAGGCATGGATTCTCATTGACTCACATGGAAGATGCATCCATTGTTCTCCCAGAGGAAAGGTAGGATGGAAGGACAAAGCATATTCTTATTTACTCCTTCAGTCGTAAAGAAAAGTTCTTTAAGTGCGAAGACCAGAAGAATAATAAGCTGTACAAGAGCACTTCTAGCACTTCCACTTCCCATTTCAAGAAGGAGCCTATTGTCAGGGACCAAATTCCTATATATGCAGAACATGGAGACAGGCTGATATAAATGTTGCACTTTGGCTTAACTCTGTCAGGCCTCAAAGTGCCCTCACACTTGGTATCAGGAGATATCACAAGTCAGAAAATACTAAACACCTGAATCTCCACTTCATTAGCCTGTGGTTTTCTTGCCATTGAGCACACTGTGGAGGTAACAGGTTATTCTGATCTCAAGTAAGTGGAAAAGTGAGAAAACAATGACACTTCACCTGAAGTGACAGTTAAGCCAACTCTCAATTATCCAAGGTAATACCAGCAGTGAGAGAAGCAAAAGAAAGAACAAGCACCGATGATTCAGAATACACAAATGAGGCCATAAGAAGAGTACATGGACTTTTGGAGAATTTTTAAATGTGTTTCAACAGAGATTAAGCAGACTTAAGAAGTACTCTGAGTAGCAGCTAGGTGTGAACACTCTATTCCATCTTCCAAGAATGGGTTGTGTAATAATCCTCAAGCTGTCTCAGGATGAAGAGTTATTTTACAACACCCAATCAATCCACCCAGTTAATTAAATTGCAGACCTACTTGATAACAATTATTACTCACGTGCTAAAAATGTAATGATTAGTTTTTTTCCAGATCTTTGCTCAAAACACATTTTCTTGGACTTCTTCAACCACCAGGTCTACCCATTTCAGATCAGGGCTGCCAGATTTACCTACATGGAATATGCTGAATGACATGCAGTTATGTGCACCAGTCTATGTTATTTTCATAAGAAAATAAGCAGTATTTGAAATAAGCCAATAAATTATTTTAATTTAGTTCCTCAGTTGTCAATGTAAATTTCTCAATCAAGGCTTTACCTTGCCTACTTTTGTAACTGTGTAGAAATGATTCAAGGGAAGAGGAATGTGATATTTCTTGACAAAGTGAATCTGAGTGAATTTGACCATATTATTTGATCCTATATATTTTTAGGGGAGATTGTTTTGAGCCAATTGAATTTTATCCTTAGTTATTACTGCTTGAGGTATAGGATTATCAGACACCAGAGGCCTCTCTAAGGAGAATCCCAGGTCATAACTAGGTGCATTACCAACAGTGGATTGTACAAACAGTTTTAGAACTACTGCATCAGTAAGCAGGAACACTGCTTTTCCTGGTCATGGTTTTTGCATTCAACTGAAAACAAGCAAGTAATACACTGGATAAAATGAAAATACTCTTTCACTTTGGATTTTTTTCCTTTAATTTTAGGAATTTTTCCCATTAATTTTGGGAATTGCAGAAGATGCCATGAAACTCATCAAAAATGGATGGATCAAAAATTAAATGGATCATATAATGCATGAAGACACTAGCTTGAATCTCAATAAATGCATGATACAGGAAAGAGCTTACAGAAAAGAATTTCCTTGCCACAAATCATCACAGACATTTAAGTAATCACAAAAGGGGACTCACTTCTGACTAATTCTTCAGTCAACTGTCTCCTTATCATATTTTAATCCTCCTCCCCCCTTAAATAGCTTCCTCTAGGATACACACCTCTTTCTCATGAGTAGTTTGATCTATACCCCAGAAGACATTAAGGTACACCTGGCTACACAAACCATATTCTGAGTAAATCTTGCTTAAACTTTATGTTTGTGAATTATAACTGTAATTAGCCTTACATGAGAGAAGGATTGTTGGTGTAATAAAAGAATCCTTAATTATGGACAGATATAAACCGAGGCATAAAGAAGCCAAGACTTATTATTCAGCATGTAGACACTTTCCTTGTACTTAACCACAGCAGATTATGTTTTTATCTGTTGATGCAGCAATCAACCTAGAACTGTCATGACAGCAAAACACACCTTATGTATCCTTGGATAATAGAAGTCAGAGCTGAGCAATGAATACGCAATAGAAATGATTGGATGGATAATTTGAAGCCCCAGGCAAGAAGACGAAATTGGAGAATGGGGAAAAAAAAAATGCAGATAAAACTCATTAAGAATAGGCCCAGGGCAGCTCCCAAAAGAAACTCCTAACTGTTTTCTTTTTCTTTTTTGTTGGTATTTCTTCCCTACAAGAATGGTAAGAATCTCAACTACTTAGGATATTAACAGGGATAAATCTGTTAGCTTATCTACTGTGCACAGAAATTGCTTCACTGGGGCATCATTCCACAAGTAAAAATTACAGTAACATTTCAAACCAATTTGCATATGATTTACCACAGTATCTGCTGCATCTGTGCATTATGATGACTCAACAGTCTTCATAAACAAACTAGGTACACTCACCTAAGATAACAATGTGATGCATTTATGTTAACAAATATCAAAATCTGCAACTTAAAAGTACTTGAACCAGTTATGAAATTGATTACAATTCAGTTTTCTCTTTTACAATAGATTTCAATGCAGAGTAAATTAAGAAGAGTTCCACAGTTGTATGTTCAGGAAGTATTTCAGACTTGCAAGAATCATGAATGGCATGATCTTACACTATGTCAAATATATTTTCTGAGTGATTTTAATATTAAAGGATCTTGAAAAAGTACAGTTAATTTTAAATACTGCGGTAGCCTTAATGTACTTCTAATAGTTTGTAGGAAGGGGATGGAGAAGGCAGAAGCTCTTCTGCCAAACACTACAGAGGTGATATCCATAAATTCTGCAGAATAAAGTCATCTTTTTGGTGCAGCTAAAAGCAATGACTACTGCACAGTATTACACATTAAAGGTCTTTTGAGGTAATTTTACCTCAAAAAATAATTAATACAAAGTATGACTATGGAAAAGGAAGTATGGAAATAAGTATACACCCAGTGTTGCACAAGACAACTAGGATGAAGACTGAAAAAAATGTTTTTTCATCGTGCCGGTAAGGCTGAGTCATCCTACATGTTGCTCGTTTTAAAGATAGCTGATAAGCCATTTACAGGCAGCACTGAAAACCTACAACCAGCTCTGCTTGGTGTACACTGTATTGCAAGATAAGGATCTTGAGTTTACAAGATCTACAGACCCAAAGAGTATATCCAGCTCAGAGTTAAACAGCTAGTTTAAGCTCATACACATCATAAGGTGATACCTTTGGCAGGCAAAGGAGAGGAAGAACCCCTCTTGCCTTCCTCCCAGCATATAACTCACTTTGCCCTAAGAATGAATCACCACCTTCTGTTACCAGTAGTGTCTCCACTATCTAGATTTGCATTTGTGTAATACCTAGCAATTATTTTAGCTCCTAACCAACAGTATTGCAAGTGTCCTTCCCTTAGAGGCCAGAGTTATAGGGTTTGATTTCCTCCTGTGCTACCCAAAAGCTTGGCAAAGTTCAGTGTCCCAATTTATCTCTTATTCTGTGCCTCCTTCCATGCAGTTTTTGCAACTAGCAGGTCAGCTGTCCAACCCAAATAAGGCTCATTCACAGCCTGATCCAGTCACTGATGGTTCAACCTCTTTACTGGTAGAAGGTAATGACTTTTTCAAGAGGGACTTTTAATTGCATCCCTCCCAAAGCCATCACCTCAACAGTATGTGTCCGGTAAACATCATGCTTTCAGAATAAGACTCTGGACAACTGTCATCCAGCTCACTGCCCCACCCTATAGCACCAGAACCTCACATGCTTGTGGTTTTCAAATAGAGCTTCTCTCTGTCCATGGGTATTCTGCCATGAGAATCCAGGAAAGGCTTGCTGAAGATAAGCAGCATTCAGAGCTGAGACTTCAGGTACAACCATCCCCTGAAAGGGGACAGCCTGCAAGGCAGTTGCGTTGTACTTCCTTGTCAAGCAAGTCTGCTCACTGGAGGAGTGACTGATGGAGGCTTCAGAGTTTAGAAAATTCAAGAGTCTATATTGCTACTGTAGCCAAAAATAATAAATAAAAGCAATGTAAACATGTGAGTGAAATGTCAAAGCAAATGCTCCCAATGACTATCTATGGTTAAGAAACCTTAACCAATAATGCACTATTATTAACCTATTATTTACTACAGCCTACCAATTTCCTATGTTGTGTACAGGGAAACTTGGATTCAAATTGAAAGATTTAGGTTAGATGTTAGGAAGAAATTCATTACTCACAGGGTGCCCAGAGAAGTTGTAGGTGCCCCATTCCTGGAGGCATTCAAGACCAGGCTTGATGGGGATACTGAGCAGACTGATCCAGTGGTAGGCAACCTTACTCATGACAGGGGAATTGGAACTATATAATCTTTGAGGTCCCTTCCAACCCAAGCCATTCTATGATTCTATGATTCTTTGATTCTATGACACAGTGATCTGAAGTGACCAGGAAAGTGCATCTATTATCTGCAACAAATCATCTTTATTTTTCAAAAACAAATGTAGCAAAAAGTGAATGATATATACTCACTGGAAGGTTTGCTTTTACAATGAATCCCCTGCAAACAGAAAATATATATATATTATAATAGGTTTTCTGAGGTGATGATAAAAATAAATATTATTTAATCATTATACACAAGTATAAACATACTTTTTTAAAAAGTAAGCACATTTTAACACAAATAGATTTTGAAATCAGAACACATTTTCAAATACAGTGCAAACACTTAATATGATATCCAGATAAGTTTGAGGACACAAGATCAGTGTTATCCATATTTTCATGTATTTTCTACTGAGTTGTAACCATTACAAGTCCAAAGTTCCATCAAATAGAGACCTCAATGAGACACTGCCTGATCAAAAAAAAAAAAAAATTACCAATACTTTATTTATAAATATAAATATACATAAGTATAAATAAATCAGGCAAAGAAACCTAGTGATTTTTTAGTGCAGGGTATCTATAACACTTCTGAATATTAGATGAGTTTTAGGAAGGTCACATTAGGCCAACAGGACATATTACAATCAACTGCAAATGAAGCTGAGGAACAGGACTTGCCATTTTATTTCTGAGAACTATCTGGCTCGTAATCCTGAAATTGAAATTACTCAGGCACAATACTTACCATGTCAAGTGAGTAAGTTTTTTTGTAAGAGGCAAAGTGAACCTGACATTGAGATTTGAGCAGGTTTCCAGCTGTCTTTCAGACAGGCTACACCCATTTTCCAAGTAAAATAAACACTCAACCACACATCAAAATTCTGTAGAATATAAAAATAGCAAATATCATTTTGAATACTATGTATCATTTTCTAAATACAGGCTACTACTAAACCAAAAAATATGTTTTCCTGCAGTTCTGGCATTCTGACATAACACTTCTACTAGCGTTCCTTTCTGGTGTATGGTGTAAAGCATATTCCTCTACATTTTCTTTAAAAATCAGTGCATTATTCACAGAGATGCTTTTGTCACAACTGCAAAAGAAGCAGGCATCACCTTGTCTCCTCTGCTCTCAGATGCACTGGCAGCTGTTATTCCTTTTAAAGTATTTCAGGATCCTGTCAGTAAGCCAACAGTCTGTGAGATTTAGAGCCAGCAAAAGTCTCTCAGCAGACATTTGGAAGTTCTCAAGTTGTATACAAATACAGTCGGCAGCCTGGGTGAGTACTAGCATTGTCATAAAAGAACTATTACTTGGTCTTCTATGTGGCTGTCACCCACAGGTCTTTCTGTCCACCTCATAAACACAGCTGTAAAATGTTATTTCTGAAAGTGTGAAATGACAGCCCTGTGGTAGCTGTACACATGTATGGTCTTAACCCATAGTAGTTGAGAATTGTTTCTGTTCTTCATGGCTACATTTGGCCACTGCAGCAAAAGGGAAAAAAAAACTTTTTTATAAATATATTAACAGTAAGAGGAGGGCTAAGGAGAATCTGCATCCTTTACCGGATGCGTTGGGGTACGTGATCACTGGCAATAAGGAAAAGGATGAGGTTCTCAGTGCCTTCTTTACATTCGTCCATAAAAGTCACATCAGCTATCCTCAGGGTACTCTACTCCCTGACCTGGAAATCTTCGATGCGGAACAGAATAAACCTCCCCACAATTCAGGTGGAAACAGTCAGAGACCTACTACTCAAGCTGGATCGTCACAAGTCCATGGGACATCCACCCGAGTGTGCTGAGGGAGCTGGCAGAGGTAATTGCCATCTTTCCATCATCTGTCAGAGTTCCTGGTAAACCTGAGAGGTCCCAAAGGACTGGAGGCTTGCCAGTGTGGCTCCTATTTACAAGAAGGGTTGTAATGTCAGCCTGACCTCAGTGTCAGGGAAGGTTATATTTTGAGTGAGATCACACAGCATGTGCAGGACAACCAGAGAATCAGGTCTAGAGAACCTGGTGTACAAAAGGCAGGTCCTGCTTAACCAACCCGATCTCCTTGTATGATTGAGTGATGGGGGATGAGGGAAAGGCTGTCAAAGTAGTCTACTACACTTCAGTAAAGCCTTTGACACTGTCTCCCACAGCATTCTCCTGGAGAAGCTGGCAGCCCACGGGTTGGACAGGTATATACTGTGCTGGGTAAAGAACTGGCTGGAGGGCCAAGCCCAGAGAGTGGTGGTGAATGGAGTTAAATCCCCCTGGTGACCAGTCACTAGTTGTGTTCCACAGCGGTCACTGCTGGGGCCATCCTGTTTAATATCTTTAGTGATGATTTGGATGAAGAAATTGAGTGCATCCTAGTAAGTTTACAGATGACACCAAGTCAGGGGGCTCATGTCCAGCTTTTCATCCATCAGGACCCCCAAGGAAATCAAACTTCTTTATATAACTGTTCTAAAGGTGGGGTACTTCTATTTCAATGGTTTCATAAATTCCTCAGATCCCCTGAAGGAGTAAAAAACTGTAACTGATGTAACCTTATTTCTGTTGCAATGTGTTGATTGATATATTTGTCACTTACAATTTCTGTAGAAAGACTTTCTTTGTAGTTTGCTGATTTTCACAATGCAGATTCATCAACAGAAAGAAGACTATAGCTTTCTCACATACTCAGTGTAACACTAATCTAATAGAAGTGGAACATGCCAACTCATAGAAAACTCCATTGGAATTTTAATTGCAGTTCCAAAGCCCTGATTTTGAATTAATTTCTAATCAGACCCTGCAGGAGTACACAGAAGGACAACTTGAATTCAGCCTCTTTTGCTTGAGGTTCTTGATGGCCTTAGGAAATGGAACAGACAAGTAAACAACTGCAAAAAAAACAAACTGCAAACAATTCAGTGAGTGAGCAAGCTAGGGAGCTAGCTTTCTGTTAAGAAAATCTAACAGTTGGATCAGCAAATTGATGAACTACTGCTCACTGAAAGGAATTAATCTCTAATGAAGTTGAAAATTTAGTAAATTACCTTTGTATTTTTAACTTCCCATTTTACAGCCAAACTACTGAAAATGTTCTTGTCAGGTGGTTTGAGAGAGATCCCAACTGCAAGTAAAAAATTCTCAGAAGAAACTAGTTGTCTGCTATCTTCTCTTTATGATCTCAGTACAAAAATTCATTGAATAAAAAAACATTTCCATTGAACTAAACAAAAAATCTGAAAAAATCAGACCATCTAGTCTATATTCAAAGACCAATGTTTAAGATGCCCTGTTTTGACATCTGAAAAAATGCAAATTGTATGTAAATAAATTAAGTTACAAATGAGAAAACAAATCACCAACTTCTCTGGGGCTGCAGGATGATGCAGAAATACATCTTCTATCCCAATTAATTATTCTTTTTCACTATTGTTTACATGAATCCTAATCTCTGATCACTTTTTAGTAACATCTTGTATCTATTTACTCATCTACTCTATGGGGAAAAAGTAATATATCCAGTAGTGATTTTTGTTCTGGTCAGGAGATATTTTGTAGTTCTTGGGTGCTTAGGTTAGTTCTGGATGAGGAGCTGTTGGGAAGGTTTACATAAATAATCAAGCATTTGCTCAAACACTTACCAATTAAAGCAAGCATTCGGTCACAGTTCAATTCTTTTTTTTAATAAGTGATTATTTTTATTGCACAATGCCATAGGGTTTTTTTTCCTCTTTTACAATCATTTCGCAAAATAGTCAAAAGCGAGACCATTTTTCTCAAAGAAGAACTCAAAGAAATGAACCAAGTTCCTTTCCCACTTTCTATATCTTTTGTTTTCAGGAATTTTCAGTGATGAATGCAATAAAAAAAACATAACAGTAAAACCAGAATGGAAATTTTCTTCTCCTTTCACAAATGCTGTGGGTGTCTTTTATGCAAAAATGAAATCTTGAACATGATGGTACAATGTAGTGCAATACAGAGGACATCTCTGATTCATATCTGTTTTGGCAAATAGCCTAAGCAAAATACACTTACACAATGTACAAACAGTTAGGGATTTTCCTATTTCTCTAGGGTTTTCCCCACTTGTGGTATTACTCAACTGTAGCTAGAGGTTATCTGAACAGACACCACCAATATGCATCACACTGAATAGGAGGTGTGGTGCCAACTTTTCAGCTAGCACAGCAACTTCTCAATCTAATTCAACTGTAATAGCACTCTGTGCTTTTAAAGACTGTAGAGCAGAAAGTAAGATTGGCAGAGGAAGATTTGGATATGAGGGCTCAAGGAGTTCTTTCATGAAATAAAATTGCTGAGGAAAAGAAACAAAGATTAGACCTATTTCCCACTTCCTTTTATACCTCCAGGCACTGAAGCAAAAGCAGAACTGTAGAAATTGTTCCCTGAATGATCTGTCAACACAGGAAAGAGTCTGGGGTAAATTTTGTTTCCTAGTCTGTTCACTAACTCTGCTATACCTGGTTCATAGAAGAGCTCATGGCAGCTCTTCCACAATTCCAAAAAGAGCGGTAAGATGCCTGAAAATGCTTTAAAATGTATTTTGAACATAATTTGGGCCAGGCTGTCAGACATTCAACATTCAGTCTTTCAAGATGTCTGCATTAATGTCAGGGAAAGCAAAGTAAATCTTTTGAGAGATTCTCAATGGCAAAGCTATTACCTACACTCCTACCTAAAGCCAAACTATCAGAGAGAAGAGGAAAAGGAACATGACCATTTTATGAAGTTTCCCTCTATTCCAGTAATTTCTATTCTTTAATTGCCATAAAAAGCAAGCATGAGGCTGTATGCAGTCTTACAGAATAGGGTCTTGCAATAACTGGTGCTCAAGGTGAAAGCAAAAAGCTCATGAGGTTGATGAATCCAAACAAGTTCTTGTTGATTTCCAGTCAAGAGAGGTTGCTCTACACAAATTCATCTTATTCTATGCAGAATTCAAAGGGATATTACAGACCACTGGGTCTAGTCCCTTGATAACCACAATGCCAAGTCATCTAATCCCTTTCAAAAACATTTCAAATCAAGTTTTGGCCTGTACTGCTCCAATGCTAAGGCTTTTCCAGAAGCTCTGCTCTCTGACAGCAACCAAACTTTTATTTTCTAAAGTAAATACAATAATGGTTAGTTTGCATTGATTTCTGATTGTGTTTGTTGGCTTTTCATTTAAATAGATGCTTTCCACCCTGGTATTTACTTTCCACTTATTTGCAGACAGTAATTTAAATTTTCTCAGATTTTGTTTTGCGAGGCTATGAGAGCCAAGCTCTTTTATCCTCCTCTAATAAAATAGCTTTTCCTTCTTTTCATGTCTATGGGAACACATCTTTCCTGAGATCAAACAGTCAGACTAGATGACCTTTGAAGAATTATTCTATTCTATTCTATTCTATTCCATTCTATTCTATTCTATTCTGTTCTGTTCTGTTCTGTTCTACTTTATTCCTAATAGGGTGAGCAGAGCCATGTACGGTTCTGAAAAGAGTTTTCCACAAGGGTTTATTTGATGCCTTGTTAAGCTGTAATATTCACTGTCTCAGCCATGTTGCATAGGTGGCTATCTTGCAGTACAGAGAGGGACCTATTTACCACTTCCCATGTAAGCAATCCAACAACAGCCTTTCCTTTTTCCATCTGCTTATCCCATTCAGTTTGTGGAGGAAAGTGCCTACAGATGTTGGACTTTTAAAAGTTCTAAATGATTTGTCAAGGTCTCTAATGAAAAACCTGAAAACGCTAATGAGATTTCAGTCACTTTCATGAGGAAAAAAGGTCTTTGAGGGGTGGACAGCCCCTGGATAAAAAAAAGAGAAAATTAAGAGCTGTATCATGATCTTAGACTTTCAACGCATTACAACAATTTCTTACCAAAATGTTCATATCCAAATCATCTAGGGAAAACTTCATGGATAGAAACAACTGCATATACTGTAGCATTTCCCAGAGCTGTTTTCATACATGAAGGTGATAATAACTTTGCATTTTACATATCCTTCATGATGATGAGAACTGAAACCTCGGGGAATTTTTCTCACGCTATTTTATTTCATTTTAAGACAGGTATAAAATCATCCCTGTATTATCTTACCAAATATAGGAAACAGAATCCTTTACAGTAAGAGAAAGCATAACATAATGATTCCTGTGCCACTAAACAAAATCTTAATTACATCAAGGCCGCATACTTATGCAAAGGAGTATGTTACTTAATGAGTGAAAATGAAAAATAATTTACCTACCGAACACACTTAGCAATTTAATCAATTATAATATTTACTGAGAACTAGAGGAATTATAACAATTAATACACATAATATGAACATTTGGAACTGCTATGGATTTGGTTAGTTATACTGATGCATTGTCCCCAAGAGACCTTTTCTCTAAAGGAGCGTCTGTGCTTGTTTTGATGTCATCTGTAATTACTTTCATTGCCAAGGTAAAACTATCTTTCTGGCAAACCACAAGGTTGTTCTTCAACTTTTACTGACAGTGTGGTAATCAGATACACATGAATGGCATATAATGGGAGCAGCTATGCAATCACTGAAGAAAACAATTGGACTGATGTCCAAGCAGAAAAGAAATAGGCATTAGAACTTACAGCAAAGCAATGTTTTTGGCTACTTTGCACTACTATTTCTACAAGAGCATTTGATTGATGGATTTTATTATGGAATGCTAAAAACAAAGCATTTCTGAGTCACATGAGTATATATCATCCAGCTCTGAGCAGAAATTACTCTCTTTACATGTATTCCAAACTGAACAAGCCAATCACATTAATGTAGTGTAGAAACTGACAGGATAAGCACAGCTGAAAAGTAGGATATTAAGCTCAGGACCAGGGATAATGAGGCCACACACCTTTTGGTAAGAGTTGTCCCATGTCCAATAGCATAACTTAACTTCTTGCCTGTGTTAATGCTATGTTCACACTTCCTTGTTCATTTAGCTGACAATGAACAAACAAGAAAAAGAATATTGGGTTTAAGATTACTGGATAATTCTCAGTAAAACTTCAGTGATGCAAATGTATGGACTCCATCCTCCACAACCTGGTGTTTGTCAAAACTGAAAGTCAGTGTTTCCTTTACAGTCTAGGAGTATTTTGATAATGTAATATGACTAACACAAGTTCTTCAGGACTCTTAGATTTTTGTTTACTTGCTACTATTCAAGTACAACAGAAATTCGTGTCAAGACAGCACATGCTTCCTCAAGCATTGTACAGATACAGAGGAATCCCATTCCTATATACGCCACATGGACATGGCATGCGGCAAATAACTTCCACTGACCTTTAGCTGTCTCCCTTTTGCAGGACAGAACAAGCGGAAGAATTTAGCAGCACAGTAATTGTATCTCTGGGAACTCTTTGCAAGCCATGCTTTCATCCTATAACTGAATATCCGGTCAAAACAACCATATATTGAGGTCTCACAACTGGGAAGAATATTCCCAACTTGTGCTTTGTTTAAGTGAACTTAAGTGAAGTACATAAAAATCATCCTATGATACAAAAAGAACTTACAAAGAAAACACTTGCATTTAAAATTACTGGACCAACGGGAGTTATGACAGCCTGAAATAAAAGCTGCCTGATCTATTGTCAGCTTCAGCTCCAGGACTGGAAACGGAATTTGCTTGGAGCAACAGCATGCTCTAACTTCTTCTTTTTTTTTTAAAAAAAGAAATAAAATCCAAAAATAAATAAATACATAAAGTCAATTATTTTGATGTCATGTTTCCTAAAACATTTAAACAAGTTGTTAACAAAACAGAATTGCATACAATAGACAAAGTAAAATTACAATGCACTTCGAATGCCATACTCTCAGCTGGTGTAAATCAGCACCATCCCATACACAGAGTGTCAAAAATTTCAGACCACTCCGCTACTTGAAAGGACAACTAATCTACCAAATCAGCACTTCTAGTCTAACAATGAGACAGGGACAATCTAATACTGAATTAATGGTTATTTCAGTGAATGACTGGATTTTGCATACAGAGGATGATAAAATGGACTCAAGGAAATTTTGGGCAGAAGGAGTCTCTATAAGTCACTAGGTCCAGAATCCTGCTAGAAGCAGCAGTACTATGACCAATACCAGAACCAGTCAGACATGAATTTGACCATTTCTTCAAAAACTCAAGGATGTAGGTTCTACAACCTCTTTAGACATCCATTGGTGTCCAGTACTTACAGGTTTGGATGGCATAATGATCTCTGTAGCCCAGAGGAGGCTACAAGAAAAGTATAGAGCAGATCCCACAGCAGCACAAACAGCACTGAGAAGTTGACTGAAACCAGTGGGTAGTGAGATTGCCACAAGGAGGGAAGGAGGAAGGGAGGGAGGGAGAGAGGGAGGGAAGGGAGGGAAGGGAGGGAAGGGAGGAAGGGAGGGAGAGAGGGAGGGAGGGAGGGAGGGAGGGAGGGAGGGAGGGAGGGAAGGGAGGGAGGGAGGGAGGGAGGGAGGGAGGGAGGGAGGGAGGGAGGGAGGAAGGAAGGAAGGAAGGAAGGAAGGAAGGAAGGAAGGAAGGAAGGAAGGAAGGAAGGAAGGAAGGAAGGAAGGAAGGAAGGAAGGAAGGAAGGAAGGAAGGAAGGAAGGAAGGAAGGAAGGAAGGAAGGAAGGAAGGAAGGAAGGAAAAAAAACAACCAAGCAATAACTGAAGATTATGGAAAGAGACCCTGTGGGCTGGATTTGCTCCTCCTGCTGCTGCTGGAGGCAGTGCCTATTTCTTTTGGAAGGCCTAAGGATTTTTCCTGTTCCAGTCACTGTCTTCTCATGCATCCCAGCGCTTACAGGCCTGGTTCTCCTGTGTGCTGGTATACACAGCAAGGCTCTCGCCATTCTGCTATGGTCAGCTATTTTGCTTTTGCTTAGAGTCATTTCCAGGAGCAGAACACTGTCCTGCAGTGTACTGTGGCCTTTACAAATGATAAATGCCATCCTGCTCACATTCACAAACTGCAGAACACTATGGTTTTAACTGCAAACCTTTGAAAGTCACTGAAACTCTTTCCACACATTTTAATGAACTTTGATTCAGATTTAAATGTGGTAGAAACTATTTGTGTATACAAACTTTAATTCTACCCATGAGAAAGGTGCCACTAACACAATTTCCAAGTATGCAATTTCTCTTTATGAATTTTTCATTACTACTAGTAGGGAAACGTAGTCATTTGCAAAATGAGATTAGGTCAGTTTTGTGGCCCAAATCTAAAAGAGGATTCAGGTACCTGAAACATCACTTAAGAAAGCTGCAGTAATCACAACCAAACACCATGATCTGTAATACCTTATATTAATTATCCTGTAATTAATTGCTACCAAACCCTACAGGATCTTTCTGATCTAAAAGCTCCCTGGATGCTTAAGCCTTGGTTATGTAGTTCATTATCAGAACTGAGCTGGAATGGCATCTACCTCACATCAAAGCTCCTTGGGATAGCAGACACTCACTTATGAGACACCCATGTCCCAGTGCAGCAGGTGGCTAGAGGAGATTTAACAGAAATCAAATTAGCAAAGATCATGTGTAGCTTCTCTTCTAAAATGGAAGTGCTGGAGAAGATGATCAGAACAAGGGTATGTTCCAGCTGTTATACTGTGGGTGTTCAAATCCTGACCTCAAGAGGCAGCCAAGTTCCACACCTTCTGTAGCCTGAAGTTCTAACCTCACACAAGTTTTCTTTTTTGCAATGCTTCCCCAGTAAACAAGAGCTTCCCAGACCTCCTATCAAATCACTGATACTGTATGAAATGAAAAATTGGTGGTTTGAGAGAAAAACAGGGAAGAGAGAGGGTAAATTTTAAAACTGAGTGCTTTCAACATTCAATTGCAAGATCTGTTTCTTACTTCAAAGGCTATTTCCATTTTCACCAGGAAAACAAAACAGAAAGAAAACCTGAAACTTTGGAGGAGTGGAACTCAGAAGCTACCCTGAAGAGAGAACGCCAAACTATGGCTCCTAATTCAAGAGAGGGGGCTCCTTATCTGAGGTGTGGGCTCTAGAGAGTGGAGTTCAGATTAAGCTTGTGCTTAGCTTCTTACTTTAACTTACATGGGGCATCATGACACTGAACATTCAGGTTTCTCATATTGTCTTAGCAGATATTTAACGCTGTCTCACAATTTCCACTTGGCCTGCATTTAATCACCTAGAACTACAGAAAATGAGCTGGATTACAGAATGTGTGAAAGTTCAACAGACATTATCCTAAATTTTTGGGTGTAGAAAAGAGGGAATTCTTAAAAATGAGCTTGCTAATGCCTTTCCATTTCTGCCAGTGTGGTTCACAAAATCATATCAAAACTTAGAACAAGTAAGAAAACTTGGCAATAATTTCCTATAAAAGTTTCAAGACTTTGAAAGTCACAAATCAGGTCAGAGACACACATCAAAACCATGGTGAAAAACACAGGAACATGCTTCTGTTGGTTGCAGGTTCCACAAATACGGTGTTTCTCCCTCTTGTCCTTAGACAAAGAAAAATTTGAAACTGAAATAAACTTAGGAGTACCTCTGATTACAGTTCTTCCTGGTAAGAAAAAAATTTATTGTTGATTTTGTTTTATTCTAGCCTTAGCTTGTTATGTTGTTGTGTAAGGAGATAAGGTCATGTAAATGATCCCTCAGGCCATGCTAGAAGCAGCAGTAGATTAGTCTCAGATGGCAATCCTGAGAGGTCTGCATTCCTCCTTGGTGCCATATTATCAGCTAATGAAATGCTTCCATTATAGAGTTCATGATAAAGATATCTGACTAGCTCTAATTGTGCTTGCTTGAGTTACAGAAGCACTCTAACCATAGCAGAGAAAGGAAAGTTGTCTTAGCGTATGTAGATGAAAACCGTTTTGCTGTTGTATGCTTGAAGATTTTGGAGAGAGATGACTTATTCACTAAAGAGTAACTTATATTTTAATGGCACCTGAAAGTCTTAATCCACGTCAAAAAATTCATACCAGATTCCCTGCGTGTATTGCCAGGAGTAACAAAAGCCAAAGCAATCTTCCCCTGACAGCATTAGCTGTGCTGAAAAACTCTAAAGAAAATATCTATAATGGGCATTTCAGTTGAAAAATCTGCAATTTGAGATAATTAACAAAGGAATGAAAATGGAAATTCTAAGGAAGAATAAATCATATAAAAACTTTTTAAAATAATAATCACTTAAAAAGTCATTACCTAGTCCATTTCACTTTTATACAGTTAACTCAATTTGGGGAGAAGAGGTTTAAAAAAAAAAAGGCAACTAAGGACTAATAAGCTAGTTCAACTTTATCTGGTGAATCAGTAGTTGCTAAAGTTAGCACAGGTCCAATTAAAGGTGGCAGAGGTCCAAAAGAAACGGTTCCAAAGAGGAAGGATTCCACCAGCTTTACAACAGCAGCATTGTTTCACTTGACTCTCCTGATCATGCAGTTGTCCCTAGAGGCAGCAATGATTCCTGGGCACGGTCTGATCTTAGTGAACCCACCAGTGTTCAGTACCTTCCTATGCTTCTTCAGCCTACATCTCATTTTTAATAGCTTTTACTCACTAAAAATGACCTATACCACACATTTTCCTAAAAAGTGTATGCATTACTTTTTCTCCAAGGTGGATGAGAAAATAAGTTACAAAAGCAGACTAGATGCTAACACAGATGTAACCAAGATTTAAAACGGTATTCTGTATCCTATCCAGCCTGGTCTAGTATTAGATATGGAGGTTGGTGGCCATGCATGCAGCATGGGGGCTGGAGCTTGTTGATCCTTGAGGTCCTTTCCAACTCAAGCCATTCTATGATTCTATGATTCTGTGATATCCTATAGAAAAATAATATATGAAAATCAAGGGGACAAAATTAAAAGAGCATACACTGCTGATCAAAATTCAGTATTAAGCTAGACACTCCAGTGAGAACTGCTAAAATTAAAAAATAATAATAATTTCTAAAAAGTAGAAGAAGGAAAATCAGAAAATCATTATAAAAGATATTAATATCTTAAAAGAAATTGAGAAATCATTACCATCACAGGAGAAAGAATAGCAGATCAGGGAGATGAGGAAGTGGGGAAAAGACCAAGGAAGTTTTCATATATAAGAATGAAGAGGAAAAACAACATTAGAGACAGTTTTAATAAATTCTATTTCCTCAGTGTTTTCCAAGAAAAGACAATGAATGCACATCTAGTATTGTACAACGGTGTTTATATGATTCATACTTTCTGAAAATATGTAGGCAAGTAGAGACAACTTCAAGACAATCAGTTTTCCAGAAGGTATTGAAACTTACCACACATATTCAAAGTAATGAAACACTTTCCTGCAGGAGAAAGAGCCACTGATCATTAGCTAAGTGAAACTTAAACTTTGTTCATTTTTGCACAGACACTTCCTGAGTGAAATTGTGAGTCCCATATTTTGCATACTGAAAGGACTTCACGTACAATACAAGAAAACAGGTCTTTGGCTCTGCTGACTGTTTCAAAGCAGTAAGTTAATTATGAATTGAATATGACTGTCTTTAGATCCCCCAAAAGACAAAATTGCACATAAAGGTAGAGATACTATAGTTAGAAAAGAATTCAAGATGCCATCTGCCCAGTACTTCTGCTTTAGGAAGAATGACCTTTATCTATATCTGCCTAGCATGTGTGGAGATCTCTACAAGCTCCACAGGCAATCTATTAGAGTGCTAAGCATTATTAGCCACTGTGACTTTCCAGATCATTCACAACTTCACAAAATCCAAGCCCAGCAAAATCAGATAGCTGTGAAGGCAGAGTCAGGGATATGATGAGCCAGCTGAGCATACATGAATTTACTGGTTCTATGATCATTCCTACACAAGTAGTTCAGAGCTATTCTGGAACCTTTTCTGCCGAACACTACTGTTTAGGAAGATTTTCTGGTTTGTGTTTCATCTAAACTTTTAAGAAGACAAATAACTGTATTGTTCTTCAAAAACCATCCAATAAATATTATCAAAATTGAAGTAAAAAAGTTTTACAAATACATAAGTTTTCTTGAAAGTAGAAAAGTGCTATAAAAACATTTACAAAGATGATTAAATGACTGGAGAATTTATCCTACAAGGAAACTCTGAAGAAGTTAGTTGGAGAAAAGAAGTCTCAGGAGTGACATTTTCATAGTTTCCCAGTACTTAAAGGATGGCTACAAAGAGGACAGAGGCTCTTTCCTCACACAAAGCCACATGGAGAAGCTGAAGGAGTATAAGTTTTATGGGGAATGGTTTATCCTTTATATAAGAAGGAAATTTTTCACAGAGAGAACAACGAATCACTACAACAACCTACTCAGGAACAGGATGGAGTCCTCAGCATTGGAAGTTTTCAAGATGAAATTGGACAGGGTACTAGAATCTCATTCAGGCACCTTTGCTCAAAAAACTTGGATCTGGGCTGGGCTGTTTTATAGCTATAATTGATCTGTATAATAATATAATATCTGATGTATAAAATGAGGCATCTCTTCTGGGGATGATGGCAACATGACACATACAACTTCAAATGTGGGTTCCTGGTTTTTACAGGAATGTGGGAATTCATGGCTCCCAAAATGATTTTCAATCAGTAATAGAAAACATTTTACCTCCTTCCCTTGGTCCAAGTTACCTACCTATTTGGGAGCTCCTCAATGCTGGGGAAAACACCAAAAAGCCAGGAGACTATCAAAGACTATCTTAAGAAAGGAATTATTTAAAACTTCATAGTTCTTCTCATTTTAGATCACTCCTGATTCTCTCACAAGCACAGGCATTTTGTCAAGAGTAGTAGAACAAAACTGTATAACTCAACATGACAAAGTAATAGGTATAGTACTGCCAGCTCCAGTAAATTTACAAATTAAGCCAATTCTTGATTTCACTGCAAGAATTCCAGCTAGGTCACACCACCTTGTCTAGAACAAGTTACTACCTATTTCTGCAAAATTTGTCCTGCCTAAATTATCTGCTTCCTTGGAGATATTCAAAACTCAGACAGACACAGTCCTGGCTTTCTCCTTTCAGTGTCAGAGGGGTTGGACAAGATGACCTCTAGAAGTCCCTTCCAACTTCAACCATCCATGATTTTATGATTAGAAGTCACAATTCAGACTGAATTATAAGTAGCAGTGCCTTGTATTTGAAGTTCAGGACATCTTGTCAGGTCCTGTTTCAAAATCAACTAGTTGTGCCCCAGACTTTCATGACTGTCTGTAGTGCCTTTGCTTTTGCTACTCCAGTAGCTCATCTCCTTCAAGACCTTGTAACCTTTTCCCAGAGTTCTTGAGGAAGGAGAAGTGAGAAAGAAAAAAAATAAGAGCTACTGCTACATTTTTTTGCAAGTTTTGAACTGCAGACCTTTCTTCACCTCTCCTGAAAGAAGTGGTAATAGATCCTCTAACTGCGAGGAACATTTGAGAGTTTAAGTCCCTGTTTGTATGTGTATCTGACTCTCTTCTTTTCTAGAGGTGAGGAAATAGGGTGATAACAGGAAACAGCAAGAAACATGAAAGCCAATAGATCCCTGTCATCATATCTTTGATCCTGTAAAACACAGACCACACATCACATAAATTTGCTAAACAGCAGCTCTCCTGACTATGAGCAGAGCAGGCAAGAAAATGGGTTAATATCACTCTAATACAGTGATTTGAGAGCTGCTTAAGTATGACTAATTTGACTAATGAAAACTTAATATTTAATTATAGTATTCAAGGCAGCAAATTTAAAAAATCTAATTAAGACACATCATACAGAAAAGTCAGCACTATTTTGTACTTGTGAAAACTGTAGAGGTAAATTACTTGACTAGGCCCATGCAAGTAAGTCAATGACAGGAAGGGATGTAAAACCCAGGCTTTCTATTAACGGCGTGCTCTCATGGGTTGCACTGCACAACAGCAGATTTTAGCAGAGGATATGTTTCATATTTTTTACATGTGTCCTCCAGTCACTGGGTATACCTTCGCACACAAAAACACCTGTGGTGATTCTTCCATTCTTGTGTCTTCATGCTGATATATCTCAGTCCAAGAAAACCAGACACTAGATACTCATGTATTATGGTGAGAGTTTTAAGATTACTTTTAAAATAGAAATTGCTTACCTTGACAAAAAACAATGAATGTCAACTTATGTCAGCTGAGCTAGTAGCCTGAAAGCTGTGTTATATCATTGGTTTTGCAGTATGTAGTATTCAATCAGAACAGTCTGATCCATGATATAAATATCCAGACAAGAAACACTACATATTTTAACAATGAGTAGCATGAACGGGCAACAGCTATATCAAAAATTTATTGCCAATAACCTTTATAGTTGCAGGAAAATCCCACATTCAGTTTCTTCATTCATTTCTTCTTTATCTGTGAACTTTGGAAATGCTGCTACATTTAAAGGCAGACAATACACATACTATTTCATAGTTTTCTGGAAAGTTTTTTTTTTAAATGTAGTGCTCATGATCTTTACCAGCTGTTGAGTCAAATTTGGCATAAGCTTGTTCCTTTGTGTACAGCCTGCAAACAATGTGGATTGTAAAGCAAGTAGAGCACAAACACAGTATCAATTGCAGGCTGGGATTCCCCTGTGCTTTTATAGGGAATCCTGGTTGATAGATGTATTTGCTTTTGGGTGAGGTCTGAAGACCAAGCTCAGAGTAGTTAACTTTTGAATACCAGAATATAATGCAAGCTTTAAAGACAAGTCATTAAAATAAGGAAGAAGAAAAAAAATCACAATACATAATAAAAACTTGTATGTTCCTTTGCCATCATTCAACCACAACTGTATATTTTCATGCTTGCATAATACTTGCATAAATATGAAGTGATCTTTTGTTTTCTCTTTCCTATACTGGATAAAGTAATTTGTGCTATAGTAATAGTACCTGGATATTGTTTAAGGCAGTGCAAAAATGCCTTGCTGAATGCTCCTAGTAAGCTAAGAATGATTCATTAAGTTGCAGTAGGATTCAAAATCTAAACAGTTGAGTGTAAAGGTTCCATTAGGTAACATACCTCAAAGCAGTTAAGTTGCTATTTTCCTCCTAAGTGTAACTGATGCCTTACTTTGCTAACGAGTATCCAAGGAGGTCAAAACTGCTTATAAATACTGTCACTCTGAGACACTGTCACTCTGAAGTCTAGTCTGCTGGTCAAACTCAATGCTTTTAGCACCTGAACTTGCCCAAAACCCCTCTGACAAAACCCACAGCTTGAAAAATGCAGAAAAAAATGAAAAAGCTTTCTGTTTCCCTATTGCTTTACGAGGAACTGTACAACCACAAGGCTGACTCTGCAGAAGAGAAAATCACTATGCAGACTTATGGGAAGATTTTGTAAAGGACAAAAAAGTCTATAATAGACATTTATAAATGCAACAGAAAGCATCTTATACCTTTAAAATTACAATTTCTTATTATCTCATTAAGTAAATTGCTAGTGAAGTTAATTCAATTAACTACAATTAATTCTCTACCTTAGGACCTGTGTGCTACAGCAGAAGACAACAGGCATGTTCAGGACATCCATTGAAAGATGAACTGTAACTCCTGGCTGGTGCTATGACAAAGACCATTGAGTTGTGAATTACAGAGAAGATAAACCGCAGCTTTTTACAGTCATTCAGGTAGGAATAAGACTGAAGCCATGGAATTGTAATGGTTTATGTAGAAAAACTGATGTTAGTTTCAATGGAAGAGGGAGTTTTCTGTACCAACCCAGTCACGAGACTCTTGAGTTCAAAATGCTCAAAATGCTTTGCACTGGATGGATTGCAAATGCTAAGCTGGCAGTAATTTGTCCTGTTGAGATCATTATTGTTTCCAGTAAGAAAACATTTTTGTCTTAAAAAGTCATTAATGCATTCAAGATTCTACTGAATACAACCAGCAGAAATATAACATACAGGACATGAACTAAATTCTATCTTTTAACATCACAAATGGTGTTTATACTTGATTCTGTTACACTGGAATGTGTTTTTCTTGTAAATTGGAAAAAAAAAAAAAAAAGAAAAAAAAAAAAAGACCTTTCTCGTTTATCCAACCTTCAGCACTGGAAAAGTTGCAAGACAATAACTGGAAGGCAAAGAAAGGGATCCTTTCTTTATGTCAGCATCTTAGGCAGCTAGTGAATCAGCCCTCCTAAAATAGATACCTAAGATACAACAGAGAAGGAAGTCTTCCAAGGGCCCCGGAGTAAAAGTTATTATTTCTCACATTCTGAGACTTAGAGCAAACCACTCTCTGGAGAAATAAATTAGAAAGTTAGATGGGATCTCTTTAAAATAATCATTGTTGCAGACCACAGAAAATAAATTTTTTTAAATGCATGCACTTTTACATTCAAAAGTACATAACTTGCTGGAAATTATAGTTTGCTGGAAAGTGCTCAGGTACATCCAGAAATGAATCTCTACATCTAAATGAATCTCTACATTTTATTTAAAAAACAATATCTAAGTGTGGTGAGACTGCACAAAATTTAAATTCAGGAATATAAAGCAATATTTGAAATAGATAGTTTATTTCCTGTTGACTCCAGTGTTTTATAAGCATCTTCACTCATCCTAGCACCTTCATACACATCCTAGCATACACATATAAAATACAGAGTTAGTTGCTGTAACATACTGGCAATATCTAGCTAGTACTATCACGTTTAGACAATGCTTAGTATGTCCCAAGGACTGCAGAGTACTGTGATATTTTCAAGCAGAAGTCCACGTTCAGTCAAATTCTTTTATGCTATTAATTCTGCTTCTCTGTAGCAACTTCGTAGTTATCCTGGCCTATTTAGACTGAAAATATCAGATAGCCTGTTATTTATACCCTATTATTTTATTTTCTAGAATGTCTTTCCATATACTGTAATCTTGAACTTTCAGACAGCCAACTGAAGCAGAATGTCCCTATACTGCCCCTTTGTGGAGATATTTGGAAGCATTCAGAATTCAAAGCTTTTGAAGTGATGGTATAATCCACACTCCAATTTTGCACACATACACAATTCATTAAATGCAATAGTCCAGTCATATTCATTCCACAAAATGAAAAACAGGTTTTTACTGTTTCTTAAGTTTAATCCATTTATTCACGGGAAAATCCGTGTTTCCTATATTCCTAACATAATTAGCAATTTCTGCAACTTCCCATTCCTCCTCCTGTCACCTCTTTGACACCACTGCTGTTGTAAAAATCGAATTTCCAAAGTAATTAATATAAATCAAATCTGTTTTATTAATGCCTTCCAAACACAAAAGTCAATTTTTTAAAGGTAATAACAACAACAAGAGCTGGAAAGAGAGCAATTTCTTACTTTCTCATAACAGTCATCAATGCCACTTCAGATACTTAATGCAGAATGACAGGAATATAAAGTGAATGGTCAGGACAGTTGAAATATTTTTTTTATTTTTCCTTTATTGCTTTGTTTACAATTATTATATCAGCATGCAACAATTATATTAAGAGAGCAAAGAACAAGTAAGAGGTTACCTGAGAACATGAAAGTCCACATTCTTCAATCCTGGGAATAATATGACAATCATAATTCCAAAATAGAATTATAAGAAGAATCAGAATATGAATACTTATCATCCTAAACTGAAAACAAAACAAAACAATACAAAAAAAAAAAAAAAAAAAAAGAAGAAGGGAAAAAGAAAAACCTCAGAAGAAATCTTCTACTCTGACAATTCTCTCTCTCAAGCCAAAACTTCAGCATGAATTTTAGTCCCTCCCACAGCACCTTTCAACTCCTCCCACTAAAAGTTTCCAAAGACAGAAAATTGCTAGTTGTGGGAAATATAAAGCATGCTCAGTTCATTTATTGTGTGCCTTAGTGAAAAATGAGAAACTTGAATTTCTGACAGTTGCAGTAAAAGCCTTTTTCTTCTGGATTTCACCATGTTTGATTTGAATGAGGTTTAGTGCATTTCTTTTCTGTAATTCTGTATATTTATTGGAATTTTCTTTCTAGCAGGCAGCTTCACTGAAATCAAAATGCATTATTTTGTCTACTTCTTCTCTTAGTCGTCTAATGCACCAAAATAAAGATGTATCTTTAAAGAAAAAGAACAGTTGTGTTGGGATAAGTAGTCTTGGAAGACTGATTTCGTGCTTCTCATCAGGAAGAAAATCAGCTTCTTTTATCCTAGGAATCTGCATCTTGGATTTATTTTGCATATTATATAATTGCATCAACAGGAGCCTCTTGTCCTGTAGCCTACCTTCAGTTCTTGAATTTTCATCACATTTGGGGAATAGGCTTTGCTGAAGAAGCTGAACATCACAGCTCTGAAAGCTGTGTATGAGAGAGCTACACCTCAATAATGCATGGCTTAGGAATGCATTTCATGGTGCTATCCTACAAAGTATCAACCACAGGGAATGTGTGTTCCATAAAACACACGTTCTGGTTCATACGGAGGATACGTGGTCTGTTATGCCTGTAGGTGGAATAGAGAAGTATTACTTCACAGAGGGTTTGCTAACAACTTAGAGATTTCTTCCAGCAGGACAGTGCTAGAACCCACACCTTCGACACTTTAATTAAAACTTTTACATTAATTATTATTTTATTATTGTTATTTTTGTTATGTAGGAGATGCACAATTAACTCCATCTGATAGGATGAAGCTTTACCAATAATTCTTTTGGTTAGAGATTACGTCTACTCTGCCAATGTATCTACTGTGTTTATATTTCAGTACTTTACATACTGTCTCAAGAGTCCAGTTTGTCAATTTTCCATTTATTTTATTTATTATTTTTTTAAGAGGAAAAGTGGTAACAGTCACATTACTGCACAAATTGTCATTAAATTATTTTGGCTAAAAAATAACAAGTAAATGTCATCACTTGTAAATGTAAAAATGCACTTCGTCAAAGATCCAGCCAGTCTACTCTCCCATGACAAGCAAGTCATACTTGGACAAAATAAGAAAGTAATTAAATATAATATGCTACTTTTGTGAATTTTTTTAGCATAAATATTTCCAAGTTCCAGTGATCCATAGCTTATGAATTTCCTGAACTGAAAGCCATGTCTATGTCACTATTTTTAATAGCTATTTCTGGACCTTTCTTACATGAATTTGTACAATAACATCTGTAATAACATTTGTACAAATGGCATCTATTTATCCTTCTAGTTTTCAAAACATCCTGTGGCAATGAGTTACACTATTAAACTATGTTTACTTGCTTTGTTTTGAGTTAAAACTGTTTCTAAATAGGTCAGTAGGGTTCCTTTATTGTTCTTGCATTGAGAATTGCCTTACTATTAATATTAATTTTAAGGTTAAGAATATACCTCTTTATTTTCACTATAACCTTTTGTAAGCTGGAGGTCCTGCTCAGGACTGGTCAGGAGTGATCAGCCCAAAGACCATTAATACAATAGCACAGTGATGCTGGCTGAATCATTAGTGGTATGATTTGCCTCCAACAAAAAGGCATTGTGCCTCTCCCTTGGTGTATCACATTTACCAGTATATTTACTGCAGAAAAGCCAGTTCAGCATACACCACTGTTAGTCGTTTTGCAACTTCAGCTTCAATTGCAATTTATGGGACCCCGTAGGACACTGATTCTGGGACATTTCCACCAGCTTACTCTTTAGTATGTTTCCTTGTAATGAGCTCTACTGCAAGCAAGTACTTCATGTTTTATTGTGCCATTAGATGCCTTAAGCATAAGGTGTCCTTTCTCATCTCCATTTCTCGTCAGCTCTGTAGACTCCTTATGGGTCTCCCTTCTCATCTTTGATTAAAAAAGGATGGCATTTTACCTTTCTTAAAACTACTCATTCATTAAAATCTGCTAAATGACGTCTCACTGGAGGAGTTTTGGGAGGTATTTTAAATATGTTATCTTCTGAGCTTTCACTATATTACTTTAAAACAAGATCTATCAGCCTGGAAAGCTTCTACCCTTAAAGTTGCTCCTTTTAATTTCCTTTTGGATACTTGTTCATTTTAGATAGTTCCACCCTTTCAGCTGCTCCTTTTAAGTTCCTTTTGAATGCTTGTTCATTTTATATAGTTACCTTTTATTCATACTTTAGCATTGCAAATTTTTTGGATATTGAACTTGTGCCACTATTGAAGAGCAGCTTTTTAAGTGGCTGCTTGGAAATGCACCAAGAGTTCTTTTCTTCCTATGGGGTCTATGATTACTTGCTCTAATCAACAGTCATTTAAAGTGATTAAGTCATTTATGGTGTTTATACTGATTAAGTTTCTGGATCAAGCCCTGGAGGGTAATACTCCTCCATTTCCATAGAAGTACTGGTGTTGTTCACTATTGTTACATTTTCTCCTCTCTCACTCTTCTCTGATGTTTCTTAGCACATTTCTGTCAGTAGACGAACACACTGGTCAGTAGCACTGCTCTAACAGCATGCTCTTTCAGTCCTGAAAGTGTCCATAACAGCTGCTACTAGGTTCAGTGAGTTGTTAATAACATTGTTGTTTTATACTTTATTTGACAGTAAACTCTTTTAAAATTGTGTCTCATCCAGCGCAGTTTATATTTCCATTCTCATATAATTCGTATCCTGGTATCTCAAGAGATACCACCATTGCTCAAGTATGTACAAGGAGTATTATCTGGAAACAAAAGTTAGGATAGGCATATCACTAGATATACCCAAGTGGTCAGATATTGTGCCTTCTTTGTGGAAGTTTAAGTGCAGAAATCTACATAAGTTTCAACCTGGCTACACACGTACAGACTTTGTTGAGATGAACGTGTCAGTGCCTAGGCTGGTAGGCCCCTGTCACATCCAGACTGGAGAAGTCCCAGCCTTCTTTGGTCCACAGTAGCCACATTCAGACTACATTTTGCAAGACTATCCTGTGGTACAGCTCTACATACTTTCATGTCTCACCAACATAGGCACATATATTATTATTACAGCTGTCTTGAGATGAAGGCCATAGCCAGCACAGCTCCATGCCTTCTCTTTGAACTCAGTGTGCAGTCACACTGCCTGCACCACAGAGCAGACATCTTGCCTCAGGGCTGCTCACATCAACCAAAAGACAGCTGAGTGTTTATAACTCAGCAGCTTCTTGTCATGCTAGACAAGTTTTGGAGTAGAGCCATGTGGGGTACTACATTCATCAGAACAAAATATTCAGAATGATTCAGAAGGAGCTTCAGTTTTATAGAAGTTTGCCTGTATCTCCTGTGCTAAGTGAGCCCACAAACCCGGGGCATGTATTAATTCAGCCACCTGTGGCCCGGCCAGCCGGCCCTGCAGCCACCCTCTGCCCCACACCATCACGGCAGCAGCAGTGCCCTGCCGAGCAGCCCGGCCCAACCCTGCAACCAATGTGTGCAACCAATGCCAGCACCAACCGAACATCAGTGTGCGATTGGCACTGTGTGCGCTGAGACCAGGGCACTGGGAGGGCAAGATGCAGTGCTGACTCAAGTGATGGCAAATAATTGTATGCATTCTGATACACTGTCTGAATACAGCCATGTTTCTGTTTTGATAAAGGAATTTAAGAAGAGGTTTTTGCCGTGTGATGGATGGCAGCAGAGGGGCTGTCTGACAGAATGGTGTCTGACATGGAAGTGCATATGAAGCAAAGGTGTGTCATGTGGAAAAAAATGTGTCTTCCATATAGAAAAAAAAAAAAATTACACCTATTGATATTCATCAATGCTTGCTGAATGTTGATAGAGACCAAGCAGTGGCTGTGAGCACAGTGATGCTGTGTATGGTGTGGTTCAGCAGTGGCAACAGTGACAGTGGGTCACCTTCACTGCTGCAGATTTTTACGAGTGCAGCATGCAGGATCTTGTTCATTGCTGGCAAAAATGCATGGTGGTGACTAATAAGTGCGTTTTGTAACTGAGAATTTGCTCCATCAAATAGTGTTATTCTGCCCTTTGTATCTGTTGCAGTTTCCATGAGAATAAATAGGAGGCATTACTTCTGGATTCATCTATGTATATGGGGCCAGGAGAATTTCTCTTCATTCATTATGGACCAGAAAAGCTACTAAGCAGGTACTAAGCAGGTACTAAGCAGGGGCACTGAAGTGCTGCAGGATAGTTGGTGACACAGGTGTTGCCTAGTGCTCCTGTATTCAACATGATATTGTTTCACTGTTGAAAACCAATCGCCTCTTGCTTTGTCTACATGATCCAAAGGACCCCACAGTCATTCTCCATCCTGTTTCACACAAAAGTGCTAATTAGTATTCATCAATAATGGCCAATGATAAAGCAGGCAGCACCTTAAGAGTATTGCCTACAACCTATAGCCAAAACACATCCAGAACTGCAAGTAGAGGTTGGAAATGTCATACTGAGCATGTCTGCAGTATGAGGAGGAGAATTAAGTGCTCAGTGGGGTGGAAAAAGAGAAGGCTGCTATTTCATCTGTCACAAGGTTCACTACAAGCAGGCACTTATACCCAGGTCCATTGTAGATGAAATTGCACAGTTTTACCATTTGTCTTTCATTTGGTCCCCTTTGGAAAATGCAACTTTCAAAACACAGTCTTGAAGCAGAGCAAGGTCTGGTACAACAGACACCTACAGATTCATTCCTATGTTTGCACCTGCTATTAAAATCATGTATGCTGTGTCAGGGCAATAATCTTTAAGTAAGAAATGATTTACTTCTAGGTAGAAAAACTAGCCAGGGTATTGTGTCTGGTGATGTTGCTTCCCTGTCAAAGCAAAAAAGTCTCTCCTATGAATGAGTGCCTCTTTATTTTCAATTCTCAGTCCATCCCCCTCCTTTGTATCAGGAAAAGGGCAAAAAAGGATGAGTCACTGCTGGAAGAAATCCCTGCCCTCACCCTTCTGGCTCGGATACAAATACCACATTAACACACTTCTCTACTGAGCACTTTTAGTGGTATGCACTGAACAGACCTGAACAGACTCATGCTTGACCAACTTGACAAGTTCCAACGATGAGATGCCCAGCCTGATGCATGAGGGGAGAAAGGCCTTTCACACTGGCCCCTTTGCCTGTGGTACCAACTGGTAAGCAATACCTTGATATCAATCCAAAAGCTTTCTCATCAGGGAGTGAGTGAACAACTGGGTGGGAGTTTGGCCCTTAGCCAAGGTTACCTCACCACAGGTACCAGACAAGCACCATCTGAATTGGTGTATCGACACTAACACTTGTCTACATAACTAAGCTTTTGATTTATCAATGTATCACCAGTTGGTTTGGATTTTTTTCCCTCTCCAAGGAAATCTGTGCACTGTATCCATTCTTTTCCACTCTGATGTGCTTACGGAGACTGCCTCTGGTATAAGCTACGTAAGATGAGCTGAGCAGCGCTTGCAGCTGAAGGGGCAGCACTGTTCTTCCTGAGCACAAACCCAGCAGTGCCCATCTGGCACCAGCACAATCACTGCAACTAACCCTGCAAAATAGTGCAAAAATGCATACAAACATGCATTAGCTACAAATTACAGACTGCTGATCAGCTTCTGTGCTAGTCAACAGTGCCTCATTTTTGCAGTAATAATGCTGCTAAACACGTAAGGGTTTTGTTTATAACACTGCAATTTAGTTGCTGATAACAAATCATCTTCAACATCAGTTTGTTTAAGTCTTCATCACCCCATTTATCTTAAAAAAAAAAAGAGAGAGAAAACTAAATGTAAACCCCACATTTTTTCAAAGACCAAAGTGCTCTGAATGACTTCAGACATATGGACAGAAGACACTGTTATCAGTTATCACTTTGTCCAATTTCCAGAATAGGAGCAGGCATTCAGAAATAGATATGAATGTCTTTGCAGTAGAGCTGTGCAAAAGGAACTGCAGCATTTGCATGTTTTCTCCCACTTGAAAGTATTTCCAGAGACAAAGCATGCTATCTTCTGCTTATTATTCTGTGTGCTTTCTAAGAGGAAAAACACCATGAAACCTAATTTCATTTGAATCCTACAGCTTGAAAACACTTGTTAGAGAGATGTATAGTATACTTCAATAACAGCAGCCTACATGTAGCAAGCACTTTTAGACTTTCACTGACTGTAGTCTTTTAAGCTGCAATTTAGGCACTTCTTCCTTAGAAAGGAATCTGAAGCTGAGTTAGATACCAGACTCTCTTTGTACATGAGGAGTGTGTAGAGGTTGAGAAGCATGCCCATAACTGCAAGCATCTTGGCCAGCCATTGGCAAATGCTAAGAGAGTATACTTTAAACTGTGTGCCTCTTTAAGAGCTGATTGATAACTGCAAAGATACACTTCATTCCCACGGCTCTTCTCTTGAAAGGCAATGATATCTCCTCTTCACACACTTAAATATCAAAAAGAAAAACAGAGCCAAGCATTTTGCATTAATAGTGGCTGGATTAATGCAAAATCACACACAAATAATAACAAAGTAAAGACTAGAAATATGCACAGTCCGTCGTGGTTTCCACTTGAAAATGACTCAGCCATTCACCTATGAACTGACAGTTCAGGGACTACAGACAAAGTTTGAAAACCCCTCCAAGCTGAGAATCACTCTGGCCCCAAGGGTTCATCCTCTCAGATGTGTGTTCTCATCCCCAGACTTATACATAAATCATGGACATCAGCCCTTCCTCTAAAACAGCCACAGATGCTTTTTAAACAGAACCTGACAAAAACAACACATTAAACAAGTTCCTGAAACAAGGCTTTTTGTCAGAACACCACCTAGTTCTTCCTAGACTCTTGAGGAACACTGACTTTAATTTGAATCAATCTAAACCTTTGCAACACAGGCTGAATTACAGATGCTAAAATTATTTTTTATCTGGAGCAGCACAATATCCCAATAGGGATATTTCCAGCAGGGGCATAAGCCTCTTTTTTTAATCTAGCCCTGGTGAACAGGTACTTTCCTCATTTAACTGCTTTCTCTGCGTGTCTCAGCTAACACTGAAATAATATGTTTGTTGTGCAAATACTGCACATCTTGCATATCATTCTGAAAGCCTCAAGAAGCACATGAATCTACTATAAGATTTTAGGTAGTAACAGAATGTCTCATTTCTTCCTGGAAAACTACCTGAAAAAGACACATTTTTATGTAATACTTGACATTATACTTTGAAAGAACATCTTGCCTATAAATCCAAAGGGAACAATGGCAGCAACGCAAATTTACTATATTTGTATTCCAACAATTTCAACATGCTTTAAAAACAATCAGAATCTCTTTCTATCTTTTTTTTCTTTTAAAATTTTGCAATGTAAAGACCTATTCATTGTTGTAATCTAATTTTTAGCCATGGCTGGGATTTAAAGCAGTTAATTGCAGTAGCAGAAATGTACTGAACATTAGAATAGTAATGATAAAGTAATTCATTTCTTTTCACTGAGTATGGCAGGACAGTCAGCTACTCTGCAAATGTCTTCAATACAGAATGAAAAGGAAACATTTTGCCATAGGGCCTCTTTGTGCATTTCTGTGCAACTCATGCACACAGAACAGTGGTAAATGCTGCACAGAAATGTTGACACCATCAGTTCAAGGTAGGTGTCACTCTTGAGGCAAGCAATGTCTATTAGTATTTCAAGAATCTGTTTGACTTTCATCTCACAACAACATTCAGAACCTTAAAAAAAAGAAAAAGTGGTATTCATGGCATCTCTCAACACTTCGTCTAAGCACAGATATAATTACAAAAGAAAACATTCCACAGCTTAAGGACTTTGTAACTGTAAAATATATCTGACAGCTGTATTGACATGGAAGAGGGAAATGGATTTTGGCTGGAGAATAGCTCCTTTGCTTAGATCGGGATGCTTTCTTTTGTAGAAAAGAAATTGAGTTGTTTTGGTGTTTTTTTGTTGTTTTTCTTTTTTTAAAGACATCCAGTGGTGTTCATAATATCCACAAAGAGAAATTCATGTGGAGACTTGCTTATACAAAGCTTAATCAACATCAAATTTGAGAGAAAAATCACATCCTTAGAATACACTCATAGTTCCATCCTTCACCCTGGACAATGATGCCAGCATAAGACTAAAGTTTACCGTTCCTCACACACAGGATATCTTGAAGTTTCAACTAGGCTCTGTCAAGAGAACATAAAGAGATTTTGAGAATAGTGAGAAATCCATTCTACTCTTCATGAACCAGTGAAGTATGTTTAGATGAACAATTCTCTGCGCACATTCCTAAGTCTGCAGGTGTAAGACAGTATCCACAGTTGCTAAGCCTTCCCTGACCACTCACTGAAAGACAGGATTGCCTAGCGCTAGGAAAGTACTCACACAGATTTGCCCGTTGCCCTGGCAAACCTGTAGAGAAGAGCTCAATATCAGAGTCATAGAATATCCTGATCATTGCTTCCAATTCCTGACTCCATGCAGGATCAATCAAAAATCAGACCGTATGTCTGACAGTGTTGTCCAAGCGCTCCTTGAACTCAAGCAGCTTGGTACCGTGACCACTGCCCTGGGCAGCCTGTTCCAGAGTCCAACCACCCTGGTGAAGTATTTTCTTCTGATATTCAACCAGGCCCTCCCCTGACTGTGTGAAGATGTGACTGATTATGGCAGGACTCGGGTTCAAATTCTCCTTTTCATACTTCTATCCTGATAAATACCTCCTTAGATATACATGCCTTGTTCTGCCCTTCACTGGATCAATATTTCTCTCTCCTGAATTTTTTATTTATTTCTGCAGTTCCCCAGATACTCCCTCTCTCAGCTACCTACCACAATCCCTGTTTCCCAGCAGATTTGAAAAAATCCTTGAATGGCACAGTTATATCCTGATTATGTCCAAAGTATATTTGGTACCCAAGCATATGTAATGTGGGTCATAAACCAATTCAGTGTACCAGTATGGTACACAGTTTCTATACTTATCCAGTTCTGAAATATCCAGCCATCATCCCTGATCTAACTGAAATGGAGCTCATGTTAATGATTTGTGCCAATGTGTCAATGGAAGCAAGCTTCATTCCTTATTTTTTTTCTAAATAATTCTTTGCTTAAATAAAAGCCATTTTTTGTATAAGCTTTTAAGAAAATATAAGCCACACAAAAGGAAAGAGCAGAATTGGGCCAAGGGCAACTTCTGCAACTAGATCATATGATAAAGCAATATGTATTACACCAGCACATGCCAGCAGTAGGTAAGAGGGATATTGTTTCCTTAACACTTGTCTTTATTCCTCAGGAAGACCACCCAATGATTGCAAAAGAATGGACTAGATGCTCTAGACAATTAAACTCAGTCAACCTTTTTGATTCAGAAGATATTTGAATTACCGCAGGAGTTTGGGATGCTTACTACAGTTTCCAGATAGATCTCCACCCACCTTTACAATTCTCTGTACACCACTGAAAATATAATGTAATTGTTATACATGTCTAGAACTGTATAAGCAGCTGTGATGATAATAAATTTGAATTGCAATCATTTTATAGAATCACAGAATCATAAATGTTGGAAAAGATTTCTACAAACATCAAGTCCAGCCATCAACCCATCCTCACCATGTCGACTAACCATGGCCCTCAGTGCCACATCTAAACGTTTCTTGAACATACCCGGGGACAGGGTCTCCACCGTCTTCCTGGGCAGCCCATTTCAGTGCCTGACCACTCTTTTGGAGAAAAAGTTTTTCTTAATAACCACCCTAAACCTCCCCAGCACAACTTATGACCATTCCCTCTTGTCATATCACTAGTTAGCCAACACAAGAGGCTGACCCCCACCTCGCCACAACCTCCTTTCAAGTAGCTGTAGAAAGCAGTAAGGTTGCCCAGAGCCTCCTCTTCTCCAGACTAAACAATCCCAGTTCCCTCAGCTACTCCTCATAAAACTTGTGCTTCAGACTCCTCGCCAGCTTTATTGCCCTTCTCTGAACACACTCCCAGGGCATCAATGTCTTTCTTGTACTGATGGGCCCAAAACTGAACACTTAGTTGCCACCTCAACAGATTACAGAGGCACTATCATCTCCCTAGCCTGCTGGCAACGACTACACTATTTCTGATACAAGCCAGGATGCCGTTGACTTCTTTGCCACCTGGGCACATTGGTGGCTGATGTTTAGATGGCTGTCAGCTAATACTCTCAGAACCTTTTCCTCCACACAGCTTTCTAGTCACTCTGCCTTAGGCAGACTACTTTTAAAAACAAATTTTTTAAAAAAGAAATTTTTTAACTATCTGTATATACATCACTCTTTTTGCTTTTTTTCTTCATCCTGTGGTATTCCTCTGTTGGCATTTTAACAGTGTGCTTGGAGAGGAATACAGAAGCAGCTGTATTCCATAAGTCTTCTAAAATAAATCACATTATTGTAAGCTGTGTTTCACTAAATCTAATCAATACCTCAATAACTCTAAAGGCATTCCACTGCCTATTTGCCCTCTGGAAATGAAACACTGGCAAATTGATCCTTTGACTAACCTTCAGCCTAGCATGGAAAAAAACACTTTGTTCAGGCAGTGGGTTGGCACTGGCCTCCTTACTCTGAGGGCAGATCTGAAATTAAAACCCTGCCAAGTTCCTCTTGCTCATATCATCAAACATTCAGTCATATGAAACAAATTTTAAGTGAGCGAATGATATTCACATGCCACTTAAAAATACTTTAACATCCACTTAAAAACTTCTGTATGTGTGGGCTTGCATGATTGGTAGTAAATCTGTCCGTACTTTCTGAACTGTTGCATAATTTTTGTTTTTGTATTTAACAACAATCCTCCTACTGAAAAGGAAGAAATCAGACTCTGGGGAAGTCCAGAGAAACAACCTATTATTCTGATTAGAAGTGTGTTTTGTTTTTGTGTTTTGTTTTTTTTTAAGAGGCCATATTTAACTCCTAAGATGATTGTCCAGGCTGTGGACATCCAGTCAGCTGACTGATGGAGTATGGAACTTTGGAGAGTCTCAGGGCAGAAGTACGCACTCTATAAATGACAGCTTCACAACCATGCATCCTCCTTCAAATACTTTGATCTTTTAATTGCTCTATGTATTTGTTATTCACAGTGAAGTATCTGATGTTCCTTTGAATGTGGTATCAGTAAGATAAGACTACTTTAAAATAGTTCTTCAATTACCAAACTAAAATGCATATTTTTCTTGCAACAGTAGTTATTTGCTGTGCTTGAAATATGTGCCATGCAACAAATATCCTCCAGTGGTAGGGAACCTCGTATTCTAAGCATGTAAAAAGGAAGGCCTTGCCTTCAGAGGATGCCATTATTTCCAGCTTTAGTACATGCTAGAAGCATAGCTTTCCAAAAGGTAAGAACAAAAGTATGTAAGCACTTTTCAAATACAACATAACTTATAATTATGACCCATTTGCCAATCCATCTCACAGGCATTACAAATGTTACAACAGCCATGGAAGTCTGCAAGTTTCTAAAGGAAGCTTTTAAAAGCTATAAAATTTCATTCTCTTCTCATGTAATAGAAAGGAATGCATCTTTAAGGCCAAACTTTATAGTTATGCAAACTATACTCAAATGTTAGAGTTCCTTAAGTAGCTGAATGACTAATGAATCTACTTCATCTTCCTGAAGAACCCTGGGGGTAAATGAGGTATCTTGAAGGTTAACATTTTTTGCATTCTCAGTTACCACTGTAAGATGTGCATTACCAGGACATCCTAAATATTAGATTTTACTTATGCATGTTCTCTTGCAGGAGAAAAGACAGTGAAACAACAGAATGTTTCTAACTGTATTTGATGTCGTAATGTGCTCAGTTTTCTAGACCCAACTCAGATCTGGTTTGTCTTTCTAAGTGTTCACCTATATGTGAGTAACCTGTGAATATCCTGCATCTGGCAAGGTGAACGTCTGCTGTCATTGACTGTTCTGTTCTCTGGAGTGAGATTCCAGAGCTCCTGCAGTGTGTTGTAAAGACAGCTAAATATTCTATGGGAAAAAAAAACATTCTGACTAAGTGACTGCTTAGGTCATACATTCTGTGGATTTGTGCAGAAATAGTCTAATATGAATAGAGTTATTAATTTCCAGGGGTTTCCATCTGTGTAATGATGATACAAATTCTCTTTTTGGATGGTAAGAAAGGAAAACGTCTCTTTGCTCTTGATCGTAAGAGAGGACACCATATCTTGCATTTATGAACAGATGTTTCATCACTGGGCAAACACTGCCTCATTCACAGTTAGAATAAGAAGATTGCTGAAATCACATGGTCTCCAAGTTGCAGACAGCAATTACCAGTACTGCTAGGTTTCATAGAAAAGGGTTCCATTTTTTTGTTTGTTTGTTTTTGTAAATTTGATTACCAGTCACCTAAGAAGTCAAAGTCCTAAAAATCCTAAAAGAAATGACATATTTAGCCTTACTTGCAGGGCTCTAGTAAGCAATCAGATACTTACATCAGCACGGAGCCTGTGCAGATCAAGTTTAAGTGGTTTAGAAGTAATTTGCAATGTTGTATAAATAACTATTTATGTAAGAACAGCCGAGGAATAAGGATGAGAAGAAGAGAGCAGTTTGAGAAAGTGGAACACCAGGGTTTAGTTTGTGTCTTACTTTAATTAAATCCTTTCTTGGCTTAGGACATATGTTTTTGAGAAAGCATGCTGACCTTCAGCCAACTTGTATTTGCAAAGTCTCTGAACTGATAATCCTTCACAATAGATCTGACAGTAAGACGGCAGGAAACTTCTACAGAGCTGGGACCTGCTTCAGTGCTGCAAGCGTCACAAAGCAACAACATTTAATGAAATACTGGTGGGAAGGTTCAAGCTCTATTGCCATACCACCATCTGACTCTGACTCTGTGAGTCAAACTAATAAAATGGGAGGCATTTCTTTTGGAGCAGATCTTGTACTTATACACTGGCTTCTTTTTCTGCTAGCCACCAGGCAAATACCTGTTCTTTATCACGTGTCTGATTCTCAGAGTTTTGCCCATTGTGACTGTACAACTGAAAAAATAACTTCTACAACAGGGAGATCATTAAAGGAATTGTCATACCAGATATTATGGTTTGAAAACATAAGCAGCAACAACTCTGTCTGAAGGTGCCACCAGTAGCATCTCAATCCCTCAGTTGAACTGAGGGTTGTGGGACCACACTGTAAACTATGAAAGGACACCAATGCAATTTTAAAACTTTGGAACAAAGAGTGATGTTGTGTGATTTGAGGGATTTGGGGTTTTTTAGGCAGGCCAGATTGAAGCATCAGAAGTCTTTCTGGAACCTACTCCACAGAAGAAGGCAGTTCAGAGTAGGTTTATGTTTTTATGCTATCATTTTTCATTTCCATTTCAATCTTGAACTTCAGGGTTTATACAACGTGGATAAAATTCTGATTTTATGTAACTTTTTATATAAATCAGATGTTGGAAAGAACACAGAAAATAAATACAGAGACTGAAAGATGAACCATATTGAATTAAATGAAGCTCTTTCCATAGACTTCAGTGGAACTGGGTAAAACAGCATCAGAAGAACGTGAATAATTCAAACCAGGACTGCTGGCAAACAGTATATATCCCCAGAACTGAGCCCCAGTGAATCAAGGTCTTTGTCTAGAAAAACAAATACCAGAACAGTTGATATTAATCCTGGTTATTGGTTAAATGGTGAGCTTGGGGACACCCAAGGTCAGTAATAATCCCTGCACTGTCCTTAGGGGGAAGTGGGCAAAGCAGCCTACATTCTAGGACAGAGATGAAGAGAACAGTACAGAGGTAGATAGTGTGCCATCCCCTCTGATGGGGCTTCTGAAAGCAACCAGTGCTTGGCAACCATTTCTGGGTGGTTCCTGATGCAAGAATCCCAAAAAAACACTGGATATCTGGATTTCTGCCTCCACAGATCACAAGAAGTAGAACAGAAAAGTGCAGAGCCAATTTGAACCTACGTCTGCCCTCTGAAGAAATGGCCGCTTGCTAACATGCATGTAATAAGGAGTTCTCAGATTAGGAGTTGTATCAGATTTTAAAAATGAGTGAGCTTGGGGGAAAATCATTCACATTTCAAAAAATAAAGTATTTGTTTTATATTTATTTCCTCTTCCTGTAATAGTTCATCTTCACAGGATGGGAAGGAAAAATTATAACTTGCTCACTGAAGAGGTGCAATTTTTGAAAAAATGAACACAGGAAACAGAAAGGTAAATTTGTTTTTAAAAAGTTCAAAAATATACTCTGAGAAAACCTCCACTATGCATTGCACCAGGATATTTTATACTGGGAGACCTCTTCTGTCTTGAAAAAGAATCTATGAAAAACAATTTTTTTAATCATATTTGATGTTCCGAATTTGATATTAACAAAATACGCATTTGAAATTAATTGGCCAATACAAATTGTTTTCACCTTCCTCATTTAAAGCTAGCATGGTTCTCCTTCTGCACAAATCTGATTCATCATCACGCCCAGCTCCGGCTTTGTTACTTCACTCCTTGGATGTTTTCCCAGAGGCAGAAAAAGTTTATAGTGAAGCACCTCAGCATTAGACAGGTAACACAAACTTAGGGAAAAAAAATAATCCAAATCTCATCTTTTGAAGATACACATCTAAGATACAATCATTCATAAAATGAATGACACTCGCATAATCTTCAGGCTTTCAGCTTCTCCCTGGGGGACTTCTCACTCAGTAACATACAAATGTTAGTACTTCTAGCATCTAAAAAACAGGAAAATATTATAAAACCAAACCAGTCGCCAAAGAAGCCTGACTAATTCAGTTTCTGAAACTAATTTAGATCTTACTGTTTTGATCAGATGGATACTCTTCAGAAACACAAAACACAGATCACAAGGCATGCCATTTTCTTATTTGGAGAACACATTTAACTCTATTGATAGCGATCTATCAACACAAATTGTATGGTCAGTCATAAGTTGCAGTTCCTGGTATGGATCATGTACAAGTCTGACTTTTGGAACAGGGGATGGAAACGAGATGGTGCACATGACTGTGCAAAGCACAGGTAAGGAATGTGATGGGGAGAGAGAAAAGAGGCACTAAAAACAAATATTCTGGTGATCTACTTCCACTGAAGTCATATCCAAAGTTTTAAAGAGGGTCGTTGAGTTTTTCAGTGTCTTAAGCTGGCTGACTAAAACAGCAGAAAAGTATTCTTTTTTTTTTTTTTTCCTTTAATTGATAAATTTCTGTGAGTATAGTCAGATACCAGTCACTGCTAGCATGAGGAAGGAGGCCAGAGGAGACAACCCATTTCAGCGCTGGGTTACATCAGCTCAGGCATCTCATACAAATCTCCCCTGGATATGAATGATAGGAAAGATCTAAAAAGCTAAGTGTCTCAGCCATATTTATTTGTTTTAGCTAGGACTTTTTTTTTTTTTTTTTTTTTTTTTTTAACTAGGACCTTAATTCTTGGTAAGACAAGCAGCTGTACATAACGATCATTCCATTGAGTTCCAGTTCCATCAAGACTCCCAGCAGGACCCCTCCAAAACAGCACAGTGTTGTGTCACGAAGCTGCCGCTAGAGGGGGCTATGACTTTTGTCCCTTGGATTTACGTCCGACTGTAGGCTTCTGACCAGGCTTTAATGTGCCAAAGAAGCGTAAATCTGCACCTATGAGTTGTTTAGGGCAAACACCAAGCCTCTCAAACACACTGGAGATCTTCCTCCAATCCTTGCTCACCACAGCCAGCACCTCCTGCATCCACCTGGCTGCTGCCACTGGGACATCCACAGGCAGCTCCATGGGCATCCACAGCTTGCCTGTTGGGCTGTGGAAGCACATCATCTACCAGTACACCCTAATGAATGCTACAAGCAATAAAGAGATTTACTGTGGCAAACTCCAACACGCAGATTGCTTGTCTGGGGGTCGCAGGGGCTGTTGCTTTGAGCTACAAATGCATTTGACCACAGAGTGAGATTTAGAGGGAAGCCTGAAAAAGCCTTTTCATGACTATTACCAGCCCTATATTCGTTACGGTGTAAAAGCCTTCCTCCTACTTCCACTTTCTTGCATAAGATAAGTCAACTTGCAGTGTAGTATCCATAGTCTATTTAGTTTCCTCTTTATTTTAGATGAATGCTTTGTTCTTCACCTCTCATTAAAATACTTCCATTTCCCAAAGGAAAGGTAAGCAAACTCTATTACACTCCATAATAATTAGGCTCTTCCTGGTCATTCCTCAGAGTACACCCAAAATCAGAAGCAGTTTAAAAGATTCTTACCATTTGGAAGAGCATCTCAAATCATTTGACGCAAAAAGAGACTAAAGAAGCTCAGTGTCTTGTAAGTAGGGCCTTCTGAGGAAAGCAGATTCCTTAAGCATGTGTCACTTACTACTGATTTCTTCTCCATCAGCGCTCAATAGTAGAAGATCTAATTAGATCTCACCTTCTGAATAATCAAAGCTAGCAATCACTTCATAAAAAAGATACCTCTTTTAGGCACAGATTCACTTTATCCAAGGCACTTTATCACTTACAAGAAAGACAACAGCTGAGATGCATTCAAACTATTCTGCATACATTCTATACTTTCACTTCACAGTGATTCATGAACTGCTTTCATCCAGTCTTCAATCAGTATCTGAGATTTAAGAAGCTGTTTGAATGTTTATTTGTAGGTAGAACTGTCATTACTTCTTTGTGACTTTCAACAAAATATTGTACAATCAAATCATTTTTGTATTTGTAAAAATTGTAAGATTGTAACAGCGATGGTATTGTTTATTTGCCTTGTTGATAAAATGTTCCCACGAGGACCAGTAAACAGCAGCAGCATCCTCTGGTTGATGATGTATTAGCCTGTGCCAAAACAACCCACTTTTTTATGTGAATGGAGAGATTTCTGTATGTGTGTTCTCAAGAAGCACTGCTCTAAACTTGAAAGAGTATTCTTTGTATATTAAAATTCTAAAATTATCATCCGCTGTCCTAAAAACAAACAAACAAAAAAACATACTAACACACCTGAAGTGCTCCAACCCTCACCCAAACATACCTTTCTCTCAGTTCCCCTCCCCAAAACTGGAGAGCTTTCCACCATGTTCTGAATAAATTATTTGGGTACACATTCAAAGAGAAAGAATGAACTTCTGCATTCTATCCTTCAAAAACAAACAGGAAAAAAAAAATCAGACAAAAAAAACACCACTTTGCAGCTAACCCAATGTAAATTCAAAAGTCTATTAATGTGGAAATTTATATTTAGAAATTCATAATGTATTCAATCTTAATTCACATAGGAGGTAAAGGCAATCTGAACGGAGGATATTCACATTAAAAAGCAACTACATCCTTTAAGTTTTAAAGATAGTAAGGAAAATAAATAAATGAAAAATAACATGCCAAACATACATTTTCAAGTGTGAAAAAACTCTTATCAGTGGTATCTCTGGTTTTCTGGCTGTATCTGTTTCTTGTTTGTTGGTTTTTTTTTTTGCTTCTACTTTGATTTTGAACAGCAAAACTCTCTTCCTCCCTTAGAAGTCAGAAGATGAAGCTTAAGTTGAGAAACTGTTCTATTTTCACCTCTACAGTTAGCATATCAATTCATATCCTTGAGCTTTCAGATAACAAAGACTTTTATTTATATAAAAGCAATGAAATGAAAAAGAACTTTACAACTCCTACAAAAGTGAAGTATAAGCAGAAATAACAATTATAATTTGTATTCATAACTTTACAAAAGCATTTATCAGTTACACTGACTGCATAACTGCAGTTATTACAATCTCTTGCAAACACATGAAGCCTACTGCATACAGTCATATTTTATTTCGCTATCAGCATGTGAGTCATTACTTTTTTCCCCAATGGTAGCTTTAAAAGAAAGACTAAGATGCAGATACCAACAGAAAAGACATTTGTTAAAAATGTTATCAACATATTTCAAAATGATTAGAAAGGCAATATTTATTGTGTTATTCATTGGCTCCTACTGCTGTAACTATGTTGCTGTTTATAAACTGAAAAGTTTTTAAGCCTTAATTCAAACAGTAGATTTATTGGATTGGATTGGATTGTAGTAGCTGTATTTGCAGAATCCAAACTACTGAGCCATCTGCACCACAACTGCTTTCCAGGCTTTGTCTTTGTCAAAATCCTTTAAGGTATTATTGGAAACCTAAAAGTAAACAAATTTCAAACAAATGAAAACATGAAACAACATTGTAAATGTAAACAGTGTAGTACTTAAACATTTGGGCCAATGAAATTTGGTCAAATTCCTACTTTAAACACGTAACTTCAGGCATCTTGTCAATTATTTTGTCAAAAATTACTTAAAAGCTCTACAACCTAAATCTCTGAACTCAAAATAGTAACTAGCAGTAGTCCCAACAATGCAACTGAAGCAAGATTCATCTATACACATGCAAGTAAATTAAGATCTTGCCTAAGAATGCAGACTACACAGAGACGTATACCTCCACCTGTAACATTATTCCTGTGTTTAAACACTACAAGGTAAATAATAAGATGTTGCTTTTCTACAAAAATTGCTTCTTTTTGCATTTAACTAATGCCTGGATAATACCCAGAAGAGAATTGTTTAGCTATGCCATCACTTACGCTCAAAAATGTAACTTGCAGCTGTGGAAATGCTGCTGAGTTCCATCTTTTATACAGAACATAACTGTCAGGTCACAGAACCAAATGATCAGTGACTTACACTGAATGCCTTCAGCAGCCTGAAGGGCACTTAAATCCACAGCTTCCATTTTCTATTACCAATTGTGTAACAGCTGTACTATTGCTGTGTACTGTGTACTTCCTGCACATTCTATCTGTGCTGATTCATTGTGGGTGCTCCTTTTAGAGCAAGGACTGAATCCAGCACTCAACCTTTTCAATGCTGGGCCATAAAGAAACCATCCAGTTAGCATGACTTACTCTTCCCTGTTCTTTAATATAGCACTTTGCTTTGTTCAGAAGAGATGAGGAAAGCCTATAGGCTAAATGTGCTGTGCTGTGCTGTGCTAGGAGATGCATGTAGTTAATCTGTGCATATCTGACATGATCTGGATTCCACCATTCCCTGTAAGAGCACTCAAGCCACATGAAAAGTGGTAGCAGCAATACTGGCATCACCATGCTCTATGAAAGTATTTACTATATCTGTAACTGAAAGGATGGCTTGAACACTTAAGTGCAGGAAGGAAACAGAGGATGTCAATTTTGATCTTCATTACCAACTTTAGTAGGATAGTTAGGACATGGAGAGCCCTGGGATTCCAGACACTCCTCTGTTCACTAGTTCAAACTGATCAGCACAGGTAGCCATTCATGCAGCTTTCCAAGTGTTGGTTCTATGCTCAACGTACCTAACTCTTCTCATTTGCAGTTCAGGGAACTTAGAACTAACTAAGCTTAGCAAATTCACTCCCCTTGGAAATTCACAGCCCTTGAAAAGACACAACTATACTGATAACTCATCTCACGGTCCAAAACTTCTGCCAGAATTTAAAACATTTAATTTCATTGACTTCTCATTATCAGAATATGGTCATGCAAGGTCTATCATCTTTACTACAAATTTGTGCTACTTTTTTAAACTTTATTATGGTTATAAATACATACCTCTGTAGTCCTGTACTCCTGTTTTTTAACCTGTGATTCCGTCCAGGACGAATCCTGCAGTTTCATTTTTGTCTTGTAATTTACACACTGTATTACAGTTCCAATAGTAAGGCATGCCTGAATTAGCAGCATCAACATCAGAAGCAACAGTAGTACATCATAAGACTGCTAAAAATAGAGACATAGATATCTTCATTCTTTTGTTGCTACTTTAATAGGTAGATGTTAATTTTCCAATTGCATAAAAATACGTACTTTAACAGCAGGTGGATAATTTTTAAAGATGTCAACAACTTGCATGATACTGAAGGATAAGTATCCAGAAGCAGTGAACAACAAAGGGGATGTGACACTGCTAATGGCAATCAGGACCTCAACCTAAATAAAACAAGATTATAAATATTAAATGGGGACAAAAACAAGTAAAAATGTTGTTTGTAAGCTGTATAGCCTTAAGCAAGCATAACAGATGTGTAAGATTACATATACAAGATAAATCTTAACAGCCATTTACTGTATGGAGATACAGAAGCAACCTTTGACTAAGTTTCCTAGCCTAAACACTCCTGTTTTATAATTCATTTTTCTTTTAAGAAGTGTGATGGGTCTTTTGTCTAATTATAAAAGTATCTTTCAAATGCAGATAGAGGAAACAACACCAAATTTAGAAAGCTAATAAAAAAGTATCATTTTTTTTCAGTTTGTATGAAACACTGAGAATTAACAGCAGATATTGCAGACTTAAAATCTAAAACAACCATTCAAATCAAATTGAGTGCTTTGAGGCAAATTTATTACAATAAAATAGCAGCTTAGTTTTCATTCAAATATCATCCTAAAGGATCAAATTCTGACTTCTGTTGTGGTCATGCATTATTACAGACTTAAGTATGGTTGAATGACTGTAACTAAGAGCAGATGTTTTAAGGAGACAACTACATATCTAGGACACTCAGGGAATAAATGTGCTTTATAGAACATTCTTCAGTTTTCTTGCTAGATTAGGAATTTGTTTATAACAGGTTCTAGATTCGTATATGGACTGAACCCCTAATTTTCTTCCTTCAGAAAGCACAGCACATAATGGAAGGGGAATGGAATGGAGTTCAGGAGCATAAAAGCATTTCTCCGTGTACCATATGAGGCATTTCTTTTCCATAAAGCAATATCCATTTCTAAGAAACCAGTAAAAATAAAACAAACAAAACAAACAAACCAAAAAAAAAAACACCAGTTCTTAGAATTCCATGGACTGGACTTCTTTTCAGAAAAATCAACTTACACTCTTGCTACACAGTACATCTGTTACATTTGTAGAAGTAACTACAAACAAGAGGGCAAATATGAATATTATTATACTCTAATGGCAAAATTCAAGGACTTTACACACTTACCAGACATTTACTTGGATATTCAGCAGCCACATGACTTGCGATAGCACTAGGAAAGCACTAAATAGAATACAAGATAAGAAAGTGTAACAAAATAAGTATTTACATACTTGAAAATTACACAATTTACAACTGTGTGATTCCCACTAGTCATAGATCATATCCTAAATTTAATAAAGACATGAAACCACATATATTTTTAATGACAGTACTGTGAATCAATTAATTAAACAGAGATAAAACTAATCTTCATTTAGCTTACATTTAAATGAGGATCATGCATTAAACATACACATAATATTAACCACAAAACTTGATATTTCCACCTTAAAATCTAATGAACCCCACAGAACGTTGTGAGTTCTGCATGCTGAAGAAGTTGTTTACAATCTTTTTCCATTTCCTGAGAGGGATTTTCCAGACTTAGGAGCCATATATAAATCTAGTGTTCATTGTCATCCTTCTTAGCTTGTTCAGCTTTTGGCAAGTAGAGTAACACAACATTCTTTATGAGTGCACTGTTCCTAGGTGCAGGCTGTTACTAGTGACAAGCATTACAAACCAGAGTCTCAGGCTTTTAATCCAGTTAATTCTGATGAGCTAAAGGTGATATCCAAAGGAATCTATCACACTAAAATTTAACACAACTTTTTATTTTGCATCCTGAAATACTCTAAAATCCAGGAATTGTTTCATGAAACACTTACAATGTCTTTAAAACCCATATTACTCATTTCTGTGTTACTGGGGACTGAAAATGTATCACAATATGTTTTAAGGACCAAAGTTTCGTAAATCAAAATAGAACAATAATTACATAATAGACTAGATATACTGAAGTATTTATTTGGAATGCAGAAATTTCCAATTAATATTAGGGTCAAATAAACATTCCACTACAGTGAAAAAGAGAAAGAAAAATCAAATACGCTGTTTTAAAAGAGTACATTCATTTTGAACTACTTACAGCAACCAAGATCCAAAAGAACGTTACTGAAAGATATGGACCTGACACTAGAACATCCATATTTAAAGCAATTATGCCACCAAATACTGATGAAATTCCAATGATCACTTCAATTACCTAAAACAAAGTAGAGCACACAAATTATAAATAGTTCATTTAAAAAACAAAATTCCTATTTGCCTGTGGAAAAGAACTCACTGGAAAAAAAAAAAAAAAAGCATTTATGCTATTAGATATACAAAAATGTTCTGCAGATGTAAAATATGGCAAAACTCCAGCTGGCTTAAATGAAAGCAAGTTCAGCTTCATTATGCGTGTTTATACTCTCATTTATTAGCTCCACTAAACAACAGTTCAGTTTACAGTATTTATATAGGTCATTGAGTAATCTTTTTCCCACTGTACACAGCAGTTATTTACCTTATAATATTCTGAAAGGAAGCATTTCAGGATCCGTCTCATATTTCTGATTTTAATTCATTCAGTGCTTACCTACATTAATCTGTTTCTGACTTTAAAGGAGTTTGGCAGTTAGAATGATGCAAGAATAAATTGCTAAGAAGACAGAAAACAAGTACTTACTGAGTATGATTTCAGAATTCGGGTAGGAAAGCTAACATTACTCAAAACAATGGTACTATCATATGTGGTATTCTAGAAGAAAATAAAAATTGTGACTGAAAAATATGCAAATAATAGATTTCTTTTTATATTTTGTAAAACTTGTTACAGGTCCTGTTACAGGTGACACGTAATGTCTGGTTGGCCCATTAGAACCAGAAGCGACACCTGGCAATACTTGACAGTGTCAGACTCCCATCAATCACACTGAAAATAAACAAGGTAGTCCCAGATGAGCTGTTATACTACCACCACTCAACAGTGAAATACAGCCATCTCTCTTTTCTATTTTCTTCCTTAGCCTTTCAAAGTCTGAAAGATTTCTGAAAATCTGATGTAAATCCTTCTGATTTTGCTGACACAGTAACTGAAGGAAACAGTTTATTGTATGACTTTGTCTAGCAAACCATGCTTCCACCAAATCATGAAATGGCTTCAGTAATAGGTAAAAGAAGTAACACAGAAACAAGAGTGTGATTTGGAAAAGCACTTAAAGAAAAACCTGGAGCCAATATTCATTGTCCAGGTAGGAAAAATCTAACACTATTTTAAAAGTTACTTAGAAAAACATGAAAAAACAATAAACTCTAACTTTAGGGTACCTACTTTCTTTCTCATACAGCAGTCTTCAGTAGATCTAGCTGAAATGATCACAGTAGTTGCCATGAAGATTTCCAGAAGAATAAGTAGAATCAAGTTGAAATTTATCTGCCAGTGGAATTCCAGACATAAATAAGTTACATCTTTGATATTAAAAGTAACAAACGGGGTAGGATCCAGCTATCTACATTCTGTGATATTTAGATGTATCTGCTGATTGGATACTTTTAAAAACTTTTGTCAACATAATACTGAGAATTCTTCATCTGAGAAAGAGAGATTTATTTTAATTATGAAAATGATCTGCCTGAAGAACAGTGCATCACTGTCTTCCAAAAAAAGCAGTTAATGACAAGGGAGATGTACTGGGTACTGCTGCATTTTGCAGGACTTTCCATACAAAACCAGAACAGTGCAGCAAATCATAAAAAACTCATAGAAACAGAAAGAAGACAAACAAGAGGGAGCCTGACTAGCCTGTGAGGCAAAGGAAATCCACTGGGAGAGAAAGAGGGCCACAGGCTTCCAAACTCTACACTGCAATGCAAACTGTCTGATACAATGCCTAATACTGAATGAAAACACATTCCAAAGAACTGGGCCAAGAATCCTAGCTCTGTGTTCTGCCTAGTGCTAGTAGATGTGATTTTGCAACTCTTCCAGGTCTAACAGACTACATTACCATGTAAAAATACACATGCTGCCATTCCTTCTGCCACTGTTCATCTTCAAGACAAGAATACATCGAATGGAATACTCAATATTTTTCTTTGGTTCATTATCTACCTCTTTTCATGAGACAGTACCATTTAGGCAAAGTAGATCTCCCTCTCCAAGTCTTTAGAAGCACCATGTCTTCCCAGTGGCAGCCCAAAAAAATATTCGGTGGCTAGATGTGGCCATTGGGCAAAGCACCAAAAGTTCAAGGAGAACTAACTCCATTAAAAATCTGTACAACCAGAGTAAATCACAGTTCACTGAACTAAGTGCTTCTTCATGGTAGACCTATTTCTGGAATGATCCAATCTAAGTTTTTCTCCAACATTTACCTTTCATAATGTATGTATATTTATTTATTTTGAAAAAGGTCATAGGTGGCAGATTTTAAAGGCTTTTTTGGGTATTGAATCCAGCCTATAAACTACAATGTTTTGACTTGTAGCACTGGTACAAAGATATGCTGACAAGGCCACATTGTATGGTGCAGTATCAAGTAGATAGTCAAGTTTGGGTCCGGAAGCACCATAATTACAGGGACAAACTGGTGTCTGTCATTAACGTTCATATAAAATGCCTGACATAGTTGTATTGAGCTGTTCTGTGATAGTCTGAGCATTTATCAACACTAGAATAATGCCTACTACTGCTGTATTACTTCATAGAATTATTCACACACTTCATATTCTTATATAGAAGTCTCAGAACATTTTACCATAACCAAAAAACCCTATAATGTTACTTTTTGGCTTAGACTACCAAAGACAAGTGTTAAGGCTGTGATTCAAAAACAGAGAACTCTCCCCTGCGTGAAATAAATGCATTTTAAATAATGCTAACAGCTGTCTCCCATGACGATACATGGAGAAACATTCATCAAAACTTTCTTTACTTGGTGACTTCAGAAGCAAAACTGTACACTGTAGAAGATCCAAGAAAGAATTATACTTAATCTGAAGATGTCATACAATACCACTGCTTGGGACACTTCCATTTCAATATAATTTAACCCTGAAAATTGCCTTATCTATAGTTGAAGTACTAAATCATTTTCAGTGTTCTTCTGATCCTGCTGTTTCAGAAAAAAAACATCAAATAATTTAAACAATACTTTTTTAAGAAGTTTCTTCAAACAAAAGAAAAATAAAAAGACAATTAGTAAAACTGGATCAACCTTCAACATCTCATTCATACTCCTGAACTTAAAATATAAGACAGGAAAGTCATTTTCATATGCATCTCCAATAACTTAGCTGTATCATGAGGTTTTATTTCTGATTTCAATTTTTCAGGTCTTGTCTCACTGCAAAAAGTAAAGTTGCTGGCAGGTGATCTCTGTAGACTGAAAACTATGTCATTACTTCTTTTTTTTTTTTTTTTTTTTTGGTAAACCAAAGATAAATGTTGCATTAATTAGCAATTATTCTATTAACTTACATTTATAGCTGATGGATTCAGGACAAGTTTGCATCCAAACCAAATTAAACATGTTGTTGTAACAGCAAATGTTGAGACAAACAGAATCTGAAAATTGGGTATCTGTAAAAAAAGTTTCAGAATGGGTTTCTCTCTCATCTTATACCAGAGGAAAAAGAAAAAGATATAATTGATATAATTGCAAAAAAAAATCTTACACTTACCACATTAATTTTATTCCTTGCTATAGCAAAGCTCACAACTGCTGAAGGAATACACTGGGAAAATTAAGAGAGAAAACTAGTGGGATATTCTGCACAAAGAATATTAAATATATTTTTCTATACATGTTTTTAATTGAGTCAGATTTAATATTACATATTACAGTTAATAATTGGACGAACTGAAAATAGAAACTCTGAGGAAAGACCATCCTCCTTCACTGGACTCATTAATTACAACTGGTTCTTGAGGATTACTAGAAGTTTTCATATCCCTCACTTTTGACTAGCTACCCAGCACAATGTGATGTGTAAAGGAAAGCATGAAAATCTCATGAGTCATTCCATGCCTTTGTTAGCTAAATCAAATCTGGAAGACATTAGATCTTTAAGATGGAAAAGAAAAGCACAGCTACTCCTGCACTGAGCCTCCATATTCTTTTAAAAAGACAACGTAATGGTTGTTTAAAATCTCAACCACACTCTTCTGAAGAACTTGGTAAAAACCAGTCTGCTGAAACATTACAATTTAAGAATCATGCCTAGGACCTCTGTTAGTTTCACTAGGAAAATTTCACTACAAAAGAGCAGAGCTAAATGGAAAAATCACACAAAAAGGAAAAGTTTCACAAAGCAATTTCTCAAGCCCCAGTTGTTCCCCACCACATGCAATTGTACAATATATTCATAAGTAAAATGTGAATATACTAAACTAAAATTATGGAAAAGATTTTCAGGTTAAATGATGAATCATGTAACAAATGTTGCATTTCTTCACTAATTATCTTTTAACAAGTCTGAGCACTGACAGCTTAACAATGGAACCACTATAATTAGATTAATACGGAAATTCAAAATTCTTGGCAGCACTTCCTTAGCACCTAAGTGACCCATCTTTAACATCATGAATAGATACATTTATATTCAGAACACCCTAGAGTCTCTAGAACACAATGTGACTATGTTTAGACAACTGAATTCTACTCTTAGTCAAGATGGTCAGTACATTCTAGAGAGCAATTCTGCTCTTTCTAAGCTAGACATTTAGTAGTCAGTAGAATATACAGCTCTATAGACTCTTCCAACTACGCTGTCAATATCTGCAGGAGGAGCTGAAACACACTGCCCACATATAGACACCCAAACACATACGTCTTCAACAACAGCAAGCCATTCAAACCCAACATGAAAGTGATTTGTCTCTTAACCTTCTGTATCCATGAGATCTTCGGAAATTCTCATTAAATACAAAGTTCAAAGAGACCATATTTGAGGCAGATATATCTCTGTAACTACATTAATGTTACATAGCATAATAGTTTAGCGAAGACATTGGCTTCAAAAACTGCTTCAACATTATTCTAATATCTCTAGCAAAAAGATAAGCCACAGCTCACCCACAGAACTCATGGTACTTGTGTAAAGCATTAGCCTTGCACCTAACTTAAAATAAATCCACAAGTCAAGTTGCCATAATAGTAATGACAGAACAGAATTCTGTCACGAAATAAGTACATCAGACTCATCTTATTAGCTAAGACCTAAAGAGTAAGTTAATCACATACACAGAATCACAGAATCACCAAGGTTGGAAAAGACCTTCAAGATCATCCAGTCCAACCACACACCTATTACCAATAGTACTCACTAAACTGTGTTACTCAACACAAAATCCAAATGTTCCTTGGACCCCTCCAGGGTCGGTGACTCCACCACCTCCCTGGGCAGCCCATTCCAGTGCTTGACACAATAACATAAGACAAATATGAGGGCCTAAATGTGCAGTAAAAATTAGTGGATTTTGAAAATGTCAGATATGATTGATTCACATTTTGTTAAGAAAACAGTAATAATACAGAGAACTTCAGTCAGCCTCAGTACTTGGGTATTATGGCAAAATATAATGAAAAATGTAATACATTGAAATACATTCCAACAGCATTTAGGCAACAAATTCTGCAAATGCATAACAGTGCAAATTTTTCTTCAATTAGGGCACAGAAAAACCATTCAAGCAAATAATTAATGGCTGTCCATGGTAATCTGGTTAACAAAAATGGCAGCACAACACTATTTGTGAAAATGGCTATTTCCTTATCCTGGGCTGAAAAGTAATTTAATGAACTGTTAAAGAAAAATGAATTTTCCACGAAATAAATTAATAATAAAAAGATGAAATAAAGAAGAAAATAAATACACATTTACTGTTTTTGCTGCCAAACAACCACAGCAAATAATTAAGAATGCTTACTGAACCTGCTGCGCAACGTAAATAATCCATTTCAGATGGAAAAATATTTCCCAGATACAGTGAAAATCCAGAGGTAATAAGGAGGCAAGTCTGCAAAGCAACAAATAACATGTATTAATACAATAAAACTATTGTAAAGATAGAAATCAGTAATTCCTTTCAAACTGAGCTACTGATGGACAATAATTTGTGTGAATAATTTTGAAGCAAAATATCGAAGCATGCTGAGTTCTGAGGAATACGTTTCACTGGTTACCAAGACTTAATACCAAACAAGCATGTCTGAATCAGGCACTGTGTCCTGACTTGGCAAACACCTAAGAAAATTATAAGGTAATTGCAGAGGGTTCAACACTAAAAAAAAAAAAACATAAGTAAACCTCTACTTTGCATCCTCTGCTTGGCTCTACCAAAATTCACAGTTCACATGGGCAGATGGGCAACTACCAACAAGAAAATAATAACAAAAATAGTATTAGGATATACTGACCAAGGTATACTTCCATTCACACTCCTTTCTCCCTGCAAACTCCCTTCCCACTTTGGTTCAGTGGCACAACCATAAATGCTCAAATTCTGCTGCTCCCTTCTTAATCACTCCATTCATTAGAAATTAGCCCACAATTAGGACTAAACTTTCAGCATCAAATGATTAGTATCTTCTACTAACAATTTTTCTTTCTGCTCTGAGTAGACATTCCTTCAAAGAGGTTGGGAATGATGGGGGACAGAACGGCTGCTCTTTATTATTTGGGCATTTTTTTTCACGCTGCAGATTTCTGATGTCTTTAAAAAGTCCTCATCAAAAAACTCAATTGTGCCTGCACAAAAACAGCCATTGCTAGCCACTCTGATGTCATTCTATAGTTTGCAACCGCCCCATGAACTCAGTTCTGTTCACCATGGAACTTCTGTTGCCTAGCACACATACGCTGAGAAAATTTAATGCAAGAAAAGCCATTCTTATTTTGTTCTTTTTGTGTAACTGTACATCCAGAAGGAAAGCCACGTTACACAGATTGTCAGAACAAAAAAAGCGTTCAGTTGTTTCCATGAAAGTAAAGCACTACTTTTATTCACTGTGCAAAAATGATTAATTACCCTATTAACAGTGAAACATTTCAGCTCTTACAAAAATGACTCTTCAAAACATACCAACTCGTAGAAAATGAAAAAAAAAAAAAAAAAAAGAAGACTTAAGAAGAAGAAGAAGACTTAATTATAATTGCTATAATGAGCTTTAATTAACTTGGCTAGAACATGGAGTAACATGATGCTTGTGCAAGATCAGTGTGCAATGATTCTACCAGTGATACAACAATTCATATCACTATGATGTTCATGCAAGAAAAATAAGTATGTCACTCATGACATGAGAATTCTATCAAATATGTCCATAGCTTTAAGAAAAAATAAAGTAAAATTTGACAACTAAATATTGCGTGCATTTTTAATGTAAAAATGCTATCAAGGCAAGTACTCTCAATAGTTTAAATAAAAATTTAAAGTAGGCATGTGATTAGGATAATTTACATACTTCACAAAGAGGCATTACTAATTCATAAATAAAGGTTGATATTTACAACTACCACACTTACTTCATCTAATGTTAAATATAAAAATCAGCCTTCAAGAACCATATTTAGTTACACTCCAAAGAATATTATTAGTCAATTAAAAGTTACATTTTATGTTTGCTAAGTATGTTCCTTTCCATACCAATATTTATATTCAGTCCTATCAATGGTGTAATTATGACTCCCTAAATGATCTGAAACAGGACAGATTAGAGAACCTCCCCTAGAATTTTTAATTTTTACTCTTTGTAATGTACTTACACCCATCAGAAAAGAAAAGATCCACGTTCTGTAAATAAAGCAAGGGTGCAGCCTCTTTGATAGCTGAAGGTCACTGGATTTGATGTCCGGTATATAATTTCCATTCTCTTGCTTTCCCCGCTCCAAAGTTGGCATTCTGTCATAGCTGAATTCTTCTCTGTAACCTTCTTCCCTGGTCATAACACTTTGCAAAGGCAACTAAATAATAATGGCAATGCAGAGGACAAAGAAAAATCAAAAATCTAACTTAGTTTCTTTATATACTCAGATCAGTGCCCAATTAATTTTTTTTCTATTTAAGAGAATAAACAAGTAAAAATCAGTACAGAGCTGTATTTATATTTTGAAGTATGCATGCTTACCAGGAACTAATGGCACTCAGTAACTAAATTACATTGTATAGCCATGGTTCACAATATCATAATAATACAGTATAAATACCAACAAAATGAAAGTTTGTGTACCTACACACAAACTCAACAGACTTGTATGGTAAGATCTAAAAACCATTTTTGGAGACGTGTAATGTGAGGGTAACCCTACAACCAAATAATTCCCCTCTTTTTTTTTTTTCTTTTTTTTTTTCGGAAAAAAAAATCTGTGGGATAGACAAACATTTTAAAACATGTCTAGATGTTAAACTGCATTTGATTTTAAAACTTATCAGACATCTGAAATGACAGACTTCACCATGACACCAATGAGCTCACAAAATCACAGTAATTCAGCTACAGCAATTTCTTTCTAACTTGTCCAATAGCAACCATCTTGCTTGTTTGCTTAGCCCCATTCTGTTCATCTCACTGCTTGCAATCTGTTAAAATACCTTGAGTACCTTACATTAAAGTTACTGCACATTTTTCAACAGTTAAAAAACTTCACGCTTACCTTTGACTGAAAAGTTAACTGTCAGTTTAAAACAGTCCTGTGAACACAGATGCCCGTACACTTTGTGATCTTCTCACTGCTCAGTGAGTCATGCCGTCTTTGAAAAGTTCTCCCTTACACTTTGGCTTTCAACAACATCTATTCAGATACGGAACAAAAGCACAGCAAAAACTTGAGTTAAGCCAGGGAACAGGAAAATGCTTCTTGAATTTTAATTAACAGAATACACTAGAAAATGACCGCACTACACACATTAAGATCTGCTTCCCAATCACACCAGCAAATTTTAAAAGTTTCAAACATGTTTTTTTTGTATTACCCTTTCCTTGGCATATTAAATTAAATCTTCCTTGTAGTTTATCAGTCTTAGTTATTATCATAACTTGTGATAATGATATTCAACAATCTAGTCCTTGCTTCAAAAGAGCAAAAGCTACTTATAACACAGCATTCTCTTAGACTAACCTACAGGTAAAAATTCAAGTATTACAAAAAGTTGGGAAGTTACAAGGTAAAAACTTATCAAGAACCTTCTCTTCACTGTAGAACTCTTTATCTTTTTCTACTAACCTTGTCTTTCTAGAGTGTTCAGATAAAACCTGCACATTGGCATCATACTGACATTCATACTTACACCATGATGACTATACAACGTATTTAAAATCTAGTAGGCAGCAGTGACATGCAATGGCCAGCAAACACTGGATCCAGTCCTCCTGATTATTAGACAATTAAAAAAAAAAAAAAGAAAGAATGCTTTTATCTTGAATATATTGGCATCTTGACAACTACAGCAATGACAAGGGCTCTTGTGTACACTTCAATGAAGTAACGAAGACACAATTAGATTTTCAGCACTTTTGGACAAGAGCATCACCTTTTAAAGCATGCTAAAAAAAACTTCAGAGCACCCCTACTTTTCATTTTGGGCTGACATGATTTTGTTCTTCTCAAAATGAAAGCTAATACTAAAAAAAATATTAAAAGGTACAGTTTTAATAGTCTGAAACATGGAAATTAATCACGCATGGTACACAGCTGTATACTGTGTTAGAAAAGAAGGAAAAAAAACCCTGTAGCCTAGCAAAACTGTCGTGAGTAATTAAGGCTTTCTGCTCAAAGAGGACACGCTATGCAAGAATTTCCAGTCTTTGCACCCTTTCAAAGGTGATGTTTTAATGGAAAATGGATAATGCTGACTTCACATCCTTTTCAAAGACTGCTAGGTACTAGGAGCAAGAGTTTAACGCAAATTAGTAGAGATATAAAATAGGATCATGGTTTTTTCCCTTTTGACCATTTAAGTCAATACAGTGAAATTTTTTTTAATTAAAAAGAAAAAAACTGGTGAGCTATTCAGATATTTATTTGATTTAATCTCTTTGAGTAAAATGAATTTAGAAACTCCTATGTCACCGAACAGAGCAACACCCAAAAATACTAGGAATCCTTACTGAAAATTCCAAGTATTTTAGCCAGAATGGAACCTGAAGGCCATCTCTCTCAAGCAGGGCACTACAGCATTTCCTCTGGTTACACTGTGATTTGTTCTTCACCCTTTCCTGAGCATTTCCTTGTATTTGTTGCTTTACTTTTTGCACAGAGGTTCACTGTATGATACTCTATAGATTTATCCTCTGTGTCAACAAAAAACACTAGAAATTCTGATTTCAGCTTCTATTCAGAGTGTTTTGGGGTCCTTTATTTTAGTTTCCTTAATTTTGTGTTTCAGATTTTGCGTACAAAACCCTGGGTCCTTTTCGTGTATACACAAAAGACACAAGGCACAATCTAATAGTCAGAGCCCAAATGACCCTACAACCCTAAGTGCTGAACAAAGCTGTTGTACGAAGAGATTCCTACTAATTTTAAAAGGTGCACAGGAAACCTGCAAAAAGACTGCAGAAAGTGTAACAACTCCAGCAGGACTGGACTTCTCAAAAAGGTTTAAAACTACGTATTTTTAGTCTGTTAGGTCAAATGATATCAAGAGATGACAATTGAATCAAATTGTAAAAGGCTATGAAGAACAACTTACTTTAACAGCTACTGATGACAACTGAAAGGGTTCAGATTCCCAAAGCAGCTGTAGCAGGTGGTAGGTCATTTGCCAATGTTAGTATCTGTATTACTTTGAGATTTTCAAACTCTAAAGAGCTCTAAAAATCAGCTCTTTGAAGTACTTTGTTTCTGTGGAACCAATTCCTCAAAGTGTTTGGTTTCCCAGCTTATGTAATGGGGCATGTACAGAACAAAGTACAGGCCCAGTTGCTTCAAAACTGCTCCCCCATTACAACACATTTTTATTTGCATTTACTGTCTTTCACATTAATCATGATCTGAGGAGTTCAAACCACTCTGACCAGTATATATACTATGCACTTCACGCTACTGAAATATTAAATATTTCTAAATATATGGATGTAATGAACAAACATAGCACATTCACATTTTAAAGGACATCCAGATTAAATACTTGCCTTTTCCACCTTGCAGTAAGATTGCTGAGCAGCACAACCAACCTGTGAAGGCTTTCATAAATAATGTCAGGAGCAGGATCTTCAGACAGGAATTTATCTCCTTCTAAAGAGATCAGTGACTACAGGCACTCATACTCACTGGGAGGTCCCTCCTCCCAGTAAGCATCACATCCCCTCAGTTACACCATAGCAAGACTTGGGAACCCATGTGCAATTACTGGCAGCCAGAATTTCCTTGGTCTAGGAACTGTGCAGAACTCTATTAAAAGCGTCACACAGTCTGCAGGGCATTCCTAGCCCTTCCCTGCCTAACCAGAGCTGAGCTCACTGTACAAGTACAAAAGGTTGCCGAAGACAACCGCTACCCTAGCCTCGGAATCCACTCACAGACCACACCACCTTCCCATAACAAACAGCCATACAGCAGTTTCCCATAGAGGCACAGGCTGCACTGCCAAACCTCCTGGATCCTCCCGCCCTGGCCTCGTGCTGCTGCTCCTGACGATGCTACCAGGACACTGAGCTCACAACTCAGAAACTCACTTGTGAAATGCTCTCTGTTAAATGAATTTTAAAGGAGCTTACACCAAATACGTAGAGCACGCTGCAAGGGAACTGGTAAATAAACCAGCAATGTCCGCTGCAGCCCAGAAAACCAGCCGTACCCTGGGCTGCATCGATAAGAGCACAGCCAGCAGGGTGAAGGAGGTGAACCTGCCCTTCTGCTCTGTGCTGGTGAGGCCTCACCTGGACGACTGCGTCCAGATGTGGAGCCCTCAGTACAGGACTGACATGGACCTGTTGGAACGCGTCTAGGGGAGGGACACAGAATTGATCCGAGGGATGGAACAGCCCTCTATGAGGACAGGCTGAGAGCTGGGGCTGTTCAGCCTGGAGAAGGCTCCAGGGAGACCTGAGAGCCACCTTTCAGCATCTAAAGGGGGGTGTGAGAAGGAAGGAGACCAAATTTTTTGGTTTTGCTGTTTATAATTAGAATTTGTAGCATGCTAGAGTTCTTTCTATTGCTTTGAAACACGCTTCTACTGTTATTACAGTAACTCAACGTGATTCATAGAATCATAGAGTCATCACAGAATCGCTTGCATGCATGCACTCTACCACATACCCTGCTTCACCAAATCAACGGGCTGGGAGTCACGCTTAGCGCCCAGAGGCACAACACGAGCACAGAGAGCAGCCACCGCCCCGAGCCCGCCCTCACCACGCGCCCGCGCCGGCAGGGCGCAGCAGGCGGCCGCGGCCGAATGGCCCGTCACGTGACGCCGAGTCAGCGCCGTGATTGGCCGGCGGCGCGGCGGAGCAGCCGCAGTGCTGTGTGAGCGTGCGTCGTGTTTGGGGTGGCGAGGCTCTGCGCGATGCTTGGCGTTCTGTCCAAGGTGTTCTCCTACTTCTGGAGACCTGCGGATGGCGAGGAAGGAGGAGGTGCGAGGTGGACAGGTTCAGGTAGAAGTTCCAGTTCGATTGTGCAGCTGGGTGTGGAGCTCGCACCAGGCTGGTAGTGAGGGCCGCGGTGGTCTTGTCCCAGATGAAAGGGCTGGGCTGGGAGCTGCTTGCTTCAGGAAGGAAAGAACGGGGAAAGGGGTGGCTTTTAGTCTCCGAGCCATGCAGTGCTGTGCCTGGCAGCTGTTTCACACAGCATCTCCCAAGTGCGTTGGGCTGTGGTGAGAGTACAGAGTGTAATGGTCTTAAACTGAGACAGGGGAGGTTTAGCTTAGTTATTAGGAGGAAGTTTTTCACACAGAGGGTGGTGACACACTGGAACAGGTTGCCCAAGGAGGTTGTGGATGCCCCATCCCTGGAGGCATTCAAGGCCAGGCTGGATGTGGCTCTGGGCAGCCTGGTTTGCTGGTTGGCGACCCTGAACATAGCAGAGGGTTGAAACTAGGTGTGGTCCTTTTCAACCCAGGCCATTCTGTGACTCTATGATACTGAGCAGGGTGTGAAGGCCCGCTGTGACAGTGGGCAGTGGGTGCCTTCAGCCTTCCCATGTGTTTCTGTGAGTAAGCTAATTTCTGTTGGGCTGTTGATGGAAGTGACAGCACAACCTTGATGTTTGGAATGGTTTGTGTTTAGGGTGCTTTCAGTGGAGTTTTACAGAGGTGTTGTGCGGCAGGGAGGGGCAGCTCCACAATTAGGCATGTGAGAAACCAAGAGACACTTCTGTCTAAATCTAGGACAAGCAAGGAAAAGATGTTTTAAAAGTTCCTTCTTTCTTAGGTAGCTTAAACTTAGTTTGGGATGTAAGTGCTGTACATTGCATTTCATAACTGTACAAGTGCAGTCCATCACGTGCCTATCCTGCTGCGTGTTCTCAAGTGTGCTATCAGCAAGTTCTGAGGGTTTTTACATGAGCTCCCACTGGAATGTTTGTTTCTAACCCACAGCCTCTGTGAGCTGAGTGCATCACAATGCAGAGAGCTGTGTCTCTTGCATGTGGAGCCTCACAGGTGCTATTTACAACATTACAGCTTTTAAACAGAATGTTGTTTGGAAAACATATATGTATTTTTTTTATTTTTTACTGTGGAAATGTGATGTTTTTTTCACGCTTGGTAATGCTGTGTCTGGATTGTAAGATACTACTAAGTGCTTGAGGTTGGACCAAGTATGTAGGGAGGCTTAACATGGCGGAGTGCTCCAGATGGCTTCAGTAGAGGCTCTGTGTCAGCTGTAAGATAAACACCAACTATGATAAATGTAAAGGACTCTTAAAAATGACAGTTTACTGAAACTAGTAAGAAGTACTTTTTGTGTATGTATGAATGCAGAAAGGGAAATACACTATTTTGTTAACAATCTTGGTTGTTAGCGTAGCTAATAATCCATTGGAAATGAAAAGTGGGCTGAAGTGTGTTGGTGTAAGCGTGAAAGTATAGTGCAGTACTGTTGTGTAGAAGTTTCTGTAATTAGTAGGTGTATACTACATCTAATTCAAAAGATTTGAAACTATGGATTTCCAGAGGAATGGTATATCTCAGTTTATAGGCATATTAACTATAATATAAACAGCTGTGAATAATTGATTTATATGGCATTGTGCTTATTCACTTTACCTCCTCCTGCAGTATAGAAATCCCAGATGTGTTAGATTCCCTATGCAAACAATGTTGAGAACTGTTTCTTTTAGTATGGAGAATATTGAAAATAGTTGTTGGACTGGAGCCCTTGAGAAAAGTTGTTTAGCATGCAGTTTCCTTTTTGTTGTCATTGTTGCTGTTTTAATCTCAAGCTTTTCATAATACATTTCTTTCATACAGTTTCAAGACAAACATTATTTCTGCTTAACTAGCATTTTTCATTAATTGAAACCATAACTCACTGTAAGGCTTCAAGTTTTAAAAATATCAACAGTTATAAACTAAACAATTTCAAATTGAAGTTGGACAAGGGAATGATTTTACTTATTTTTTTATTAAAATGATAGCGCTCTTGGTAGCATTCATTCATTACTTGCTGAATGGTTCTGTGAACAAGTGATTTGCTTTTACCCCAAACCTTTTCCTGTGAATGCAGGTGACAAAGAACTAAAAACTGTTCGAGGAGTGGTGACAAGATTTTGCAATGATTATGGAATGATAAATGACCTGATAGTCTTCACAGAGCATGCTGTTGTAAACAATATGCCGCTGGCTGTAGGACAGGAAGTAATTGCTACTGTTGAAGAGGACAAAACATCGAATGGCTTGAGGGCTATCAAGGTAAGAGATGAATATAAACAGTAGTCTCTCAGAGTCTCACTCTCTCTGTAAGTTATTTAAGACTTAGAAGTCCCTATGTATTTAGTCTCCTGAACAGTACAAATCTGCCAGCCCTTCACCTACTGGGAATGTGTGAGTTTAGATTTGTTTTTATTTTATTCAATTTCCTTTAGAATATTATCCTTTTGTTCTCATTCTCTGACAATTGGTCTGCATGCAATAAATACTAAAGTATTGGTTGAAATAATTGTGTCAGTATTTAATTACACTCATGACAAATTTGCATATTGACTTTTTCTAAACTTCAGAGTTATTTTTATCATTTTTCTTGACACTTTATCTGTAAACTCACTTAAGGCTTGATTATCCATTCCTTCCAACTTTAATCTACTGTAATTCTTTAATCAGATAGGCTTAACTCTGAGGTGCCTGTGAAAATTGAGCTCTCTTACACAGAGAAGCTGTGTCGAGTGGCCTTTCGTACGTTAGGAGGAGCAGCTGGTAGCTAGGTGGTACAGAACCCATCTTCTTGGCTTGTATCTGTTCGGCTTAGCTGCATTTCACTTTAAGTACAGCAGTGAACTATTGTATTTCATCTACCAAACTCATCTGAACAGCAGTCCAAGCTAAAATGAGTGAGTCCAGCTGGACACAAGCTGCCTCTGCAGAGCCAGTCTCAATGTGATTGTGATTTCAAAGTTAATGTAGTTGTCTTGAAATGATATTTTGTAGTTAACAAATGTAAGAGGTCGTGCTGTTAAAAAGAACACAATTATCACAGTGACTTCAGGCATTGTGTTTCAGTTAGGAGGAAGTGGTAAGTTATTAACAAAAGTTATGAAATGTGAGTTCAATAGCCAGTTACCCGATTTAAAAACTTGATAATTGCTATTCACTTGCTTTACTAAACTAAATTAACAGATAATGTGCATGTAAACCAGGGAAAGGAGGTATAAAACTTGAATTGATTTGGGATTTCTGAAGCCTCCTGCCTTTCTTTTATGCCATACATATTCTGATTTGGTTTTTTTAATCCTGATTTTGTTTCTTGTTTGAGACATTTTTGTCACTTGCTAGCAGCGTCCAGCAATAACCAGCCATGTGATGGAAGCAAGTTAATATTATCTTGACATGTGCAGCAATTTGTTTGGTAACAAACCAAAGTAGGATTAGACCCCCTCCCTTAAAATTAGAGGTCTTGATCCATTTATTTTAACTTTTCAAATATCTGAAGTTTGACAAACTTGATGCTCCGTAACTGCTTTGCTAATGACTAATGAGCTCAAACTATTTCTGAGTTGTTGATAGTTCATAAGAATGAGTTTGGGTTGTGGTAATGATTTATATATTTAATCTGGATTTAAAACATCTTTTTAATACTTCATTTCAGGAAGACTTTAAAGGTTGCATACTTCCATTTTTCTCTGTTTTTTTCCCACCTTTTATCCGGGATATATTTCTGTAATTGTTCATGTTTCTGAAGTAAATAAAATCTTTTTATCCTCTTAGAAATATATCAGATAACTCCAAGCAGTAAAATGATCAAAATTTTGGGGAAGCTTTTCTTCAGTGAAACCACTTCGTTTTGAAGACAGTGCAGTTTCATTGTTTAAATGAGATTAAGGAAAGAAAAGCAGTAGGGAGAGTCAGACTATATGGCTAGAACGAAACATGGAAGGTAATCTAGTGAAAGAGAAGTCTTACTCTTATTTTATTTTTAGTAGAATCCAATAAGCAAGGAGACAAAGCCTGTCTTCAAAGGATGATTATATTCATAATTATACTGTTTTCTGCATTAGAAGTCATGGGTTTTCATCTTTGGTTAGAATCACAGAATCACTCAGGCTGGAAAAGACTTCAAAGATCATCAAGTCCAACCATGACCTAACTATACTACCCTAACTAACAACTCACTGCTAAATCATGTCCCTGAGCACCACATCCAGATGGTTTTTAAACACATCCAGGGGTGGTGACTCAACCACCTCCCTGGGGAGCCTATTCCAGTGCTTAACAACCCTCTCTGTAAAGTATTGTTTCCTGATATCCAACCTAAACTTACTCTGGAGCAACTTGAGACCATTTCCCCTTGTCCTGTCACCAGTGAGAAGAGACCAACCCCACTCTCGCTGCAATCGCCTGTCAGGTATTGGGAGAGAGCAATAAGGTCTCCCCTCAGCCTCCTTTTCCCCAGACTGAACAGCCCCAGTTCCTTCAGTCTCTCCTCATAGGCATATTCTCCAAGCCCTTCACAAGCCCTGTTGCTCTTCTTTGGACCTGCTCCAGCACCTCCATGTCCTTTCTGTACTGAGGTGCCCAAAACTGTACACAGTACTTGAGGTGAGGCCTCACCGCTGCCGAGTACAGGGGCAGGATGACTTCCCTAGTCCTGCTCACCACACCGTTCCTGATACAAGCCAGGATGCCATTGGCCTTCTTGGCCACCTGGGCACACTGCTGCCTCATATTCAGCCGAATGTCCATCAGTACACCAAGGTCCCTTTCCGTCAGGCAGCTTTCCAGCCACTTCTCCCCAAGCCTGTAGGATTGCAGTAGGAGGGCACTGTTGTCCCTTCTCCAAAAACATGTTCTGAATACTTGAATAAAAACAAGTTGAATTTGTTCTATACTCTTGATTTAAATTGTGGATCACTTTCTACGTAACAGCACAAAGTTGAGATGCATTGAGAGCATTGCTTGACACAGTCACTAGCAATTCAATCACAGCTTCTTCTGAGCATAGGGAAATAAGATTCTTTAATTCCTCAGGCAGGATAAAACAAATAACTTCCTGACAAATGTAATCACACTGACACAAAACTGCATGCAGTATTGTATATACATATATTGTCTTACAAATTATGAATAAATGGGGATAATTGCTTCCCTTGATGTACTGGCTTTTTAGCTTTTTATATCATAGTGTATTTGTAAGCTTTTGGGAATAAACTGATTTAGACTTGTAATTACTCCAGACTGGAACAGCTTTATGACTGCATCTCACTTGTGCAAACAGTATGGTGTTGTTTACAGTAAACAGTGTAACAGCTGCTGTAATGGAGTGTACTGAGATATGATCAGTCACACTGTTAGCTCCACAGATGTCATGCGTAATACCACAGGACGTAAGTGCAAGGCGTCCTTCTCCTGGCCAAGGACAAGTCTTCCTGCAGACTCACTGTGTAAATGTTACATGGACGCTATATATTCTCTTAGAGTTCTTTGTCAATTCCATTGCTAAGCAAGGCTCCGTTGTAAGAAGAGTCAACTCAAAAGCTGGTTCAGGGAGCTTCCGTGCCTCATTCTTGTTTAGAGATGATACGTCAGTATCTGCGTCAAGATCTGTATGATCAAGAATAACCAATTAATATTAAAACTACTTATTTCTGCTTTGTGATGTTCTGGGTGAAAATTATGCCTCAAAAAAAATGTCCTGTGAAAATATAGTAATAGCATTTAACCAGTGTAAAATTATTTGTAGAGTTTGTGAGAAGCGTGGGTGAAGAACTGTGTTTTCCATCTGTGCATAAATGTTGATCTGTAAAGGAAAGACAGCACAGTATGGATTCTTTTGTCACTGGTGACTTTTTTTTTTTTACATTTTTATGCATTTTTTATACATTTTAAGAAAATACTTTCTGAGTTTCTAATCTTCCATGGAAATGAAAACACTGCAGCTATTTTTGTTCCCTTTTCCGTTCAATTATTTTTATTGTTTTAGCTACTTGCATTGTTCTAGTTTTCTGCTCAGCTTCTTTATTTTGGTTTTGAATTTGTGAACACTTGCTTTCTGAATTAAATTTTTATGGAACACTGTCTTAAAAAGAATATTATTGACTGTTAACTTAATGCTCTGGCTTGTATGCTTGCACTGTATGTACATTATTCATTGAAAAGGTTGTCTCCAGGCATTTCATTGAGTTTGTTTAATCACTGCAGACATGCCTTGCATGTTTTCTTTCTGCTTTCTTCCATCCTGATGCTCATTAGCCTCATAAAAGAATTTGAGACCTCCATTCTTACGCAGTTTCTCTACATACCATCTGAGTCAGCAGTTCTTGCTGAACATTAGTAAGTGCTTCTATCCAGTGGTTTTGATGTTGTTAATGGTTCTACCAGTCCTTGGAGAGAGCAAAGAAACTCTGAAGAATGAGTGTTTGAACTGTAGAGCAAGGACTGCTGAAGCCCTCATGGTACTAGCACTTCAGTAGGAAGGAAGAGAACTTTCTAAGAATTGTTAGTGTGCTTCTGTAGTATGACCAGAGATGCTGTTATCCTTGCCCCAGTGCAGCTAGGGGAAAAAAGGGGTTGATAGTTTGTGGTCTGTGCTCTGCAAAGGCCTGTTTAAGTAAATAAACTTATGTATGAGGTGGTAGTAGGGAGAGCACTTAAGAAGCAGATTTTTGGATTTTTCTACTTTCAGTGATAAAAGAACGACTGAGAGACAGTAAAATGCATAATGTATTCATAAGCAGCATTTTGAAAGCATTTATATTTCTTGCTTTATGTTCTAGTTCAGCAGGTCTGAAGATACAGTTTTTGTTGTCAATATAATGTTAAGAAACCTTCCAGTAGACTTAAACAGAAGAAGCATCAAAAAGATTTTGCAGATCAGTCTGTAATTATAGCACTGACAACTACTGAAGCATAATACAACAGACTCTTAAAGGGGAAGGTACTTGCTGTTTAGTACTTTTTTTTTTTTTAACATACATACAAAAATGAACAACTACAATGAGTACATAATGATCTGGTAAGGAGATTGACTTCCAGCAGCAGTTGGAATTCTGAGATTTGTCATAAGAGCCATTTTAAATATACGTGCTTGTAAGTGTCAGCTCTGTGAATGTTTCTATTGTGTTTCGTTTTTTTTTTTTTATGATAAAAACAGGTAGATGCAGTCCAGAATACATGGGAAGACTACAGTACCGCTTGTAATGCTTCTGAACTACATATGAAAATATTAGTTGGTAATATCACCTCTGTCTCTAAGGATGGCGGCTATATTAGTCATAATACTCTTTTCACAATGGAAGATGTCTGTGAAGGTATGTAGGAGCTTTCTTGTTTTTCTTTCTTAATTTCTGCTAATCTGGTAAGCGCACAATCCACATGCCAGAGAAGTTCTGATTGCAAGAAACAAAGAAAAGGCATTTGCACAAAGAAAGCTACATTTTCATTTTCATAGAGCATAATTTACAAGCAGTCATGGTGTGCACAAGTGTACTTTCCACTGGCATCAATTAAGGAGTTTGTCAGAACCTGCTGAAGACAGGAAGAGCTGAAAAGAAAAGCTCACACTCGGTGAATCTGAATAACTCGTTGTTTTGGCTGATACTGTTATTTAACTCAAACAAATTCTGTATGGGGATAATGTAAATGTAATAGATAGCAATTGAACTTGAGAAATGTTCCATTTTACGTAGGTTTTAAACCTTGTGTGGGTGACTGTGTGCAAGCAAAGTATTTCATTAATCCAGGAACATGGAACAGTAAAGCAGTTGCTGTGAAGCCTTTGAGATACAAGCGAGTGGACAAGGTAAATTTACTGTAAATTTATTTCTACAAGAGGGATCTTGTGTGAAGTGATGGGTTTTGTGGGTGCTTCTAGAGTTGCAAGTATTGGTAGGTCATATGTAACACAGTAAATTAAAAGATGTCAACTCCACAAGTGATTATGATTATAGCTTATTTATAACTAACCTTTTTAAAATGTGTACACATTCTAGTTAGTACAAGGTGATTAACTTATATACTGGCTGTTGATTCTGAATTTGGATGCATACTGTTGGTCTTTTTACACTGGTTGTAATAAGGATGCGTGGATTTTCAGAATCCTAATAAATTCCACAGTCGTTACTAATTTTAGTGTTTAAATTGTCCAACTGTTTTGCTTTTAAAATAGTAATGGTTCATTCTTTATTTTCCTGAAAATATTTGTGCCTTCTACGAAAACTTATATTGATTTTATGGGTTATCATATTTTACTTACATTTCTATATAAAATAATACTTGTTTGTTGACAGTGGGAAAAGAAATTTGCTTCTCTTTTGAATGCTAATATAAAATATTAAATATGAAATATAAATCAGGTAAGTTGCTAAGCTGCAAGACAGGTGGTGCAGTTCAGTCAAATGTACACATAGCACTCACACGTGGGACCTAATACTTAACTAAGTGCTTCTGTTTCCTACACTTTCAGAGCTAAAGACAAGTAATTGTTCAAGGTTAGAGTTGTACATTTGTCTTTTATGCATTCTGGATCTCTGCTTATTCTGTACTATTAAAACTGGTATGACTGGGGCAGAGAAAACTAAGTATTGGTTCTATGCCTCTTAGCTTAAGCAAATAATACCAAATAACACTGAATAACAAACTGTTTCAGGTCCACATTTCCAGCATGTGTGGAAGAACTGGTACAATAGATGAGAGTATATTTTTCACTTTGGATTCACTGAGACTTCCTTATGGCTATTCACCACGTATAAATGATCTAGTGAATGTGGTTGTGGTGGAGAGCAGTCAGTCATTTTATGTTTGGAGAGCTCTCTGCTTGACTCCAGTCGACCAGAATGGGTAACGTTTATTCTTTTGTTCTCCTTCCACTTGCTAACAGGTAGAGATAAATTGCAGTTTAATTTTTCTTGTGTCTGTTGGGAAGATGAGCGTGATATGTTTTAGCCCTGGCTTTTTCTCCTTCCTTTCCAGAAGGTGGAGGATCTGCACCTACTGAAGAAATAAAACAGGTTGAGCTCAGAGATATAGCTGGGCAAGGATTGAATTTTACTCAGTTTAATAAATGCCAAGCTCATGCTTTTATTTCATCTTCTCTAGTCTGCATTGTTCTTCTACTGAGGATTACACTGTTAAAAGCCTTAATAAAACTGGTATGAAACAAAATACAGTTTAATATGGGAAGAAGCAAAATTTTGTGAAGTAGTCCATTACACAAGTGCAGAATATAAAGTAACTAGTCAATAGCAGTTCTGCAGGGGAGATCTGTAGCTGGGCTCACAAATTCAAGCTAGCATTCTCGGTGTGAGGAATTCTTGGTGGGCCGATTTTGCTGGCAGAAGATAAACAGTGAAGCAATTGGTTAGTCCAAAGGAGAGCACAGCAGATTTTTGCGGGCCTCAAAAATATCGTCTGTGGGATAATTTACTTTGTTCTGTCTCTGTGGAAGATCATAGAATCTTTTGTTTATGAAGGGACCTTTGAAGATTGTGGAGTTCAGCTCACCTGCAATGAACAGGGGCATCTGCAGCTCAGAGCCCATTCTAATCTGTCCTTGAATGTTTCCAGGGATGAGGTATTCACCACCTCCCTGGGCAACTTGTTCCGGTGCTTTGCTACCTTTATTGTAAAAATAAATAAAACTTCCATATGCACAGTCTAAATCTTTAGTTTTGAAACTATTTCCCTTTGTCCTGTCACAAAAGACCCTGCTAAAGAATTTGTGCCCGTCTTTCATAGATACCCCTTGTTAGGTACTGAAAGGCTGCTTTTAAATCTCCCTGGAGCATTCTCTTCTCCAGGCTGAAGAGCCTCAGCTCTCTCAGCCTGTCCTCACAGGGGTGCTCCGTCTCTTGCACCATTTTTGTGGCTCTCCTCTAGACGTGCTCCAACAGGTCCAGTTCTCTCTTGTGCTGAGTTCTCCGCATCTGGATGCAGTACTCCAGTTGAGGTCTACACCAGTGTGGAGTAGAGGGGCAGGATCACCTCTCTTGAGCTGCTGTCAATGAATCACTTGATGCAGACCAGGATATGGTGGGCTGTGAGGACACATTGCTGGCTCATATCCAGTTTACTGTCCAGCAGTACATTTCACATCTTCTTCAGCAGGGCTGTACTTCATCCTTATGTCCCCCAGCTTGTACTTACAGTGCGGGTTGCCATGACACAGGTACAGGAGTGGGCTTTCAGGGTCAGCTCTGATGTAGCTAATGAAGAACAGCTGTGCTAATTTTCTACTTTGCTGCAATAGGTAACTAAGGAGTACTTAGAGTATACAAATATTGGAGACATTATTAAACTGTTTTGAAATGCCTTTTTAACTAACTGAATAGTCTTTCTAGTTATGGAGTAGAAACAGTTTTTAAGTTATCTTTTACAAGTAGCCAAAATAGATCATTGACAGCTACAAGAAGTATGTGACTTTGGCCTTATAGGCTTTTTTCAACAATAGTGTAACAGTAGTGTTTAAGGTTGCTTTTTGGTTTCCAGCTTTTTTTTAAGTTCTTTTCTTTAGTGTACTTCTTTCAGATTGTTGCAGTAGGCAGAAGATGCCTACTACATATTCAAAAACCTTTAAACAGTCTGTTCATTTTCTCTTTCAAGCTCCAGTGCTGAGTAGGACTCTTGCTAAGGACCTGGTCTCTGATGTTTCCTGGTTCAGCTCCCAAGGAGTTCCACAGTAGCTTCAGTCACCATTTGGTTCAGCTCTTCAAGAGAGAGCTAGCTTTTTAATCATTCTAATCTCATATTCAGATTTTTACCCTGGTTTATAGTGGTGTTGATGAAAGGCTTGTTGTTTTTATTTCTTTTGATTAAACTAATAAAGGTAACCTAAAGGTTCAGGAAGCATAAGTAGCTGAAGAGGTCAATTCTCTCACCTGCTTCTGCATAAACATTGTCACTGTTCTTTGATATGATAGTTCTTAATCCAAGATATTTCCTGAGTGTGGTAAGTTAAAAAAAAAAACAAAACACTTTTGAAGTCTATTTGTTTCAGGACTACTGTTATAAAATTCAATCTTCTTACAGACAGTCTCAGTCAAATGGATATGATACAGATGAAACTTATGAAAACTTAATGAGCAACAAAGGAGGACTGGAAGTATCAAAAATAACTGATTTTGGAACTATGAAGCAGGGGGAGTCTAGAAGCATGATCATTTGGATAGAGTAAGCCCTACTGCTTGTTCTAATCTTTTTTCCATTCCACTACTCTGCAGTCTGTAAACCTGTATTTTGTACAGAAGTCTCTCATTGTTAAGTGTTGTTGTTTATGGTCTTCAAATAACACATGAATACAGGGATTTTGGAGAAGTTTTTCTTGTTAGGTTTAATGACATTAGGATAGTCTTTTTGAAGAGCCTGCAATTTTCAGAAAGTGTTCTGAGACTTTCCAATCATAAGCCTCTTTTAAATCCTAATTTATTGGGTATGGATGCTCAAATGGAGTCAAAACTGAATGATCTGTTTGTTGTGCTGTCCTTTTTTTCCTAAGGTTCATTTCCCTATGATTGAGGAGAAGGATTTGCTGTTGTTTACAGTTTATAGACAGTATTTCTGTATGCATATTGCTGATTCTTCTACTGTATTTCATATGGTACTTGATATGACTTGAAAGTACTAACATCTAGCAGAATTCTAGTCCTTGTGAATTAGAAGCAGCAGATCAATTTCTTTCTGATAGTGGTTATGAAATAATGGTTAATTAACCCCATGAACAATTATGATTTTATGTGAGATTAAGCTTCCCGTTACCAATGCTGACAGTTTAATTATGTGATTAATCTCATAACTACTTCTAGGAATAAAGGGAGTGTACCACAGTCCTTAATCAGCTGCAGATTAGCTGGATGGGTGAAAGGCAAGCAATTTAGTTTTCAGATTCCTCAAAAATACCAGAACAGTCCAGCAGCGTATCTGTCATCTTCTCCAATAAATCAAGAAAACATTGCAAAAGCTGCAGTGAGTTCCTGTGGAACAACATCAGAGTCACTGACTAATACATCCATTATGAAGAATGGAATCATTTCAGGTAGAGTGAAATGTTACCATTTTTAAATGTAAGTGGAGACTCCACAGAAGACCCATAGGTTTGTTTGAAAAGGCTTGTCTATGCTAGCCATAACAATTTTGACAATATAATTTATTATAATATGTTTTCTGCAGAAGGAGTAAATCCTCAGGAAATAAATTTATCAAAGACAGAAGAAAACTTTTCCCTGATTAAAGATGAAAATCTGTGTCATGGAGAAGAAGAGCAAAGAGATGTACGGCAACCAGTGGATAACACTGATATAACTGAAGAAATTGTCATCCCACCAGGTGGAAAAACATTCATAGTGATCATATGCACAGCTGTGTAAGTATTTCTTTGTACTGATTGATATAACAGAAACAGATCACAGTGGTAGTTGTCAGTCTTAATGATTCTAAGATCATCTAGTCCAACCATCAGCTCATCACCACCATGCCCACTAAACCGTGTCACTCAGTGCATCTACCCATTTCTTGAATTTCAGAGGCAGTGACTCTACTGCCTCCCTGTGTAACCTGTTCCAGTGCCTAACTGCTCTTTCTATAAGAAATTCTTCCTAAAACTGAACCTCCTCTGGCACGACTTAAGACTGTTACCTCTCATCACTAATTATCTGAGAAGAGGCCAACCTCCAGCTCGCCACAGCCTCCTCTTAGGAGGCAGTAGAGAGTGATAAGAAACTCTTATGAGCCTTCTCTTCTCCTGACTCAACAGTCCCAGTTCGTTCAGCTTTTCTGTGCTCCAGACCCTTCCACAGCTTCATTGCCCTTCTTTGGGCCTCAATGTCTTTCTTGTAGTAAGGGGTCCAAAAATGAGCACAGTACTCAAGGTGCAACCTCACCAGTTGCAAGTACTGAGGGATGTTCACCTTCCTGCTCCTGCTGACTACCCTGTTTCTGATACAAACCATTCTTGGCCACCTAGGCTCACTGCTGGCTCGTGTTGAGCTGTCTGTCACATAACACCCCTAAATCCTTTTCCTCCCATGCTGTTTGTCAGTCACTCTGTCCCAAGCTTATAGCATTGCGTGGTGGTGTTGTGACCAAAGTGTAGGACCCAGAATTTGGTATTATTGAAGGTTACACAGCTGGCCTCAGTCTGCTGGTCTAGCCCATGCAGATCCCTCTGTATGGGCTTCCTAACCCCCAGGCAGATCAACACTTCCTCCCAGCTTGGCATCATCTGCAAGTTTACTGAGGGTGCATTCAATCCCCTCATCCAGATTATCAATGAAGATATAATATACAGGGCTGTCCCTGATGCTGATACCCTGAGAAAGACCATTATTGACCCTTTGCCAGCTGCATTTAACTCCATTCACCTCTGCTCTCTGGGCCCAGCCATCCAGCCAGTTTTTTACCCAGCAAAGATTACAGCTGTACAAACCATGGGCTTCCAGATTCTCCAGGAGAATGCTGTAATAGGCAGAAAAGCCTTTGACTCTACTAAGTACATTACATCCACAGTCTTTCTCTCATCCACTAGATGAGTCACCTGATCATAGAATGTCAATGGTTTTTTTGGTGTAAAGTAAGCTGCTGTGCATTAGCAAAGGGTTTAGACATCTGTACCAGAAATTGAAAGAAATTAGCATGTCAGCACTTAGTTCTGATTTCTGTGAAATGGAAAGTTAGTAGTTAATGATGAAATATAGTCAGACTAGATATTTTATGGAGAAAGGCAGTGAAGTGAAGGTAACTTGGTTGTATTCTCATCTGGAAGTCAGTAGTTCCATGAGCAGTAGAGCTAACATTTCTAGGGGCTTTATGTGTTTTGTCTGATGGTGTTTCCTTCAGTCTGAGTACTCTGAAATCATATTCACATTGTTGCATGTCCTAATCTCAAACTGTCCTATTCAGTGACATTAAGTGTAAGTTATCTGTGCTGGAGAAAAAAAGGCTTTCTTCCTTAAAGTAATAATTCCGGGAGGCTTGCAGATTTCTTTGTTTGTCACACTCATTGAAGTAACAGCACATTAACTTGCAGACTACTTATGTTACCACTTTCAGTGATGTGGCGGGGGAAGGAATTTTCATGGGAAAATGATTTTGCTGTAGTTTGAAAAGTAACCTGAGAGTATGCCCTGCCTTTATGGAGAAAGGCGTGCATAGAAGGAGCAATTTGTATTTCACTGTAAATGCCACAAAGTCTGAGAATCTTCTAACAGTACAGAACAGCTTGCTCAACACTCCATGGGAGACAGCAGCATGAAGATAACAAATGTTTGCTGGCTGCTTTGAAAGACCACGGAGATTGAAATTCTAGACCATGAATCTGCATCATTCATTGTCTGCACTGAGTGCATATCAGAGAGAAAACAGGCCACAGCTTTAACCTGAATAGGTAGCATTAGTTGGCATGAAAAAGTGGTAATCCTGCCAAAGCAAAAGTAAGCTGGAATCCTTCTGGGATGCTCCTATTTCAGACACACAGTAACAGTATTGAACTGTCATTAGTGCCAATGAGAGAATCTGGCTCAGGATAGTTCTAGGTAGAGCTCATTAAGGTGTTTTGAAGCACGAGGTGTATGCCAAGGGCTTTGGTCTTAAGTTCCTTAGAACTGGATCTGAAGAAACCATTCCCTCTGTTTTGTTTTCTTTTATTTATTTATTTTTTTAATCAGTCATTTCCCCACTTACACATACAAAGTACAGTTTTGAGAAGATAAAAGATAGTTCCTGCTTTTTCCATTTGATGTGTTTGCAGTCAAGACTCAGTTCTGGGTCCCCTTACGTAAGGCAAAGCTAAGCTGCTGCTGTACACACAGAAGGCATACTCCGTAGGTTCCTTTAAGGGAAATGTTTGTCTCATCTTGTTCAGGTACAGTAATGCTCCTGTCATCTTGTTATTCTGTATCTAGTAAAGGAGATAGATTTTGCTCTTTAGCCAAGCTGTTGATGAAACAGGTTTTTAAGTTCTTTGTTTTTTCATTATGCAAGGTAATTCTGTGATTCTGAGTTCAGGGAAGGAAGTGAAGTAGGAAATTGCCCCAAGTTAGCAGCTCTCATGTTGCTGCTGAATTGGCACAAGAACTACATTTTCATTGGGGAAAAAAATCAGTACTTATGACTAGGGAAAACAAAATGTGTACATGATGATTTTAAAAACATAACTTTTTCTTGTTTGAAGAAATCCTGGATACAGTAAAGAGCTCTTATTGCTTGGTTTTTCGGATTTTACTATTGGACGCTGTATTGAAACCACTGTAACAAATGAGGCAGAATTACTAATAGCACCTGTGGAGCCATTTTCTGCAAGAAAGGTTGACATTTCTTCAGTACCTCAGCAAAAGAAGACAACGGTTATTGCCCCCAAATACAGAAGGTATGGTGAATTGACAAGGGGAAAAAATACTACTTGTGTAATGCTGTTGTATATCATTTGCTAAATGTGAAACTGAAAGAGTTTGTGCATGTTTTCATAAGTGTTATAAGCGTGTTAATTTCAGACTTTACTGACAGAAGAGTTTTTCTAGTAACGAACTTCTTGATTTCCTTGCAATCTGTTCAGACAGAAATGCTTTACTATATATGTACAAATGTAACGTGCAAATCAGATTACTATGCAGCTGTGTCCTAATTATTTCAAGTAAGTTATTTCATATTTTTCATCTTCTTAATCACATTTGGAGTTGACTTCTTAAATCCTCAAGCATCTTGGCACCTCTATCAGATAAATTTGTAGATGTTCATCTTTGATTTAGAACTTTTCATTTTGAAAATAATTTTCTAAATATAAACTGATATTATTTGCTTAGTTACAAAATATGACAAAAGGGAAGAGGATAAAAGCAGGTCCATAATGTTTTTGTACAATCAGTAGCTGGAACACTTACCTTTCATGTCAGAATAGCAAACTTAGAATTGTAATTTTGAAGCAATCATTGGATTTATTGCATATGTATGTTTTTTAATAGCCTCAATGATGTGGCATGTTAATTAGCTGTCCTTCACATAAAATTTAAAAAAACAGTTAATGATATGGTATGTTTCTGTTTTAGAAGTAGCAGAAAATTTCCAAGCTTCCTCCCACATTATACCATACCAAATGAGTTAAGAAGATGCGTGGAGCAGAAGTTAGATATTCTGAGCTTTCAGCCTCTCCTCGCAGAGGTATGCAAGTGTAGATATGTATAAGGAAATATATTTTGTCTTTTCAAACTGGTCTTTATTTGGCAAAAATTCATAGCACTTAGTGTAATAGAAGATGATAGATACTGTTACCAAGTAGACTAAGGTTGTTGTCTGTATCCTTTAGTTTGTATGGGTTTTGGTCGGTCACAGAATCCAGGCTTTGTAGAATGAAAAATGGTAAACGTGCAAGATTGGAGAAGTTGTTAATGCTGGGGAGGGATATTACAGAAGGTGGCAAAAGATCAGCACTGCTGATTAGACTCACATTTAAGTGAGAACGTATTCTAAGTGAAAGCATTCTTTGCTGTTGATCATTGTTTAGAGAGTTTTGTGCTGCTGGAAAAACCTCTTCAGAGAGATGTGTTGAGCTCTGAGGGGGAAAGTTCAGGTTCTTTCAGCTTGTCGTAAACTGTGTAATAAACAGGGCGGGCTGATGTGACTCTGTCTGTGTGCAATGTACAAAGATTTTTTTATGCTTTCTGGGACTGGTGAGCAGTAGAATTCTGTTTCTAAACTGCCCCTGAATTCAGGTGTTGAAATTGTCATTGTAGTTAGACAAGACATCATCAGCTCTTTAGCTGACTGGCTGCTGTATCTTAGCTCCAGGGACAATACAAATTCTGCATTGTCTGTTATGGGAGTTTAAAGGATTAGTTTATTTAGGTGCTGTATTTATGCACCTTATTTGGCAACATGGTTGCTGTGCAATCTTAATTTTAGATATGTTTAGTATAATAAAGATTAGTGGGATGAATGTACTTCAGTGTAGAGGTTAGAAATGTAATGTATACTGTTTTTGTTTTCAGCATCTTAATCTGGAAAATTATGAAGCAAAGTTTTCTACTCTCTTGTGGCTTGAAGAGATCCATCAGGAAATGGAAATAAAAAATTTTGACATGTGTGGGGTTACTTTGAAAAGGAATGGGAATTTGTTAGTGTTGGAAGTGCCAGGAGTGGAAGAAGGCAGACCTCACCTGGCTGCAGGTAGTGATTAATGCGAGAGAAAGCTGAATACCATGTTGAGTATTTTCACTGCAGTACAAACTCAGTTGCATTGCCATTTACTTAAGGAAGTCTTCAACAAGTTTGAACACAAAGTCATTAATCTAGGCTACTAGACAGGTGTTCTGCACTGCTTGTGTCTCACAGTCATGCTGTGGCTGCTGTCTGAAGAAGCATTACATTCATCTGCTATTTTCAGGCTTCTCACAAAAATGGATGATTTTTTCCACAAAAATAAACACTGCAATGTGGTAAGATCTGAAAAGCAATAGGTATATCAAAATGAAAAAATTAGTAATATCTAATACTGTGGTATGCAAGGTACTGTTCAGAGGAGATGTTGAAGGTCTGATGGCATCAATATTTGATACCTTTTAAAATGTGCTATATAACTGTATATAGCAGTTCAGAACTAGTGCCTAATGAGCTATTCATGGATACAGCAAATTCCATGCACGATATGTTATCGTGCAAATCTCTTGTAACCATGCCACAGAAAAAGTAAAACTCTCACTGCAGTGCTTCACTTGTATTTCTTGTAACAGTGTGTTGTCTTTTAACTTTATTTCTAATTAGGTGATAAGGTGATACTGAAAAGTCAGGTCTATTCTGAACATATAATAGAGTACATTGCCTATGTTACTGAGGTAAGTAAGGTCTGTCTTCTGTTGAATTTACTGTAATCCACAGGATTCAAAGGGGAAGCTGGCAATTAATTAATGAGATTAGAGACTAGCTTAACCTGTTCTGAGGAAGCCAGATTATTTTTTTATGAACTAAGTGATGTATTTTTATTGTGAGTTTAGTTTTTCTAGGGACTTCCTTTTCTCTAGATTATAATCCTTACCTGCCCCGAAAGCACTCATAAAGTAATCTAGAACTGTAATATATTGGTTGTTAGTAAATCTAGGTGGCTAAGGTGTTCAGTTTTCTCTTCCAGTAATTTCAAATATGCTTTTGTGTATAAATGACTAAATTCTTCATCAATAAACTGATGTTTGCTTTTCTCCTATAGATATGTAATGAAGATGTTACTCTTAAATGCAATGCTGATTTTGAGCGGGCTTACAACTCAGAACCCATGGATGTGGAATTTGTTCACTGCAGGTATTTTTATACACTTCGAAAAATCTACATTGATGAGCTACAAGATGAATGATTCCTCTAGCAAAGTAACTTTTAAAAACACGTGAGATTGTCTCTTGGTGGCTTTGGTAGTTACAGGAAGGGCACGATTAAGCTATTAGGAGCCAACTCTTTCACTTCTTTCCCTCTATCCTACTTGGTAAAAGACTGCAATGGTAGTCATTATGTACAAAGCACTTGTTTTTATATGTAAGTGATTATTCCATCACCTGGCATTGAAGCAGTTACTGGGGTTGTATGGAGTTCTTTTTCGTTATATGAATTGTGATTCTTTGTGAGTGTTGGTTTGTTGTTTTTTTTTTTCATAAGAAAAAAAATATACCATTATGACTGCGGGACTGCAGTTCATAAATTGCTGATGTTAACTACTCACACTTTATTTGTAGGTATTATTTGTTTATAGATGCTTAATCTTCCATTTAAGATCAGTTTTGCAGAAAGCTTGCATGGAAAACTATCAAACTCTGAAACAAAAGGTCATCTGTCTCATTGAAGAGCTGGAGATGTATTAACACTCATAGCAAGGCTGTTGACTGACATGTCTACAATATATTTTCCTGCAGTATTTCTGTGTAGAACTATTTTTATAAGCACTGCTACATAGAAAATGTACTGTTTACCTTAATGCTTCTGTAGTTTATGAAAATTTGGGATTTTACTTTAATCCACAAACTGTTGATCTGCTTTTCTGATAACAGGATTCCTAGCAGGCGGTGCCAGATGGCAGTTGAGCAAGCTAAATGTCTGGGTGAAAAAGGTACACTTCAGTTGATTTAAGCTGTCTGGAGAGGCTTGTGGAGTCTTCTGTTTTTTATTGCTTTTACATAAAGGCATATTTAGATGGATGCATTATAGTCTGTTTTTACAGGAATTTTCTGTTCATTTAATTGAAAAACAGCTCTCTAAATGTAGAGGGGAGTCTTATTGGCCATCAAAAGGAACATGAATGAAAACTTAAGCTTTTGTAAATAGTTTGAACAAATAAGATCTGTATAAATCATACAGTTGTAACAATGGTATGTGAAATGGCAGTGCTTTGTGTTACCTCAGAACTTAACTAAATAGCATAGATATCCTGTTCTGTGATTGAGCAGAACGGTCCATGTGATCTTTGCACAGGTCTTCTCCACTTTTGTGTTAGGATTATGAAACAGGAGTAAAAACATAGACCAGCAAAATGTGTGTTCATGTGATTCTCAAATTTTTCTACTTTCTCTTCTGAACTTGAAGTGTTATTTCCGGAAAAGCTTCTCTTACAGTCACCACAAGATGTCAAGACCCAGAATACTACTGAGTATTGTGGTGTTGATGATGGCTTTAAGCAGTGTTCCCAGCAGAAGAGTGAGGTAACTGTCTGTAAATGTTTGTTCTAACTGAGCAACATCCAAATTTGTAACAGATACGTACTTCACGGCTGTTAGCAAGTATTTGTTTTAGCATCAAATAATTGAAGTCACATTCTGCTACTTTCTGATGACAGAAGTTTGTTTGCTTACCTGAAGAGAGGAAATTTTATGACAAATGATGCTATTAAGCTCGCCCTCCCATCTAGAATGGAAAGTTCTAGTAACAGCCTGTGTTATAATAATTTGAACTGTCACATTTCCCTTAAACTAGTTTTCATAGCAATTTCTAAGATATGTGAAGTTCTCTCACTGTGGCAGGAAGCACTAATCATCCTGATCTATGCAAATTTACCTAGGCTTCTTTACTGCTTGTTAAATTATAAGAAGAAATTGTCTTTCTTAAAAGAAGTCTTTCTTAAAACAACATTCAGAATGATATTTAGTCTTCTTTCCTATTTAAAGTAGATTGTCACCAGCACTGAATCAAGTCAGCTTTGGGGTTAGGTTTATTTGGTTTTGTCCAGAGGTTCCACAACATCTGTATAACCTTTTTCAATATTTTATAACATTTCCACTGAATGATTTCTGCCCCCCACTCACAGTGTGAATCTTCTATCTGCAGCTTTAGATGTGGCCCCTTGTTACATTATATGCTACTACAAAGTACTGAGAAGTGTTGGTCTCTTTTTTTTTTTCCCTCTTTCTTTTCCTAACTCTACTTTAAGCCATTATAGGCATTAGGCAGCCTATTTACCTCTTACTTATCAAACTGAAAAGGCTAAGTTGTTTCAGTCTCTCCAGTTCTTAGTAACATGATGTTTGTATACATCAAGCATCCATAGTAATTCAGTTTCCTGAACAGGGCCTGGGGGTTACTGCTCAGTTAGTGTTTTTGTAGCCTGTCCTGATTTATGCAGTTACTCGGTCCCAGGTATAGAGCTTTCAATTTAGATTTTCATGAGTTTTTTTATCTACTGCAGAATTTCTTCAAATGAAGATGAGTTGTCAAGCATTTCAGCTAAGACTGTTGGTATTGTGTTGCTTGCTAATTTGCTGAGTGTGTATTTGTTCGCATCATAGTTGTTGAAGATGATAATATTTGCCCCAAATACAACCAGGGGTACCTAGTTTGTGACCTGCTTGCAGATGAGTATTGAACTGTTGTTTAATACCCTTTGAGCCCAGTAATCCAAACAATTTTCCATTCACCAAACGATCTGTTAACCTAGTTAATGTTCTTGTTGCTCCAAAATAAGAATGCCACAGCAAATAGACCACTTCAAAAGCTTTACTGAAGCAAAGGAGTATTACAGTGACTGCTTTTATTCTCTCCACATAATAATTCCTTCATTATAGAATGAAATCAGGTGGTCCAGTTCTTCTTATATCATCAGTAAGTTCTGTCATCTGTTTCTGAACCCACACAATGCTTATCTCTTTCCACCACAACTGTTTGCAGAGTCTCTTCTTGTTACTCTGTTCATACTGCATTTAAACATAAGTTTAAATGGATTTTGACCTTCCAGATTTTATCCAGTTGTCCAGGTAACATCTTTTATACTTTGCTTGTCCTTGCTTATGCTTCCAGCTTGCATTCTATGATTTCGTCAAGAAGCTACAATCTTAGAAAAGGAGACCTTCTGTTGAAATTCTTGATGGTCTTGTGAAGCAGAATGTTTCATTATGATGGCTCATTAAACACCTTTAAGTTCTCCTGGGCACCCCCATACAACAGCTTCCTGGAGGCTTTTGCCTCGTGATTCCTTAGAGAAGCTGAAGTTTGCTAGGAGGTCCAGAGTTGTGACTCTACTTGTACCTTCTTCCGGATGCTGAGCCTTGCATAGCTTGCAATATCTTGCAGTATTTGTAATAAATGTTGGTATATAGAAGTGTGTCTTTTCCTATATATTCAGCATTATTTATGATTATTACTTCTGCCATTTATGCCAGGAAGCTGTCGCCCACTCACTCTACTGACTCTAGAAACTTCCTGAGTGAATTGCAGTAAGTATGTGAATGATGGAAATCTCCTGTGAGCAGCACAACTTGTGATCAGGAGACTAATGCCAGTTGTTAGTGGGAAGTCTTATCCATCTTCTCCTCCTGATGGTGAGGTGTTACAGACACCACCAGACAATATTGCTCCTGTTCTTTCCTGCTCTGGTAACAGCTCAGACACGGCTCTGGTTTTGCTGTGATTTCCAGCCAAAATGCTCCATCACATGGACGCAGAGATGACAGGAGGCACAGCATAGCTAGTTATTGCAAGATACCTGCTTCTACCGGGTCAATTCTGGTTGACTAGAGAGGTGACAGAGAACATAATAAGGATCCCTCATCTTACCCCAGAGTAACATGATTCCCTAAAGCTCTGATTTTTTCAGGTTGTCACTCTTACTTGTCTGGATAAGTAGCATAGTGACTAATCAGATGGACTACCTAAGCCTTGCAGTGTTCTCCTGGCATTCTTGCGCTAGGGAAGCAGCAAAAACACCAGGATAAGGTGCCTAGGAAGCAAGTACCTCTGTTCTGTATAAGAAGTAATCAACACTAACACTTGTCATTACTGTTAGAAACAGCATTATTAAGAGAATTGCAGCAGCTGATCCAGAATGCTGGTAGTGCCACTACAGGTAGTTTCCTTTTGAGCTGCAGTCTGAGAGGTATCATCTTGCAGAACTTGAGTGTTAGCTTTTATGGAAGGAGATAAGTTTCTTGACCATGGCTTCAAAATCCCCATCTGAGTATGTAAAGTATTTGTGAAGTAGATGTTTAAAATTACCATAAATGCAAACTTTATTTAAATTTAAGATGAGATCTCCTAGTGTCTCACGCTCTCTTTCTTCACAGATATTCTATTTATTGAAGTAAGGCCATTTAATGGGGAAAAAATAAGCAATTTCAAGTATTAGAGAAGATGGTTGCTTGTTTCTGTAAAGTTATAAATTTGTTTACCTTTGTTTGATATTTCCAGGTCAGAAAGCTGCGGAACAAGCAGACAAAATGCGTGGCATCGAGGCAGATAAAAGCAGATGCAATGACTGCTTCTGCAGAAACAAGCCAACTTGGTATATTTTACTGCTTTCTTCAATATTTAAGTAAAGCCAGTTCAGGATTGCAGTCACTTCAGACAAACAGGGGCAGAGTACAATGTCTTTCGGATGTCCTCATGCTCGTTTAAGGAGAAACTTTGCAGCAGGAAGTTTCATTTGAGCCCTTCTGTGGATTATTTCAACATCTTCAGTTAAGCAGACTTCCAGTGATATAGTTTGTACTCAGTAAACTAACTATTCCTAATCACCAACTGGAATATTTTTGGTCACATTCAGAATGGAATGTCTACTTTGCTGAAAATGGTAACTATTTTCGAAAGGTTTCAGAAAGTGCCTATCATGTCTGTGCTTATCTGGGAAGTGTGATTTCAGCAGTTATGTGCACTGATACTGGAAGAGAGGGATTTTATCTCTTTGTAACAGTAACATACCTGAATTGGGAAGCAGACTACTTAGATGGCACTTCTGTCCAGGAGTTAATAAGATTCTATTGTGGTAAGCTGCAGCTAAACTGAATGAGGTGTGGGGTAATTCCTGTGATCTGTATGACTATCATAGGTCATCTAGTACTGTTACTGTCTCTGAGGGTTTACTGAAATTTTGCAATTAAAGGGGAAAAGAAAAAAAGTGCTTAAAATTACTGAAGTTTTTACAGTTGTTTTTTTTTTTTTTTAAGTAGATAATGATGATCCTTTTTTGTCCATTAATTTTTTAGGAGATCCAGTATGCTTCTGAATTACTGATGTTTTCTTTTCTCCGTGCTGTTCTAGGAAAATGGAAAAAAATAAATTAAGGCATAATATGAATTGCAGTTGCTTTAATCTGTGTATGCTTAAAAACACTTTTGCAATTTTAATATGTACTTATCTTGATCATAGTTGAGGAAACTGAGACAATTAAATGGAGAGCTGGTCAATTTTTCAATCCTACGCTTAACAAGCAGCAGAAATTGGCAGTGAAAAGGATACTGAGTGGTGAATGTCGTCCAACACCTTATATTCTCTTTGGGCCACCAGGAACTGGAAAAACAATGACAGTAGTTGAAGCTATTTTACAGGTAATGGTGGATGATAAATGGATAGTCTCTAATCTTTTCAGTGTTAGAACACTTAAGGTGAATCTGTGAGTACCATCATTTTTTTTTTTCCTAAGCAAGATTTGGAAATATTCTTCATAAGCCTTTTCACTGAGCTATTCAGAATGATGAAATTAATATGAATTTGAAAAAAATTCCTGAATGGCTTATTTTTGTATCCTAAAGCTTTAGTGAATATTACCTAACTCGTGATTCTAGTACTGCATAATAGATTCTTGAAGCACAGTATGCATTAATGTAATAACCATGCAGTAGTTCTGCTCTTAGTGTACTCAGCTTGAGAATGCTTAAATCATGGATGTCAAGAGTAGTTCTTGAACTGCAAAAGGATGGATGATTGTAATCTGGATTCTATATTCAGTAAAATAAAATGGATATATGTTTGAGCTATTGCTACTTTTCCAAATAACCTTTTCTTTTTGTGATGTCCATCTTTTTGAATGTAGATACATTTTACTTTACCAGATAGTCGAATCTTGGTTTGTGCACCATCAAATGCTGCAACTGATCTGATTTGCTTGCGGCTGCATCAAAGCAATCTATTAAAACCAGGAGCTATGGTCCGAGTCAATGCTACCTGCAGATCTGCAGAGGTAAATGCTACAGATAACCAGTAGTATTTCCTTTTTAATATTTTAATCTTAAAATACTGATTTATTAATGCAACTGTCAATATTTATTAGGCAGCTGAGACTTGGCTAGGAAAGTAATAACTAATCTAGCTTTTCCAGAAGATGAACTGAAAAATATTTGTGTATGAAACATATCTACAGTCTTGATGGATGAGGAGAATGCATATCTTCTTCAGTCACATTCAACCAAAAATCCATTTCAGTGCATGGGTCTAAGTTTAAACATTTTGTTCCACTTCCAAAATAGTTTTTTTGGTGAGTTTTTTTAATTATTCACATAAAAACATCTGGAGTGCCATTTTGCTAAGCATACTATTTTGTTTCTGCAGCAAATTGATGACATGGTGAAACCTTACTGCAAGGACGGTGATGATATTTGGAAAGCAGTGTGGTTCAGGATAATAATTACCACTTGCAGTAGCGCAGGAATGTTTTATCAAACAGGAACAAGGTACAGTACTGCAAACAGGAGTATTGTTGAGATATCTGGCTTCCTGGCAAATCTCTTGTTCTTAATAATGTTTCAGCTGAGAATTTCTTCAGAGTAAATTTAAGAAAGCGTCTTGACAGTTGTTTTTCCACCACAGGCAGTGGGAGCCTTAGCTGTGACATTGCTGTTTACAATCATGTTGTCTTAAAAGTATTTAGGAGTTCCACTAAAAATCACACTGTACTTAGTTTTTTAAATAAAGTCTTCATTAGATGTAAGTGCCACCATGTAAAGTGCTGTTAAGTAGAGATTCTTCTGGTTTTGCTTTCAGCTTTCTAAAAGGACGCCCTTAAGTGTCTAACTGATTTAAGAGTTATTTTATAGAAATAGAAGCTAGCAGTTGTCTTTGCTAAACCAAGCGCATTATTCAAATGAAATAGTTGGAGGTATTTGAGAACAAGGAAAATTTTTCCAAATGTCTTAACCTTACTATAAATAAAGCCATAATTAAGATAAGCAGTGGTTGTATATATGAGAGCATGTAGGAGAACTCACAGATGAAGAATTAGAAGGAAAAACACAGTGACTGCCTTCTGCCTTTTGATGTATTTTCATCGTTTGCTGTTGTATATGTGGAGGTGCCTGGCACGCTTAACAGGGATGTTCACAGAATTGAACAGATCAGCCACAGGGTGGCAGAATTAACTTACCTAGGGGGGATAAATGTCCAGTTCTGAGTTCCTGTTATTTAATTCTAGGCTTGGACACTTCACACATGTGATTTTGGATGAGGCTGGGCAAGCAAGTGAACCAGAAAGCCTGATTCCTATTGGATTAATTTCAGAAGTTAATGGTCAGGTAGTTGTCTCAGCATCATCTTTTGAAAGGAAAAAAAGATTATTAGCAATGTGAATGATGCAAGACACAAGCTGCCATTCCTGATAATGAGTATGAAGTTGAGTACACGTAATAAATCAAACAAATGTACAATTAAGTCAGTTTTAGATTTTGAACACAGTTTTCATTTCCCACACTTTGATATAATTGTTTTATGTCTGAAGCTAGTCTGCATTAGAAGGACAGGGTTCAGAATATGAAATAGGTCGAAAATATTTATTTTACGACATCGGTTTACTTCTCTTCTGGGTGTAACCCTTTCCAAACAAGTTAGGTGTTTGGGGGGAAAGCAGAGAGCTTGATGTACATTCATCTTGGAATTCTGAAGTGTGCATGTTATTGAGACTACATTTAATAACAGTTTTAATTGATTATTTTCTTTTAAATACACAGATAGTTCTGGTCGGAGATCCAAAGCAGTTAGGGCCTCTAATAAAATCTAGAATTGCATTGGCATTTGGATTAAATATATCCTTGCTGGAAAGACTGATATCAAGAGATATGTACCTGAGAGATGAGGATGCTTTTAGCGCTGATGGATCATATAACCCTTTGTTGGTGAGTAGAATTAAATTATTTTACTTTTTTCAGATAAAGAATGATAAACTACATTTGCTGATGTTTTCTTTTTACCTTTTTTTTTTTTTGTCTTCTAATCCCCATTCACTTACTAGTAAGTCTTTATTACTTTGAACATGTATTCCAAATAGCAGGGATGCTGTGACATCTTAAAACCTCTCTTTGCATAAAAACAAAATTTCTTCAGAGTTGGTCAAATGCGATGCATGTAGCAAAACTCTCAGTAGGGGTTTCATTGTCCAACTTAGAGTAACTTCATAACATAATTCTCCACAAATGCGCAAGTGCGATTTAAGCTTTTATCATGAGAAGACAAGTAAAGCTGTCTCTTTAAATACAAAGATTCATTTTTGAACATCTTATTTCAGGAAGTGAGGAAAAAAATGTTCTCTGAAGGATAACCTTCTGGATTTTTCTCATCTAAGCATCAGAAAACAATTTTTACAGGGTATTTATGGGAGTACTTCATAGTATTTCATGGCATAGAGAAGTACTTAAACTGTTCTTTCACCTCTGTGCTGGAACTATGAGGACTGCTCAGAAAATAATGCCTCCTGTTTTTCATGTTGGCCCACAGTGACAGAGGCAGATGGTGGTGATATGGCAGTAGAAGTTGAACCTTCCCACCAGTATTCCACTGCATTCTGTTGCTATTTGACAAATGACAACAGAGAGGCAGTCCTGACAAAGTGGTGTCTGAAATGAAAATGCATATGAAGCAAAGGTGTGTAATTGAATTCCTCCATACAGAAAAAAATTGACACTGATCAGTGCTTGCTTAACATTTATGTAACTCAAACAGAGGATATGAATACAGTGAGATGATGGGTTGTGCATTTCAGCAGTGGTTACAGTGGGTCACCTACTCTGGGTGCAGGTTTTTACAAGCGTCGCATATAGGCTTTTGCTCAAGTTCTTTTGGCAAGAACTTATAGCTAATAGTGGTAACTGTTGAAAAAGTGTTCTTTAGCTGAGAATTTGCTCTACAAAAAAAGAGCTGGGTAGAGTGGGATGACTGCTTCCTCGCTCCTGCTGACTACGTTACTTCTGGTACAAGCCAGGATGCCATTGGTATTCTTGGTGACCTGGGCACTGCTGGCTCATGTTCAGCTGAACATCAGTCAACACTCCCAGGTCCTTTTCCTCAACAGTCTTCCAGCCACTCAGCCCCAAGCCTGTAGCATTGCATAGGGTTGTTGTGACCAAAGTATAGGAGTCAGCATTGATCTTGCTCAGGATTGTGCAGTTGGCCTCAGCCCACTTGTCTAGCCTCTCCAGATCTCTCCACAGGGGCTTCCTAACCCTAGACAGATTGACACTTTCTGCCAGCTTGGTGTTGTCTGCAAACTTTCTGAGGGTGTGCTCAATCCCATGATACAGATCATCTGTAAAGTTATTGAACAGGATGGGCCCCAGTACCAACCGCTGGGGAACGCCACTCGTGACCAGACACCAGCTGGATGTGACTCCATTCACCACCACTCTCTGAGTCCAGCCCTCCAAACAGTTCTATACCCTTTCTAACCCTGTCTTGCTTTGTGGTCCTGCATAGCTCTATTCAACTCTGTTGAAAGGAAGAGAGTGAAAACCCTGGGGCAAGAGCACTGTTTTGGCTAATCAGTTCTTGAATGAAGACAGCTCTGCACATGCATATTGAAAATGTCTTCGTTTTTTAGGTGCAGAAAACAAACTAACAAAAAACTGATAACAGTGTGGCCAGAGGAAAAAATCTGATGGCAAACTTAAGTTGCTCAGGGAAGATTGGGTATTAGGTGATGCTTAATTCTACACTTTAGGTTGTGTTCAGCTTCCTAAGGAAAAGTTTTCTGAAACTCCTAAAATTTCTGTATTTTTCTTGTATTTTTTTTTTTTTTATACAATGTTTAAGGAGAATTGTAAGGCATTGCAAGACAGCAGGAAATAAGGGCTTGAAGGATCTCACGGGTCTTCAGGTATCATGTGTGTTGAATGACTGGAATATTTCTTCAAGGGCATTCTTTTATTTGAAGGCAGGCTGTTTGGGTTTCCAAGGCCAGCCTCTGTCAGATGTTATGGTAACAGGCTCTTCTGATGCTCCCTCTCTGTTCTTTAAGTCTTCCTATCCAAAAAGTAAGTTATATCCATGGAAATCCCTTGGAAACAACCTGAACTGAATTTAAAAAGGCATAATATGTCTATAGATCAAACTAGAGAATTCTTCCTTCATCTTCCATGTATTTTTGGTTCCTTTTTTTTCCTTTTTTTTCCCCTTCTCCCTTTAGAAGAGAACAGATGGTCCATTTCCTTCCCATTTAGGGGGGGAAAAGACTTGTTTTTTATTTAGTGTTTACTCATAGATCAAAGCTGCATTTTTTGCCTTTAATACAATTTTTTGGCAGCTTTAGGAAAGCTAACATTACAAGATGGTAAGTGGTTTTCTTGGGAGCTGCGTACTTTGAAGTCTGATGAATAACTCAGTTATCTTTATGAATCCCTTCTAACTCAGGATATTTTCTGATTCTGACTGCCCATTTCAGTTACAGATTTTATTTTTTGTCTCTGCAGATCACAAAACTCATAAACAACTACAGGTCACATTCTGCATTGCTTGCCTTACCATCTAAACTGTTTTATAATAAAGAGCTCAAAGTTTGTGCAGATGCTTCAGTAGTAACTTCGTTGTTACACTGGGAGAAATTGCCCAGGAAAGGGTTTCCATTAATTTTTCATGGAGTAAGGGTATGTAAAATGTTCATGAAGTCTAAGTAAATATAAAGAAGCTTCATAGAAGTTTGCTAATGTAGTAGACAAAAGTTTTATTCATTCGAATGAATTTCAGAAAGAATATAGAAAATACGTGATTTTTTGCAAAAAGTGTGGCTTCTTGACCATCTGGTTTTCAAAACAACTACTGAAGACAAATAGTTTTCTAAAAACTTAAGCAGCTGCAGATTGCAGGGTATTGTGAAGACATTTTAATAAAAATTTAAATTGGCAAATATAGCAGTATGGAGTTGCAGGCAACTCCGTTAGATTTAGATTAATTCAGGTAAGAGTCTGCTGCATTAGAATGAATGCAAGCCTCTAAAACTAGAAGTTTATTAAAGATTAAAAAGTCCAGGATAAAACAGGTACTTCAGGAAGAAAAGTTTTTGTGGATCTTCCAAGAAGTTAGTGAAGTAATAAGTGGTGTATCCACTGTTCGGAGATGCTTGTGTCCTCTTCTGCTTTGCTCAAAAGCAGGATAACAGCTTGCAAACACCTGTTATTCTGAGCTGAAATTTATATTCTTTGTCACATATATGAAGCACCATTGTCATAAAATACGGGTGGTGGTTGCTCATTGAAAAAGATTTATAGCAAATAAAGACATTTGTGTATAATATTACATTGCAATTTCTGTTGTTCTTTAGATATATTTTTGGTTTTTGTTTGTTTTGCATTTAATATGTGTAAGAATATAATCAAATATGTAGTTAGTTTTTGCACACGGTCTTCATCTGCTCACTTTGCTTCTCCTAATACAGGGCAAGGAAACTCGTGAAGGTCACAGTCCTTCATGGTTTAATCCAACTGAAGCAGTTCAAGTAATGCAGTACTGTTGCCACCTGGCTAAAAATGAAAGCATTGCAGTGTCAGTGACTGATATTGGAGTGATTACACCGTATCGTAAGCAGGTATAGCTAGTATTTAAAACTTCAAAGTTACTGTATTTAAAGTTGTAGTTTTGCATTGCTGCTCTGGCTTGGTAAAGTGGGAAGGCATATCTCAGAGCTTCACTGGGTTTTGTTTCGCAGTGTATTATCATTCACTAATGATATTCCCATTAAATCTAGAGTTTAGAGTGAAAAACCTCAGTTTTTTCACTCTGTATGGTGAAAGTAGCAAGGGGTCTCTGCACAGCCCTATTGAGGGGGTGGGGGAAGCTGTTTGCCCTGCCATACCTGTGGTAAGTCTTGGGTTGGCACGTATTCCATGATAGAAGAAAAGCTTGCATGGATAAACTCTTGAGATCCAAGTTGTTTGTGTCATTAAAATCTATCAAAAAACCTGTTAATTTCTGTTTACATGTAGGTAGCAAACATTCCCCCTTTTGAGTCACGTAAGAAGTGTTGTCCATAGCAGGAAAAGCTACTGTTTTGTTTTAAAATCTTAGTAGTGGATGATGGCTAAGCTTGGTGTAGGCATTCCCTACAACCTATCTGTGTTAAATTACTTTACATGTCTCATGTCTTTGGTTTCAAAATAATCCACTCTAAAATATAAATTTTTTCAAACATTTTTTCTAGGTAGAAAAAATTAAATTTCTTCTGAGAAGCATTGATTTGTCAGATATTAAAGTTGGCACAGTAGAAGAGTTTCAAGGGCAAGAGTGTGTGGTTACCATCTTATCAACAGTATGTATACTTGTGGTCTTGTCTAGAATATTTGTGTGTTCTTAATTCTCTGTAGCTTTTTCCTTTTTGAGATAGAGCTTTGGGGAATGAGGATTAGAAAACCAAGGGAACTGTGATTTTGTCACTAGTCTGTCATAGTATTTGGGAAAAATACTTAATTGAAATGCACGCAGACAGGATGGTATCTGTGCTTTTGAGGTAGACTTGAAACCTTTCTAGATAATTCAAAATGAGTTTATAGAGTTTCATACAGATAATATATCTTCACTTAAGCATGCAGAGAGATGATGGAAACTGGATGCAGTATAAATATTAAAGAGAACTGTATAAAACACAGTAATCCAAAGTCATTGTCTAGCTTATGGATGTTGATGTAGGTTCTTTTCATTTTCTGTTTGTGAGTTGCTGCATAATTGTATACAGCTGATGATTACTCAGACACCAGTGCTGACTGTAGGAATCCAGTACCCTTTTTTACTGTTAGGAGAACACTTCACAGTCTTTTCATGATCATTTTCATTATGCTGTTGAAGTGTTCTGCTGGCTAAGTATTGGGATGTTGGTAAATGTCTTTTGTAGCTTCTGGCTATTTGAATCTGAAGCCATAAAATACCTTGCAAAAAAAGGGACAGGGAAAAGAAGTCTGTGCAGTGGTTGTACTTCAGCAGTACACTGGTCACAGGACATCATTTTCACAGTACTTCACTTCCTTGATTCAGTGTTGGTGTTGGTTGACTACATCTATGTAAATATGACAGTACAGAGGCATGAATTGCATCACTAGAAATTTGTATGTAAACATGAGAATGCAGAGCTGTTTGTTTTCACTCTTTGCAATAAATGAATCTTTCACAAAATTTCTGACTGATCACAGAATCATAAAATGGCTTGGGTTGGAAGAGACCTTAACAATCATCTAGTTTCAATCCCTCTGCCATGGGCAGGTTGTCACCCACCAGATGAGACTGCCCCAGGCCCCATCCAACCTGGCCTTGAATGCCTTCAGGGATGAGGCATCCACAACTTCTCTGGGCAGCTTGTGCCTGCATCTAATCTAAGTCTCTCCTCTTTTAGATTAAAACCATTCCCCTTTATCCTGTCACTATCAGATTATGTAGTATGGTGCTCACCCTCCTGTTTATAAGCTCCCTTTAAGTACTGGAAGGCTGCAGTGAAGTCTTCCCAGAGCCTTCTCTTCTCCAGACTGAACAAGCCCAGTTCCCTCAGCCTTTTTTCATAGGAGAGGTGTTCCAGCCCTTTGATCATCTTCACAGCCCTCCTCTGGGACCAGTTTGAGAATTCCACATCTTTTTCTTTGCTGGATGCCCCAGGCCTGGACACAGTACTCTAGACAGAGCTTCACAGGGCAGAGTAGAGTGGAACAATCACCTCCCTCTCCCTGCTGGCCAGTCCTCTTTTGATGCAGCCTATGATATTGTTGGCCTTCCAGGCTGCACATGCACACTGCTGGTTCATATCAAGCTTCTTGTCCATCAGGACCCCCATGTCCTTCCCCGCAGGGCTGCACTCAAGGAGTTCTCCCACTATATATGCATATCTGTCCTGACCCAAGTGCAAAACCTTGAATCTCATTTAAGTTCACCTGGTTCCACTTCTCAAGCTTGATAGAAGAGGATGCTGAGGAGATAGAGGAAGATGTAAATTTGGGGAGATGTTTTGAATTGTATTCAGTCCAACCATTGCATTTGGTGAGGAGACAAGAGGAGAAGAATGCATCACTAAGTTGGGACTTGCTGTTGTTATTTGGAAGGTGGTAGCCCTTACCTTTCACCATAGCTTTGCAAACTTTGCTGAAGATATCAGTCGTAAATCTTGGGGTTTTTTTGGAAGTATCTCAGTGCATGTTATCTACAAATGGTACATAAAGGTGTGGCTATATATTTCCACACTCTAGTCAACAGCCTGAAATCTGTTCATCCCAGCTGAGGCATCAGGCCTCAAGAATGAAAAGGTAAGCTCCACTCCTCAGTGTTTATTGCCCTTTTGTTTTGATTAGATGCAGGTTTATGCCAGTTCCCTCTCTAAATGCTAGATGCTATTCCAGTGCAAATGAACGTGTCCTTGATATCTGGATTCACATGAAAACCCATTAGGGGAAAACATACGTCAGCGTCTTGTCCTTTGTCTCCTCAGGCATGTAACATTGTTGGACAGGGCTCTTGAAAGCAGAGTTTTACTTTGTGTTTATAAGGAGAATTCAGTGTGGAGTCAGGAAGTATAAGCAGCAGCTAAGTCAGCTCATCACTACTGATGCATCTTGCAAATGGCTGCTTCTTACAAGAATGTGTGATATTGATCCTTTACATTCTGAGATAGCATCTATCAAGTACTCTGAAAATGTAGTGCATATTGACATAGTTCTGGACAAGAGTTTAAAACAAAAAACAAAAACAAAACAAAAACAAAACAAAAACAACAACAAAACCCTGTGCTGAATCATTGGAAAAAAACTTTAGGTGAAGTTTTCTACCTCTTTACAGAAAGATGTGGGCCCCTATAGATCTTTATTTCTACTTTTCTACTATTTCTACTATTTGTACAAAATTGAGTTTAGAATACAAAAAAATATATATATATATCCGTGCTTGCTCTGTTTCCAAATGGTAGCGTGTTTTTGGTGCAGTAAGTCTCAGAATGAAGTGGAAGAGATGTGTCTGGAATGTGGAGTTGTTGCAGTGTTTGTGACTTGGGATCCTTCAGAGCTGTTCAGGAATATTCATTACAGACTGAGCTCCTGTAAGTCTGGGTAATAGAGGGCATAGAGGGTAAACTGGTCAAAGGCAGAAATAAAACCCAGGAATTTTTGAGGCTCAAGGTAAGAACAGTACTACTCTACTTCTAACAGGCACACACAGTTTCCAGGAGAGGGAAGGACAAAACAGGTATGAAAACAGTCAAAGCCCTGGAGCTGGGTTGACTTGGGTGTGATGAGGAAGGAAGCAGTTGGTTTGGGTGAGGTGGTGTTTTGTGGCTTGAAGGAACCATTTGGGAATTTGCTTGCTTGTTTTTTCCTAATGGTAGTGATACCATGCTTAACTTAGTTTTTCTTCATTGTATCATAGCTTTTGAATCCAGCATTGTAGCTATATAGTTTCAGGTAGATTATATGCTCCTATTCATAAAACCCATTTGTGATGGGAAATTGTTTTATCAAAGATTAATTCAAATATTGATGAGATAAAGCTGAAAATTTAATGAAAAACTGAATTTGCTGTAACAGTGTTTCAGTGGCATTTTCTTCTAAGCTAAGGCCATGATGACTGACAGGATATTGAAATGTCGTTGATTTTCAGGACATTAAAAAAAAAAACAGCAACTCTAGCAGTTCTTCTACTGAAAAGATTAAATTTTTGAAAAACACTGATTTTACGTTGGTATCTTGTGTTTCAGCTTACAGTGGATATTCCTGATGCTCAAATAAAGCCAATATACCATTCTTTTGAAATTGCTGAAGTTATATTAGTGTATTATTGGAAAATAGACCTTCTCTGGGAAAACCAATGGTGGAATATAAGTTAGAGAGCTTCAAAATCCAAAATTCAGCTAACTTGTGTATTGCTTACATGGAGCTGTGGTTTGCTGTAGTGAGCAAATTAAGCTTTCTAATAGATTAAAGTTGCACTGTGACAAAGTAAGTTGGTTTCTCATTATTCCAGTTTTGAGTCTGTATTTCTAATATTAAATTTTTAGGTGCGATCTTATGAAGACACACTTGCTGAAGAGGAATACTATTTGGGCTTTCTCTCTAACCCAAAGAGATTCAATGTAGCAATTACTAGAGCAAAAGCTTTGCTGATTGTCATAGGAAATCCTCATCTTCTTGTGAAAGTAAGTTGTTTTTGTTTTCTTCTTATATCTTTGAATCGTGCATGGTATTTGCCATGGTAAATAACTAATTTGGAGGGGATTACCTGATGCCATTATTTCATTTCTAAATGGAGAGAGGTAGAAGTGATTACTCCCAGTTAACCACCTGCCAAAGAGGTCTCTTTTTTGAGCTCATGCATGGTTCTTTCTGACTGTCTCAACAGAAAGAACGGTATTCATGAAATGAACTGAATGGGAGGTGTGGTCTCCCCACACCTACGTGCAACATATGTAACTTAATCCATCTGAAGGTACCTTCCTGCTGTGTTGCTGCATGCTTGCACTACTTGTGCTGTTCTGTTTATGGAAAAGGTCCTATTAAATCTTCTGCATTTGTGTGCCATGTTAATTTGTTGGCAGGTTCATTACGCAGAGCAACATGTTTATGTTAAACATCAATCTTTTCTTGTAGGATCCCTGTTTTTGTGCACTATTAGAGTACAGTTTAATAAATAATGCTTATGTGGGTTGTGACCTGCCTTCTGAGCTGAGAAGCCTGCAGCGGTGAGTATCTAGTCTTCACTGTAACCACACTGAGCAATTTAAGACATTTTTCAAGCTTATGTTATTTGAAAGATGATAAATAGAAAAATGTGTGCTACAAAATGAAGATTTGATTTTGTGGTCATAAATACTGTAAACATAACACGTAACCGTAATTCCTGCATCCCATAAGAAGAATCTTAGCATTAAGTATTAAATATAGGATGTTTTGGACTTGGTATTCTGCATATCCCTAAACATTGCAGCATGTGTTTGGGGAACAGAAGGATTTGAGGGGGGCATGCTGTAGGGAGAAGCATTTACAGTAGCTGTAGTAAAAGAATTTTGTTGATTGATTTAAACACATCCATTCTAGGATCATATAATATGTTGCTATATTGTCTTCTAGTTAATATTATACTATATTATTATATTGCTATAATATTATTATAATATTATCTTCTAGATGAAGTTAACTATCAGAGTGTTTGTTCTTGTTCATGGAAAGGCAATCAAAAACCATTTTTATCTTATCTCTTTAATAGACAGGTGTGACTAATTTTTCAGTGTTCAAGATACATTCAGTCCTCTTGTTTCTGAAGCTAAGAATACTTAAAAGGAATCCAGCACCTTTTGGCCTCAGGGAAAGGCACACGTTCTGAAATTCCCTGAAGTTTATCCAAGAGAGGCTTCTTAATGCTTCCTTTCAAGAAGTGAAAAATTTATCATTATAAAGTGGTACTGGCAACCAGTTTGCTTTTTTTGTTTAGAAAGTGTATGATTTTGCTTCTGCATAGAGCAGGTGTGTGTGAGTCCTCCAAGCTTCAGGAGAAAGTTATTGCTGAACTTGTATATTAATTTTTCTTTAACTTTTTTTGACATTTCAGTTTTTCTCAGACTTTTGTAATGCCTCCTGAAACTCTTCTGTCCCAAGAATATGTTTTGTCTTGTTATTTGGTTATGGAGTGTGACATTTATAATCCACACTGGATTGAATTGGAATGATGCATGAATATCTCCACTTGGCTGATGTTGAGTATCTTAAGCCAACCAAACTTAAAGCCCTGCTTTTTTGTTTAAAGCCTTTTTTATATGTCATCCTGAGATGACCCAGGATTCTATTTCTCAGCTGCACTCCAGCTGTCTGCTGTGGTATATGTCAGAATGCCTCAAATGGATTGAAAAGGTGGGGGAAGAAAGTGAAAACTGCTGTGTTTCTACGAAGATCCTGTACAATAGTGTTGTATTAAACTTTGGCAAAATTGTAAGCAATGAACATAAACTGCAGCTTCATTTTGTACTGTGCTGTTAATTTAAACTTGAATGTGTTGTTCTCTCCAAGTTGACTAAGTATTGCCATACAGCATTTCTAAAGTAAGTTGGACAGTTAGCTATTGTCTTTCAGAGTCTGTCAGTACAACCCAGTGGTTTTCTGCTACAGACAAATATTGTAGGTAACCTGCAGAGAAACAAAGAGAGGGGTAAAAACACGATTTGGTTTTCGGTCAGTTCGTATTACTTTCACTTCTGGTGGTCACTGTACTTCCTTCTGCAGTGCTTTATGTATAGATAGGGTAGCTTATAGCTTGGCGAAACACCAAAGCCAGATAGACAGTGCAGTGACACACGCCGTGTAGAACATAGAATATACTTAGTGTGTTTATCCAGTCTGAGTCTCAGCTGTATTTGAGCAGCACTGCAGCCTCATCAGCCTTGTCTCTTTGGTATGTTATTATGCCAGCTGAATTGTTTTTACTCCTGAAAAAGTCATAATAGGCAGTTTGTTACAGTATTATACTGAAAGTGTCAGTGGCTGTAATGCCATTCCAGTATTCTACATAAAACTTTGGAATCTGTCCAATAAAGAATCTGTTCCCTGTTGAAGGATTTCTTGTATGTCTTCCTTTGAGGATTATGGTGGCACAGATCTCACAGCGACTACGTAATCCTGTTAAATCATCTTTGAGTTCCCTTTCACTCCAAGGCATTCTATGCTTCTATGATACTTCTCTTATAAGTAGTGGTAACATAGGTTTTCTCAAATGTTCACATGTTCTCTTTGAAGAACAGTGAAGTGATAACAGAATAATAGCACTTACTTCATCACTAGATGTTACTCAAAAGTCATTTGTGTTTCCATGGCCGTATGTATAGTAAGGTAGATAGTAAAGAATTGCTGCTTTGCTCTTCAAATCACAGTAGTTTGCATGCTGACTTTACTTCCACAAAGGCAGCTACATGATTGGGTTCAAAAGGCTGTGCCTTTATTACTGTGTGAAAGGCGAATGATAAATGCCTGTTACTCCCCATGGTTACTGCTGCTGGAAATCTTTGAAGAGAGACCTTACCCATCTGACTTGTGCAATATTAAACAGTGTTTACAACTCCTGGCAGCCTGATGTGCAGGCAGAGGTGCCATCTGTCATCTTTTGTAAAGGTGTACAGGCCTGATGAGCTGAAATGTTGAAAAGGGGAGGAAAACAGTCTGCATTCTCTCTATTTGTTAAAAGTCATCTTTTGTTTTTACTGTGACAAAGATAAACATAAACTGATTTTAGAATCTGAACAACAGAGAGAATCCAGCTGCTGCATGCAGAAGTAGCAGTGAGCGAGTCTATGGTCTAAGCAAGTTTTAGTTTTCAAGAAAATCATGATCCAGTTACTTAGTTCAGACGTGAACAATCTTTTCCCCTCCAAGTTAAAACATTATATATATAGTGGTTGTTTCTGATTTTTATTAAGTCATTGCCTTACTAGGAAATTACAGAGGCCACAGGAGTGGTTCCACCATGTCTCGAACAGCAGGCTAAAGGTACATGAAGTCAGAAAGCACAGGACCACAAATCTACCTCCTCAGCCCCCTGTGCCTAATATATTGTGTTAGATATTGCTGACCTATGAAAAGCGAGTACAGTCTATAAATAATTCCTGAGCCATTTAACATAAGCAAATTAAGAGTTGAAATTTAAAAAATACCTCCAGAAAATCACTAAAGATATTAGGAAATACTTGAGGTTTTCCAAACGGAATCAAAGCAGGTAGTACTCAACTGTATACACGACAGCAGCTTCTTGTTTTCTCAGTGCATTTCAGAAAGCAGAGGTGTAAGAAGCATGTTCTGTGTTGCAGCTTTACTAGTAGGCCAGCAGCTAAATCCTGTGCCATGGCAATGAGGAACAGGTGTCTTTACTTACGAAAAAAAAACCATTCTGTAATTGGCTACACTTAGAACAAGCACAAGAAAAGGTATGTTATTCTAAGAGTATTTTAGAATATGAAGTCTTTATTGGAGGTGCATTCCCTCCTGTTGTTCATTCTACTTCTTTTAGCTCTGTGTTAATGAAATTGCTGCCATTCCTCTATTCACAGTGGCACGGTATAGGTCAGATCAGGCTAAATGACTGGTGTAGGAGTTGCTGGGTAAATACTCCATTATTTCTTCTAGTTCTGTATTTTGTCATAACAGATGTTTAACTGTGCTTTATCTAATAAAACTTGCATCCCTAGCAACTACATAGCAACATACTGAAGGTCAAACTGAGCGCCTCTGACATCAGCCAAATGATGTAAGTCATGCCAGCTCACGTAGCCCAAGAAATACACGTGTGGCGAGGTGCTACCCCTGCCATGCTGAACAGGCTTCACAGGCACATTGGGTGTACTGCAACAGATAATGGGGGGTTGGAGCCCTGTTCCTTTTTTCTACTCTTCATCCTCCCGAAGAGTGGTCAATCTGTACACAAAAAATTAAAATAAAAAATCAAGTAGTAGTTGCAATCTGTATTCTATACCTTGTGTGCCTGCTTGTGTTTCCAGAGCCCACAGTCCAGTAAGGACATTAGATTAGCGGGGCAAGAAATAGAATTCACAGTACACAGGCAACTGCACCTGCTGTTTATGATGTCAGGAAAGTTTAATGCACTTTTCTTCTTTAAATAAATCAGCTTTGAGGTGTAAGGGAACATTGGGCTGCATATTTTGGAGTTTGGATATCAGAAGAATTGAGTATTCTAAATCTTAATAAGAAACACTCTTAAAAAGTGTTGGTGATTTTTTGCAGCTAATAGAAACAGAACAATCACAGAATCAGAAACAGTTTTAGCAGGCTTGCTAAAATTTATATACTCTGATTTTTTAAACAATTGGCTTTATTCTAATAGCAATGGTAGTGAACATGCAAGCTGGGACCAGGGTGTTCTTCTAGGACAGTGAATAATGGGAATGTAAAATAATCCTTTTAAACTGCTTACATCTCCTTACAGCATTAGGTGTTGTTGCATTTCAGTACTTCTTAAATGATATTTTGGTACCAGCCTGTTGAGAATTGCTCTGTGAGGCACAAGGAAACACTTGTGCTGCTGTGTCCCACTGAAGTACAGTGAGGAAGTGATGCACTGTAGAAAGCAAACTGCAGACCGTGGAGTGAACAACTGTGCATAAGTGGAGGATGAAGTGCTGCCAAAATGTTCCATTTGGAAGGGCTTGGAATTTGACTGAAGGGCACAAATTAGAAGGTTCTTCAGAGGAACTGTAACATCAAGAAGGAAAAACTGAGGAGACAGAAGAGACTGTAAGTAAGGAAGGAGTACAGTCAACAAAGGGAAAATAGAAAAAAGAAAGTTTAAAATAAAATATACCCCCAGTTTGTTGCTTTTCCTAACCATTACTTTCTTCACTCTGACTTCCATATATGACTTCCTCTCACATAACTGGAATGTGGAGTCAACACGGAAGTGTTAAAGCTGAACAAGATATTCTTTCTGATAGCTGAGAGCTGTGTTCCAGCTAGATTGTCCATGCTCCTTTCGTAGCTAACAGAAGTACATACAGTTGTTTGCTTCATCCTAAAATGTGCCTAGAATATTCGAATAAATCCCCAGAGGTGCCTCTCTCTGTTGACACTGCAGAGCAAGGCCAGAAGCTGTAATGAGCTGAGTTCTGGACAAGTGAAGCTAGGTGCTCTAAAACCTGCCTTAGCTGCCTGTGTCATTTCTCCCTACAAGCACAGGAGACCATTTTGTTCCTGGTTGATGAAAAGCATGTAGGTAAGAGGTAAAGGACAGCATTTGGGGAAATGAAATCATTGGAATTCTGTGGTTGTCACTCTTGCTGAAGAAGTAGAGGTCACTAATGCAGAAGTAAACTGGTTTACCTTTCTGTACAAGATAAAAATACAAAAATAAACGCTTTGGTGGGCTTCCTAGTACCATGATGCTTAGCAGACGTGTTCATTTCTGTAACGGATCAGTGTGTTCCAAACAACATGAAAAGTAACAAAATGCATCTGTGCGTGAATAGCAGAAAGAGGAGCCTGGTCACTGTCAGCTGGGCTGGGCATTGCTATCATCATGGTGTGTATTTAGAGGGGCCACAGCAGCCAGAAGAGCTGTCCTGGTGGTGTGCAGGATGAACAGGGAGTAGAATCATTCATCCTTAGTGCCACAACTCTGAAGATCCGCATGTGTCAAGTACTATAAGGCATGGACTTCAGAGGAGAAGCCTTAACCCTGCAACTTCAGTGATTCCAGCTGGCCCTCCCTCTTCAACAGTGCAGCTGTGCAGTGAGGTGGACACATGCAGGCCAAGGGAAGGTGGCCAGGTGCCCTCAGCACAGGGCTGGTGCAATGTGGGGGCTGGTGGGGGCTGAGCAGAGCAGTCCCTGCAAAATAAAAAAAAAAAAAAAAAAAAAAAAGCAGCAGTGTGCTGGGGGAATGCACAACGGGAGGCACATGGGCAGACTGATGTGTTGGAAGTACTGTGTGGGAAGTCATGGGGCTTGTGGTGATCTCTTCCGCTGCTAACAGCTGTGCCCTGTGGCAACGAGGAGAACAGCATAGCAGAGATAGTGAAAATTTCCCTTTTGGCTTCCCTTAAATTAACTAGCACACAGCACAGATGGGATAAGTGAGGTGGAAGAAGAAATCCAGCATAAACATCTCCTGCAGAGCGATTAAAATGCAGGCATTCTTTGCATTGAACAGTGACTGAAAGGCATTTAATCCTCTATTGTAATTTCTGTTTTGGAGAGTGCCCTTGAGGTTATGCTGGCATTGCCTGCTTTGATGCTTGACGTTCACCAGATGTCCCAAAGCATAAGTACGATGGGATTGCTGAAAGGCTAGTAAGCAGAGACCAAGTGACTTTCTTAGGCTCTTTATTAATTTTACTTAAGCCACCACTGATTTTTAACAGCAATTCTGTTACAGTTGATGTTACAGCTGGAAAGATTATTGTGATGAAAATGGGAAGAGAAAAACAGAGGGAATGCTCACCTGTATCCAAAGATCTAGACTCACAGGAAAGACTCCACAGAGGAGCCATCTCTAGAAAGAGATTCTTCCCTGGGGACAGTCAGTCCTTAAGTGGAGCCTAGGAGAGGTGCAGCCAGGTTCCACCCCTTCTGGTCACACAGGTGAATTGCCTTCACCTGTGCTCCCACGGATGAGTCAGTCCTTTCCTCAGGTGATCAATCAGTGGTTCAAGCCGTGACTCAACAGTTCCCATACAAACCTGCTTGCCAGAGTCTTCATTTAGATTGTTTCATCCATTATACCACTATCAAGCTTTTTTTAAGTGTGTTGTACCAGGTACTGCCACTGAGGCAATGACTCTTCTCACATACATTGCAGGTGAATATTATTATTTCATTTACTTTACTGAAAGTAGCAAGTGTGATATCATCCCTTTATGGTTCAGAATGTTCTCAAGTTATCTTGAAAATGATTGTGTGCTATGAACATAGGTGGCCTTCATGGTAGTGCTCTGTACATCAGCCTCACTTGTGTGTGCAGTCAGTGCTATCTGCACAGAAAAACCTAGCAGGGAACAGATTTTTTTTTAAATTGACTTACTGTAGAAATAGGCATGAGAAGAAACAGATTGCAAAAGAGCACAATTAATTTTTACAAAGTTTATTAATAGCATAAATAAAAGTAAATTCATTACAGGCAGATCGTTGCTGCTAATTGTAAATTGCTGTGTAATCATAATCCAGATAAAACTGCAGATCTGCCTGGGATCAAAGTCAGCAAGCTTAGGTCTGGAACTTCGGTTGTCCTGTTTGTAGAGATATCCTGAAATAAAATGAATTGACACCTTTCTCGGTGTGAAAAAGAAGTTTTAAATGTTCAGGATAGCATTCCATTCTGTTTTTTACATTTGCCTCTTGGTGCTCGTGTCACTTCAAGGCTGTGCAAGAGCCACGGCGTGCTGCTGGAGCGAACACACAGGCAACAGGGAGCAGCCTGCTTATGGCATCCCTGAAGACACGGCAGCCAGCAGCCTGCTGACAGAGTTCTGAAGTGCACAGGGAAGTGGGGTCAAACACGTTCTGTGTATAAATGAGTCCTCGGGCATTTTAATAACAAATTATTCAAAGAACCAGCTGAAATTCAACACGCTAGGTGCCTTTTTAAAATCTCTTGAATGTAACTAAGTGCTTTAAAAGTACTTTCTTTTCTCTCTTAGCCTCCTTGGGCTGCAAAGGGGATTTGCTATTTCTGTGTTCTCACAGTCTGGGTTTTTACCAATCCCTTGGGGCAGAGCGGTTGCTTAGTTGCTTAGTTCAGCATTAATCTTGGGCCCACAGAACTGGTTAATAATACAAGAAATTTAAGTTCAAGTTTACCCTAAACACAAACTTTTGGAGTTAGAAATCTTAGGATGTTGGTACCTATGCATCATTTTCATTGGAAGTCATGTTCTAAGTGGGTGTTCTAAGTGCATGTTCTGACATCACGTTTTGAAACCTGCTTTACACAATGCAGGTACAGGCTGTGTATAATGGCACTGTCTGCTCTCCACAGACAGCAGAAGGAATCCCACTGTACGGTTTGGATCAGGAAGTGATGCAATTTAAACACCCAAGTACAACTTTCAGGAAGTGGACTGTCTCCACATCAGTATAAATCGGCGTGCTTTGAGGCCGAAAACCTTTAAGTGATGATGTTTTGTCAGGTACTCACGAGTCTCTCCCCTTGTGATCAGAAAATTACCGATCTAATGCAAATTGTTTAACAGCTGCCTGCATACATTGCAGCAGAGGTACGTGGTTTAATAATCCATCAGCACCTGAGGAAACCCACTGACAGAATGAGACCAGTACCCAGCAATCCTTCTACCTCACTGACAGCGTCTGTGTCAGCAGTGCCTGGGAGATGTGCACCTCCCTCTGCAGCCACGCCAGAAATTACTGCATGCCCTCTGCAGTGCATCACAGCCATCACATCCCCTGCAGTAAAGAAACTGCACAGCCCCTTTAACTCCCACTGCCACCACTGTCCTGCTGTGCGTATGAGACTTTGGCAGAACTCGTTCTGCTCTCCGTTAGCTGATGTAGGTGGAGGTTTGCATAGATGTCTTATTTCCTTCTTCAGCGTACATGTCAGCTTTTTCCAGATTTCATCAGGATAACTGGTAAAGATTTTTACCTCTGAGGCATTCCTTTAATAATTTCTTCCATTTTCATTTATGTTACTAATTAAAGACCGGTATTTCTCATAAATGTAGTTAAGAAATTATATTATGATCTAATCTTGCAGAGACTAATTTCCCTTCCATGGCTTTGGGAAGACAATGAACAGCCATGGCCCACAGCCATTGAGCTGGTGTCCCGTGGGCAGCACCTGACTCTGCAGAGATTACCTGCCTTGCCTTGGACTCAACTTTTTTTCTCACTTCTTTTTTTAAACTTACTTAATTTTAATATGAAAATGTCATTATATCCTAATTTAATTCTGTTCCAGCCAAAGCTTTATTGAATAACCTAAACCTATAATCCTTTTCCATCAAATATCTATGCAGCTTATGAATCTGCATGAGGTTATTCATACACTTTAATTTTCCATAGCAGAGTCGCATGAGTACATATTTAACGTGTTAAAGATGCCTTTAAAAATACTATTACATCAAGTCAGTCTTTCAGACTTTATCATCCAGTTTTGCCCCAGTATATTAGATAAAATTAGTTACATTTCTGGAATCTTGGTGTAACACCTGGTTTTCTCTTCAGCTTCTCTGCAAAATACATCAATTATGAAATAGAGGAGCTCTGCCCCTGTGCTGAGCTGGCAGGTCTCTCCTTCCTGCATGCAGAAAGGACTGCAAGGTGCAATGGCAGGAGGAACAGGAAGAAATCATATCCATTGCACAGCCTTCACACGAGGGCAGCATCTGCCCTTACCTCAGTAACTGATGTTATGATACCACATGTGGCATATTCTCTACCATTGCTCTTCAGGGAAGAATACACTGCCTGTGTCGTAGTGCTCACCCACTGTAATGATGGATAAACTTAACTTCTTCAGGGTTCAAGAAGTTGTTTAAATTCAGAATTATTCTGGATATTTTTAAATAACTTCATAATAAATCATCTGCAAATTAATCGGTTCCGTGGCCACGAGGGGTTCATTTGTTCTAAGTCTGCACACAGATTTCATCAGTTGTCTGTCCCCTCAGACAAAAGGGTTTTGGTCAATAACCCACTGCTAGCGTTAGGCACGCTCTTTAAATTCAGCAGTAAGGGCTTATGTCAGAACCAGCATTTTACAATACATGTTCAGCATAATCAGACATGATTCAGCCGGTGATGTTCTCTAGTCAGGGGTAAGCAGCTCAGTACAGCCAAGTTAATACAGCCAGCTAGTGCTAAGTGATGGACAAATGCAGGCCTTGTGCAATCTCACATGCAATGGCTTGGCGTTACTAATATCTGCACTTCAGTATGACTGGCTGTGTATGACCATCAAATTAAGAAAATGTGTCAGAGTTTACAGGACCAGGGACACAACCAGCAGCATGTGCAGATTTGCCAAAACCAGCAGAACAGCAGATGAAATAAAAATGTTTTGCCCAAAGCTACAAAAGTACATTCACAAGATTACAGGAAAATCAGTAAGCTTTGTTGACGGATGAGAATCTGGCTCTTTAGGAGATATGGTGCATGTAATCTTACCCTAATAGCTCTTCGGGGTGACATAACTTACAAAGCAAAATGTTTACAGCCAGGGCATGATTTGCAGCAGCCGTGCAGCGCTGTGTATTGCACTCAAAGGAGTATTTGCTTTCTGGGTTTGGGCATCCTTCCAGTTTGTAACAAGACCTGAAACTCTGATGATGTAACATAAGGTTATAGAGTAGGTTTAGCTTGGAAGGGTCCTCTGGAGATCTATTCTACTCCCTACTGCTCAGAGCAGATCCCACAAGGTCAGCTTGGGCCATGTGCAGTCAGCTTTTGGATAGCAGCAAGGATGGGCCACAGCTTCCATGTATTACCATCATCTTTTTTTTTTTTTTTTCTAATTTCACACACCTAACCAGAATTTCTTCAAACTCGTGTTCTTTGCCTCTTCTCTGTACCTTCCCACTACGAAAATGAGGAGAAGAATGTGTTTTCTGTAATCTTTTCAAGACTAAAGTCAAAAACAAATGTGAAATTCATCTAAACTGTTTGAATCAAATGGAAATCCCTCACAGTCGTTTGTGATGTTATCCTTTACTGCACGACTTGTAATTACTAATTTTCTCTGGAACAAAACAGTATTAATTCAAACCTTTTTTAGCTTTGTTTTGTGATAATTTTAGATGCTGGAGTTGTTTGTGTATCTTTTTTCACATCAAGTCAAAATACTCAGAGAATATACATTAGAGAAGTTAGATTCAGGTTTTGAGTTGTAGTTTCAGCAGTTCACACAGCAGTGCTACTGCAGGATGCAGTGCAGGTGCTTTCAGACGTGAGCTGGTTCTGAGAGGGGGTAAAATAGTTTTTCACTGCACTACAAAGAGAGGCACCTACACTGACCACTGTTGTTGGAAGTTGTTTCTATTTCTCAAAAACATTTGCTTTGCTTTTCAGCAATGGTGCAAGAATGTTTCCCTTATCACCTCTTCTGTTCAGCCACTGTTAGTTCTCCAAGCTGAAATTGGGCCAAAATATTTATGCCTATGCTACACTCAAAACCAAAAGGATGACTATGAGTTCTTCAATAGTGATAGCATATTATTTTCTATGTTAAATCATTCTTATTACATTTATTGCCATATTACTATTAAAAATGCCTTTATAATTAGCTAAGGAAAGCACTGGTTCTATTAGTTTTCTTCCAATCTTGTTCCAGAAACAAGTTTTGGCATCCGTAAGAAAATATGCCCATGTCTGGACAGAAATGCCAGAGCCTCCATTTGTACATGCCCATTGACAAACATCAGACAGCCAAAGCCACTGAAGATTATACTCTGGTTCTGCATTATCTTTTCTGTGATATTTTCTTCTAACAGTGAAGGTGCCCTCAGCTGAAATCTTCAGGACACCGAGTCCTTCCAGTATCCTGTTCTGTTCATGCTGGAACATATCTGAAGATGACCTGATGCCCCAAGTAATTCATACCCAGCAACATCCACCCAAAGATGTGACAAAGGCTGTCTGACCCCTGTGTAGATACACAGGAAGTAACTGACCTTACAAGGCAGGCGCATAATTGGGAAGTGTCCACGCATTTGTACATGTGGATGCCAAACTTGAGGCAGGCAAAAACCCTTTTGCTCCCAGACAAGCTGCCATGCCTCACAGGTTTCATGCAGCGGTGATCAGTGCCCATGCAGTGCCTAAGTTCTTGTGATAGCTGGTAGGGGTAGATCTGTCCTTTCCATGGAAATGCGGAGCTGTTCACAGGAGGACTCTTCCCTGTGGTGCATTGTGAGACTTGCTTTTTCTCAAGGGCAGAAGTTGTGTTAGCCTGCCAAGGCATATGTCTTTGCTGGGCCTGCATACTGTTTGCTGGCAGTTGTGGTTTGGGACACTAGATCAAAGAGACCATTCCTAATTATGTGAAGGCATTTAGTATGGAGACTGAACACGGCATGTATCATAAATCTGGCAAAGAAGATGAATGCTTTGACTGCTTTCTCATCCATCAACACTTAAGGAGCAGCTGAACAAAACAGACAGCATGGTAGGTGGGATTATACAGTCCTGCTGACATGGAATGACCAGCGATGGCTCCACAATGTCTGAAGGATGTCATGGCTGTAAGGGAAGCCCTCCAGTCTTCCAGAGCCATGGTACATGGCTGAAGAAATTCATTCCACTAATGAAAGAGCCCTCAGCAATTTGACTTTGCAGTTCCAGTTTGTTTGGAAGATTCAGAGTAGGGCTGGCCAGTGCATGTGGAACACAAATGGAAAATAGCACCAGCCTGAAAATCACCTAGACCTCAAGCTTGCAAAAGCATGTAGATACATCCATGACTTGCTGTGTCGTGGCCTGCAACTTGGAAAACCAGAGGCAGTATTTTTGTCTAAAGCAGAGCCTACATACTGATGGATTCCTTAACCAGTGCTCCTTCAATAGTACTATAGAATTAAGGCAAGGGAAATTAAGGATACCATATGTGCTCAAATCCATGCCACGCCTAACAATTCTGATGACTTATTACTCACTGCAAATGCATGCACCGCTTTGTGGATTGTGAACTCTTGTTAGACATGTTACCCTGATAGCTTACAGATTTTGAAGAGCTTCTTCTGCCTTTGGGGGTTGTTTTTTTTTTTTTTGTTTATTTAGGGTTGGGTGGGTTTTTTTTTCAATGCTACTGGGATGGTGGTACTGTTAATCTTTATAGATTATTCTGTGCCTGATTAATTGTAAGGACCTAGGTAGCTGAGGGCTTCCAATTTCCATTCAGAATAAAATATCAATTAAAATGTAAATCTGTGCAATTGCTGGCTTGGAGACATGGGGATCTGTATCATTGAACTTTGTAGCTTATTCACTGTTTTCAACTGCATTAATAAAACTATGTTGTCACAGCTGCTCCTTCTCGTTGCATACAATTAAATGGACAATATCAAGTGTCCTGATATTAATTTTAATTTAAATCAAGTGACCTCTTTTAATCTTACTAATTTACCCAAGGGTGTTAAAATAGTCATGTAGATAGAGTGGCTGATTGACAATAAGTTAATGGTCTGCATCAAAAAGACTGCAACCTGCACGAGCACAAAAACTGATGAATAATGCAGGAATTTCACTTCTTTCCTTGCCTCTCCTAATTTCCTTTCTCTCTCACGTCTTTACTTGGGTATGTGAATTAGGGATGACCAGAGACTACCGCAACTTTTATTTTTATTATTCCTGTGCAAAATTCTCTGCAGTGTTCCTTCTGCATTTCTCCACCTCCTTGAACACGGCCTCAGCCTTTTGCCTCTGCGGCAGTATCTTCCACAGCCCCCCCTACTCCTTCTCCAGGGGAGCAGCAGTATGTTCAGGTTGCTGGCAGCACAAGCCTATCCTGCAGATCTCAGAGCTCCCTGCAAACCCCATCCAGCTAGAATTCCTTAATAAACGTGCATGAAAAGGAATCTCTGCTGTACTGTTTCTGTATGCCAAGATGTAGGGTTAAAATCTTCCTTATTCTTAATGTACCATCTGTTTGAAGGCATGGAAATAGCAAGTTGATAATTGAGCATAAATGAATGCTTTGAGCAACTGTAAGTTCACAGCATTAGTGTTTTCCTTTGTTTTTCTTTAATGCAGTTCCAATACTCTATACCAGACAACATGATATCATAGGGGCTAGAACACTTCCCTGGGAAGTGAGAAATTGGTGTTTTAGGCCCTCTTCAGCCTAAAGAATTTGAATATGTACTTCTCAGTAAAATGCCTAATCATGCTACAGAATCAGCTACAACACTGTTGTTCTCCATCCGTCCTGCTGAAGCAGAGCCAATGTGCAGCAGAGTGCAAGATTAATGGGATCAGAGAGAGGCAATCAGCAACCAGGGAACTGTGTGCAGCACAGTGAGATGAGTCCTGGAGATTTTTGCTCCTTCCTCCAAATGACATTCATGTATTTTAGTTTGCAATGCTTGAACACGCAGGACTAGCAGCAGGAATCAGCTCTTAAACCTTCAATCAAGTTTAATTAAAAACAACAACAACAAAAAAAAAAAAAAAAAAAAAAAAAAAAAACCATCATCTCATCTGTACTTCCTTGTTAATTTGCATTATGAGTTTACTTCAACTTTAAAAGCTCCTGGCTACGCTGAACTGGAATTATAACAGCCTTCCATGTGATAGATAATACCACTGCCTGGCAGGATGAAGCATTTGCTTTGCAAGCTTCATACCGGAGTTTGAAAGAATGTTGCTGATTGCAGTCTGTACTGAGCAAAGCAGGTAAATCTGTGCTTTGCTTTCTGTTGTCAGAATGTGAAAATGTGAAGGAGGAGAATAAAACAAGAAACAACACCAAAAGAAGCAAGCAGAAAGACAGCATCAACTGAATAAGCAATACACTTACATCTCTAGTCTCCTCTGAAGTCATAAAAAATGTCAGAATTAAATTCAAACAGATTTTTAACATGTTTTTTTCCCTTGGTCTCAGTTTCTCTATTTCAGTGGGTTTTGTCTAAATGTATCCTTAATCTCAGTGCCAGGTCGCAAGCACTATCATGCCCGGCCTTTGTAGTAACCCTGTGCACTGCCTGCAATAAGCAACCTGCATGTAGCTGTGGTCTCTGCTACAGAAGCATTCCAGCACCTTGTAAGAGGCAAGAAAACCTCTGGGTTTTCCAACGTCTTCAACTACAGTGTTGAGCCACCACAAAAGTCCCACGTTTAGACCCTGTGCAGCCTTTTGGCTTGCACCACTGTGAGCTCTCTTGATTCCACAACTATAACACCATAATGATATTACAACAGAAGCATGAAGTCTCACATCGCAGGACACAGAAGTACTCCTTGTTGCATCTTCTTGCTGGCTGTAAATAACTAGTTGGGAAGGATTTGGAAAATAAAACCTTTTTAGCTTGGAGCACATATAATAGCTTTTCAAATAATGACTAAAGCAAATTATGTGTCTGACTCTTCCCCGTTAGATCGGAGACTTGAGACATGGCTGATTGATAGTTACGGTGCTTACTGACTGAGCAAAGAGACTGATAGTACCTTTATTGGCTAATGAAAAACACAACTTATTTTAGTAGCATTCATTCACAGATGTATCACTACAAACAATCAATGCTGAGTTACAATTCTACTGCCTGTTAGCACTAGTAGTAGTAATCCACAATTGTGTTCCTATGAAGAAAAAGTATAAATCGTATATAAACCATGAACAAATCATATACAGGCTCTACTACATTACAATTGCTTTCACTTCCAACTCAGTAGTAGGCTACAAGCACATCCCTTTTCACTCCACCCTTCCATACAAAGTCTTTTGGACACAGACATGACGAGGGTCCAGTGGGTTGTCCCAGAAGTACAATCTCCAGCATCCTGAGCAGCCTGGGGCCACAGGTCAGCTGCTCCTCAAACATCTTCCCCTCTAGACTCTTTACTACCTTCATAGCCCTCCTTTGGATAACTGCATCCAGTGCTCAAAGTGAGGCCGCACAGCACAGAGCAGAGTGGGACAACCTGTCCTCCGTCCAGCTGGCAGCACTGGGCCTGCTGAACCCCATGGCACGGTTGGCCCTTTGGCTGCCAGGGCACAATGCTGGCCCCTGTTCAGCTCGATGGCAACTGGAACCCTCAGATCCCTATCTGTAGGGCTGTTCACCAGCCTCTCATCTCCCAGAAAAATGGGACCTACTTAAAAACCAGCTCCTAAGTTTTCTTTATTGGTCCCAATTTTACTGAGTCAATACTGAAATGTATTTCTAAACGTGCTTCCTAAACAGTTTTTTCTTTAGCCTTGACTTCCCTGAATAACTCTGATTAAGTCAAGCAGTTTCTCACTTCATGCAGAGACAGCCTGCACATCACAGCAAACCCATTTTGTGCTCACACAGTATCTCTGCCCTTGAATGGCTAGTTGCAGTCAGCACTCTGGCTCCCCTGGAAGGCTTAAGCTGATGTTAAATCCCAGGGTTTGAGCAGGGCCTCTTGCTCACAACATGCTCCTGCTCATGCCACGGTTTCTACATCAGAGGATCCCTGCACAGGACAAGCAGACAGTGCACACATAGCTAAGAGGATGTCTCTCTACTTTAAAGCCTCACTACAGGTCTTTCTTGGCACAAAGGGACACAAAAAAGGACAGACATAAAGAAGGCAGAAACGGGTGCTTGCTGATGGGCCAGCAGGCAGAACAAGGCAGGTAGCAGGCAGAGAGAACCCAGGCCATAGAACAACCTCCTGCACCAATCACTTCTTCTGCACAGAAGGGAGAAGCTGAAGCAGCAGCAGCAGGAGGGGTGAGCAGCCAGCCAGCCTCACACTGCTGTCACCTGCCAAGCCTACAGGGTCAGCATGAGCTCCCATCACCTGCACCATCCTCTTCTGCTTAATGTATGACCATTGCTCAACAATCAGGAAAGGGACCCGGATTCAGCAGTGCTTCTCCAATCATTTTAACAAGTCTGGCTGTATAAGCTCTTCAGACCTGAATGAAAAGGAGCTAAATTTGCTTTTTGATCACACCCTAGTGCTTGAGAAATACAGCATAGCACAGAGAGCACAAACTTTTAAAGTCCAGTTGAGTGAGACCCATTAGCAAGGAGATGTGCATTGCTGCAAAAAATACTTCACCAATGTCAGCAAAGGCATTACATCTTACTGTTAAGTCACTTTTTCTTGACAGGGAGCACACAGCCTCCTCTTACCGCCAAAGCCTCATTTAGTGCCAGCAGCCACAGCCAGGCTGCACTGCCAGTTGCCATTCTTCACTATCATCTGGCCTCTCACTTTACTTTACTGCCAAAAGTCTCACCTCTGTGCTAAAACCCACTATCACAAGCCACTGCCAACTGCCAGTCCCCACTGGCTACTTTATGTTGCCTTGTCTCGCTGGGTGCATCTGCACTGCAATCACAGAATGACCGGCGCTCACACAGAGCTGCAGTAGCATTACCTGCAACCCCAACGCAAGCATCTCTGCATCACAGGAGCAGCTGGTCCCGTGCTGCTGCGAGGTTAGCTGTGCGATTCCCAAAGTGGGCTGATGGGGCTGTGGCTGAAGAAATGCCCCACAGTTCCCTCCCAGTCCTACTGCTCCTTTCCTGTGCTACCAAGAAGACTCAACCTTTCTGTGAAGATACCCTGAGGGAATGAGTGAAAGAGTCCTGGCAGCATGAGTGATGTTAAAACCACCAGATAAAAAGACAGAAATTCCCAAGTGATTAGGAACTGACAAGGGCTGAGAAAATGGCTGAGCTGGGCCAAGCTGAACTGTAACAGTGAGTGGGCTTCATGTGTAAACTGCAGACATCTATAGTGTGGAAGTGATTCATCTCATCTTGAAAAAGACATCTGCATTTGGTCACATTAACTGCACTGCTACATTACTTATTTCTCTTCCTTCTACTGATTCAGAACATACTCTGCAATATCTAGCTCAGATGCCTTCAAGTTTGAACAGACACATCTCACACTGCATTCAGAGGTAGTGTTACCTCTTCTGAGAGGGTAAGTACTTCTGGAAGCTACAGGTCTCCCTGTCAGAATTTGCCATCAATCCCCCACCGTTACTCATTTTCTTTTAAACTTCTGAACTTTCAGAACTTAAAAAAATGAAGATTATAAAAGGTCACACACTTTACCTTCAAGAAGCAATTCTGAATGGTAATACCAAGCGATTTATTCCAACTGCGTCTACAAAATAATAATCCTTTTTTGATCTTTTGTTAGAATTAATTAGAATTCATTCACAAGGCTTTCCACTTTGATCTGTAAATCAAATTGTGACCCTGCCAGCAGCCTGTGAAATATTTATTAGCACAGGATTTTTATCACAGCCTGATCATTGTCTGGATTATCCAGTAGCACACAAACCAGCATGAGAAACTTGGCCACACTGTCTGTCAAAAAACATACTGGTAGTTCTTTCAACATCTCATTCTCTACCCTACTGTGGGTTTCTGTTTATCCTCATGTTTTTGTTTGACAGCACTGTTCCATTTTGACTACCTCTTTACTTGCGATAGAGACATTATTACCTTGCCAAGCAAGAATACAGAATCAATATGATTAAATCAAATAATGTTATTATCATGAAGAAAGCTTCAGAAGAGAAACTTACATTATTCATGGACATCATGTTTATTTTTAAAACGGTTTGACTGATTTACAGTTATTTTTCTACAGGAGCAGGACTCCTTGCATATTAAACGTGGAACTAGATATGATTTGGGGGAAAGATTTAACATGTCTACAAAAGCATCTGTGCTATGGAAAAGGTGGATGGGAACTGAGCCAAATACTTTTCCATAACTAGGGGCCATCAGATTAAACAGTGCTGAAAACAAACAAAAGAATTTGTTTTTCATACAGCAGGTTATAAACCTGTGGAATTCCTTAATAAAGGATGTTGTGGATACCAGAATTTTGCACAGTCCCAAGGGGAGAAAAGAAATACACTGAGAATGGACTCTTTGGAAGTTATTACATTGTCACAAAAATTCCCTGAGCACAGCTGGAAGCTGAGTCGTGCTAAGGAAAAGGTTATCAACACACACTGCCTCATTTTCACATTGCCCTGTTATAGCCACCCTAGCAGACACAATATGGGACTAGATGGACCCAGTATGGCTGCTCCTATTGTACAGATGTTTACACTGGGCTTCCTCAGAGGTGCATCTTGAGGCTGGTACTACTTCCTCAGGCAAAAACATGAGCAAGTATCCAGAATCAACATCTCAATTGCAGACAAGGAGAAAGGGCTTAGGCAGGGGAAGAAATAAGGAGAAACAATAGAGATTGGAAAACAAGAAGTAAGCAGCTTGTTTTAAGTAATTGGACAAGCAAAAGAGAGGATTTGAAAAGGAGATTACAAAGCAAGGATTAGGAAAGTAGTCTTTCAGCAACACTTCAACAAACAGGACAAGACTGTCAACAGCAGAGAAAAGTGTGATGAAACAATCACAGTGCTGAAAGTCTGAGCAAAATTCTGCTGTTTCACCATACCAGCTCAGGCTGTCAGTCCTCCTTGCTCAGCATGGTCCCACTGACAGCACTGTAATAGGTGGAAAAGGCGCACAACTTTTAAGTTCTTTGTTGTCGGAATGTAAAGCCTGTACTTCAGAGGCTTATAAAATGCATGCATAGCCCAAATATAGCCACGGAAGGAGAATCTAGCACATCCACCCTGCATCTCAGGTAGGAAACTCCCCTCTGGAGTTCACTGCAGCAAGATCCTCACTGCTCTGCTTCCCAGCTTGCCCTGCCCACACTGCTGCCAAGGACACTGCTGGTGACCAGGAACTCTGTCCAGGCACCTGCTGTACCTGGGCAAGGGGGGAGAAGGGTGGTATGTTTTCTCTGCCTTCTGCCCACAAGGCAGATAATGAGTTTGGTCCTCAGGCTGCCTCTGCTGCCATAGAGCAGATGGAGAGTGAGAAGTAGGAAAACGAAGCAAGCAATGGTGACAGTTCTCCCTTCCCACCCTCGGAGCTCTTCACTGCTGTCTGGGCTCCTTCATCAGGGCTGTCACCATCAGGACATCCCTCTTGCCGTGCTTATTTTATCCCCGCCTGGATGGAGGGACCCCTACATGGAAGCATTATTTTAAGTTCGCGTCCGTTATTTAAACTTGAGTAATTAAACTTGAATAACAAACAGGATCACACTATTGTTCACAGCGAGTGGGAAAAAGGAAATTTCAAGGCAAAGACGAAAATCTCTGCCTCACTCACGCAGCGCTGCGGATGACAACTGCAAATCTTCGAGGGGGAAAAGCCGTCACCGATATTTGTTTAAGCGTATCTCTGCCTTTCATCCGAGCACTGCTAAACATAAGCACCCGGAACAACCCGAGCAGGAGCCGCGACCTGGAGCTTTTGTGCAGATGCCATCGCTGCCGGCTGCCTCCCGCGGCGCAGCGCGGTGCGGGCTGTGCGGGCTGTGCCCTGAGCCGTGCCGTGAGCTTCAGCGCCCACCTGGCCCGGGGGCGGCGGGAGCTCCGGGCACCGCTGTGAAGGCGCGGGCCCGATTCCCGTGAGGCAGAGCAGAAAGCCGTCCTCCCGATTCCCGGGCAGGCTCTCTACCCCTCAGGCTGCTCCATCAGCCGTGACTAACCCCGCATGAGCTTCACCAGGCGAGCAGCCGGCAGGGCTTCTAACGGGAGCACCTGACCCTGACGCGCACCAGGTCGGGAACCTCCAGAGCTGCGTCCGCTCTGCTGAAGCTCCAGCTTTCGCCACCCGACCTTCCGACCGCTACCGCTCTGCCACGGCCACCGCCGCCCGGCCCCGCGCTGCCAGGCGCGATGCGGCCGGCCGAGGCGCGGCCCCGCGGCCGCCGCCCGCTCCCCTCCGCTTCGCCCCTCGCCCCCCGCCCGCCCCAGCGCCCCGCGCGCCCCCGGAGCGCCTTCGGCGCATGCGCGGTACCGCCGCGCGGTGTCTCCCGCGGGGACGCGGCCGCGGCGCTGCCCGGGGCCCCGCAACGTGTTGCGCGCCGCTGCCTCCCGCTCGGCTACCGCAGCCGTTCCCTTTAAAACCTCGAAGGACCTCCGCGCTCCCGCCATCCGTTCCGGTCCGCTCCGGTCCGCTCCTCCCCGCAGCCCCTCTCGCACGCCGCTCGGCGCGGACGGGCGCTCCCATGCAGGCGCCGGCCGCCCGCTGCAGCACCGAGCATCGGCCCCGCGCCCGGAGCGACCGCGTCGCTGCTGGAGGTGCGGGGACCCTTTTCCGGCAGGAAGGTCCGGCGTGAGTTGATCTGCAGCTTCCGCCGCTGTTTCCGAGCCGCCGGTTCTGCTCGCCGGCCCCGGGGAGCCGAGAGAGGCGCAGCCGCCAGGTAACGAATGCCCCTTCACCGCCCGCAGCGCCGGGGCTGCTGTTGTGCGGCACGGGGCGCGGTGCGGGGCAGCGCTCGGCCGCCGCGCCGTCAGCGGGCAGCTCCGGCGCTCCCGCCTCGTGCCGCGCCGCGCTCCCCGCCGGGGCTGCGCTACCGCGCGGCGCTGCCCGACCCGCCGGCGCGGCTCCCGGCGCCGAGGGGCGCTGGGGATGGCGAGGCCCGGCCGCTCCGCCGTTACCGCTGCGCCGTTGTCCCCGCAGGCCGGGAGCCGCCCGCAGCGCAGCACCGCAGCGCAGCACCGCAGCGCGCCGCCCGCCCCGGGGAGGCCCGGCGGTGTGAGGCCGCCCGCCGCCGCCGCTTATGCAACACATCATCGATAACCACCCCGACATGGCCACCGCGCTGCTGGCGGGCGAGAAGCTGAAGGAGCTCATCCTGCCGGGCCAGCAGGATGACAAGGCGGGCGCGCTGGCGGCGCTGCTCCTTCAGCTGAAGCTGGAGCTGCCCTTCGACCGCGTGGTCACCATCGGCACCGTCCTCATCCCCATCCTGCTCGTCACCCTCGTCTTCACCAAGAACTTCGCCGGTAAGGGCGGCGGGACGGGGCGGCCGCGCCCTCGCGGCTGCGGGGTGCGGGGCGGGGCGCGCGCTTCCCGCCCGAACGGCCGCCGCTCCTCGACGGCGCTGAGGGGCCGCGCCCGAACGGCTGCGGGGAGCGGCGGTCCTGTAGAGGTTAATGGTCCCGTGCCGTGCTGTATGGTGACGGCGGACATTTCCAGCGTGCTTGGGTTTTTTACGGGCCTACACTTTCCATGCAGATTCTCACCGTTCAAGAAGCCCAGTTTGGTTGCCCACCACACGCGGTGGGCAGCCCCTCCTGCATGGAAGCTGGCTCAGGTGTTGATGAGCCTTGAAAAGTACTGACCCAGTACATTGCTGTGCGCTCTCAGGCTGCTAGCAATGCGGGGAGCCATCGCTGCCTTCCTCGTGCATCTGCCTGAAGAGTGTGCTTGGCAGTGCGTGGCTTGTTTGGTCCCCTGGAGCTTCACAGTGGAGATCCATGTGAAATTACCAGTGCTTTAATACACACTGGCAGTTTGTAGCTCGTATGGTTAGCAGCACTTAGCTAGGTGCAGTCCATCCAAACACATCTGAGTGCAGTCCTTTACATGCAGCTTGGGGATTGACCTCCAAAAACACACATCCTTAACACTTGCTTTCACTATAACGTTACTTAGAAGAGTAACTGCTTGTGAAAAGCATCTTAGGTGGAAATTTTTCTAGATTATAGCTTAAGCATTTTGGATTTACTTTATTTTTTGAACGTATATTTAAATATCTGAAGTTCTTCAGCCACAGTCAATGATAGCCTCATGCTTTTGGTCATCGAGAGGCCTCTTCATGAGATCATGTTTTCAGGAAACCGTGAGCTTGCTGAACATCTGAGAGCTGTCATTTTGCAGTGACTGAGAGGCAAGGAACTGCTGCTTTTGTGGATCCTTAGTGTAGAATGCAGAAGTGCTGGGATCCCTTCCTCTGTTTGGTTTGTAGAAAGGAGGTAGTAATAAAAAGGCATTTGCAGAAGGCACTGAGAGTGCCTGCTTGTATACCTGCCTTCATAGTGCTGGAGATTTACTGTTCTGGATGTGAGTAGGCCTCAATTTGACCTTGGGAGCAAGGAAGGTCATGCGCATTCCCATATGTGCCCTTACTGTTGTGTGAGTTTGCTGACAGAAATCTGTTGATGAATCACTGCTTGTGCAGACAGCAGTAGCTTGCTCTCTTTGAACAAATCCTCTGAGGCTGCAGATTGTGGAGGGAGCCGCAAGTCTAAAGGACTCTGAGGTTTGTACAGCACATATTCCTCTGCATGTTCACACCATGGACCATGCAAGGTTTTGGAAGAGAAGACAACTACTGACTTCACTCATTGCTCACATCTGCCCGTGTTTTCTGTGGTTGCGTTTGTTTTATGCCATGGAAGACTTCTTTCTAAGATGATAGTCATGGCCTTGAATGTTTCAGTTGATTTTTGTTTCAGAAGTGCTAAAAGCAAAGTCATTTGTTTCTAGTCACAGACCTCGTGTGCTCACTTGACCAGTAACCTGTTGTGTCTTGCCCAGACAAAGACTTACAAAGCAGCGCAGAAACCTCCTTTATGTCACTGGAACAGTGTTCTTACCTCATTTGATGCCATTTGTTTGTTCATTTGATCTACAGTCAGAAGAATATGAGAAAAAGGAAAAACATACGAGAGCAAGTAGTACAGACTGCAAGGGGCTGGTGAAACTAGGTTGCTTTTTTGGGTTGTAGTCTAAGAGTTCATGATTAGTGGATTCAATTCTGCTTCTTCTGAGTTCAGAAGCAAAACTCCTGCTAACTTTAATGTGACCTGAATCAGATGTTTCAACTCTGTTACCAGAACAGTATTTATTTACTCAGTGTTTTCAGAGTTAAGCTTGTCTGGAGATATTGAATGTGATCATAGCAATAACCCTGCTGACTGTGTGCTTGTTCCTCATTCTGCTGTTAGTGTTATGTTTCATACATGCACTGTCACTGATCTTCAAAAAAAAAAAAAAAAAAAAAAGTGGAACTTTGTTTTCTTGCTTTGGATATTGCAGTTTATATAATGCATATTAGAAGTGCAAAAATCACTGATAGGAGTGCTGTGTAAAGGTTCCTCTTTGGTTGTTAATATCTTAGCAGCTTCCCAAGTCTTTCTTGATGCCCTTCTGGGCCTCAGTTATGGCCTCAGAATGGGAAATAAAAAACTAATCTAATCTTTACATGACTTTTTAGAAATTAAATCACAAATTCTGTAATGCTTATACAGGCTGTCCTGAAAAAGAAACAAATACAGCCTTTCTTTGCACTGCCCAAACTTTTCTTTCCTAAGAGAACAGGAAGTCCCTCAGCCAACCACTTACATTATCACTTCTGAGTCTCTAAATCCTCCGTTACTGTTTTTCCAGCAAGCTACTGTGATCCCAGAAAGGAAGCTCTGAGAAAAATAGTTACAATAAATGCATGTGCAGTATTTGTACTGGGCATAAGGTCATCATAAGGTCATTCAGGAACAGTGGTGAGCTACCTCACGCAAAGAAAGCCCAAACAAGCACCTACAAAATAGGAATAAGAATTGTCTCCCTTTTTAAAACATACCAAAGGACAGACTTCATATACAACCAGGCAGGCACATGATATTTATGACCTAGCACGTGTTGACCTCGAGGACCCCAAGGAAAGTTTTGGAGGCCTGTATCTCTGAGCAGTGGATGGATCTGTGAGTGGAACTTGTGTTCCAGAGCAACAGGGCTCTGAGCCCTGCTCAGAAGGGTGCCTGCAGCTGGCAGTGTTGGCTGAAGGAAACCTCTCTGCTAATGTTTTTCTCGTTGAGAGCAGCAGTGTGTACAGGTAATAGTCCCAAGGGAGTTTACTTGTTTTTCTGTTTTCTTTCAGAAACTACTGCTTTAAAGATCACAGTTCATTCCTTTATACAAATCTGCGTATCGATGTGTTATGGTTTCTGTCAGAACAGTGATGTGACCCCCATTACATTGTGTATATTTTTAATACTGGTTACAGCACTCCTGCACACATAGTGCTTGGGTTTTGTTCCTTAGAAGTTTGATTTCTCATACTTGATGATTCAGAAGCCTAATTTTTTTTATTCCCCAGCATCTTGAACAATTAGTTATCCCTATGCAATCTGAAAGTACAACTCATAACCTCTGGGTGGAGAGTTCTGATTTGGTAGTCCCACAGTGCCCCAGTGCAGGAATAGATAACCATACCAGGTACCTGGCAGTAGAGGAGCAAGTCGTAAGCCTGTAAGCGTAGGTTGTCACTTCTTAAAGTGCAGAGAATACATAGTATTAGACTGCAACATTCAGTATTTGTTTGATGGGGATCAGTTGTTTCATGGTCTTTTTTTATCCTCTACTCTCCCTGGTTTTACCGTGGAACTAATACAGATGAACTACATGGAACTAGCATACACGGCCACAAGCAGGAAAGCTGTTGGGTGTTCAAAGCTATTTGTCACCTTGTGCCATGTTGTGTTCTCTGGCTGGCAGTGATGCTGCTGGCAGTGAATGGCAGCTTTCAACAGTGAAAGGTCCTGAGGCACTCTTCTTCTGTATGGTGGAGGAAGAGATACTTGGCTCTCATTATGAGCTGCTTACTTTGTATTTAAACACTGATTCAGTGTTGTGCTCTGTTGAGCAGCAACACCATCAGTAATGTCTGCAGGACATTTGCTCTGTAAGGGACACGTGAGAGATGGGCCCCAAAAGAGGATATATTGCTGTTATTGTTATGTGTTATCTTCACAATATTGAAATATTTTGCTTTCCAAGCTTTAGGATTCATGTTGTCAACTACAGTGATGGCTAAGTCATATCCCTCATGTATAGTGCCTTGTGCTTTCCATACACAGTGAATCATTCTATTATTGCAGTCATGTTTGCTTTTCCTCAGAAGTTCTTCAATACCAGTTCTTCTTAATTAAAATAAAGCAAAACAGTCATCCAGTTGATTGCTACACTGCAGTCAGAAGCCAAGCAGTGGCATTGATTCTCTTGCTACGTTTATAAATCAGTGTCTGCCAAATACCAGCAAGTTGCTCATAAGTGTCTTAGCAGTTACTTAGCTCAGTTACATAGCCCTCTTACCACCCTTCTGCTGGAAAATTCTCACAAGGAAGTCATGGAGGGAGACAGTAAGTTAAATGAAGGGTCACTTCAAGTTCTACGTTGCATTTTCTGATTTGTAATAATTTTGCATTATCAGTGCCTACTTCACCATGGCATACAGTGTATGTGTCAGTTCAGTGTTGTTATGCATTTCTCCTGTTTGAAACAGTATGTATTGAGAATTTCTGTATTAAAAGATGGAGTTTTAATTTGTATTTCTGGTCAACTTCTCTAATTTGTATTTCTGTTACAGATTGTGGGCAACATACTTACACACTCACTTCCCTGACTTGAATGTTATCTGGCTTTTGAGGTTATTTTCCATGTTTATATTTAAGTGCACTTAAAGCCATGTAAAGTAAAAAAAAAAAAAAAAAAAAAAAAAAAGAAGTGAAGATTACATTTTTCCACATTATTATTAGTGGTAAAAAGCGTAAGGCAAAATTGTTTTGAGAACAGTTGAGAATGTGGATGCAGAAATTTGTTGTGAGGCAGTAGTAATAGCTGCGAGGAGAGAATTTAGGCAGTGTCCCAGTACCACTTGTGTTTCAGTGCTTTCTGATTATATGTTTTTAAAAAGAACTGGTGTACTACATGCAACCACAGGCTGACTGTGCTTCAACCACTGGCTGTTGGCTCTGCTGCTGGAACTCCTCTCAAAGGGTAAGGGCAGTTCTCACACGCACACACTCAGGTGCACAGGAGGCATCCATGAGATATGCAAGCTGGCATTCCATGCGTTTTATTCACATAAAGATTTGCAATTATGCAGTGGAATGTTGAATATAAAAGTAATCTTGAGAAAATACATGAGCCTCACATAGGTAATAATTCTGCTGTGATTTCCAGAAGCCACAGACATTTTTCATATCATTGAATTCAATCTCTCCGTCTTTACTGACACTCACATGCCATCTTTTTTTCATACTGACCTTTTCTGCACTATTGACCCATTCATTTTCTTATGTCATGTATGTGAAGAGGTCCAAAATGTGGATGAGATTTAACTTAATGTGTGCTTGGAGATAACTTCAACGATCTGAACAGGTAGATGGTCAAAACTACTTTTAAGAGCTAATTAATTCATTCATCTTTCTCAAGAGGGAACATTTTGAATAAATGAGCAACACTGAGGTTGTTCTTCAGAGTTGCCGTGGAGCTTTTTTCTCACTAAGCTAGGTAGGAATACACATTGAAATACAAAAGCTGAATTATGTCACAGCAGGCTGGCAACATTCTTGTAGAGGTTTCTTTTGTTTCACATGGTACAGGATTTATTCTAAGAAAACAGTGAAAGCAGTGCAGGTATTTCTATCATAAAGGACTTAGTATATTATACTCTTGAATTTGGCAGTACAGTAGTACTTCTTACCATAGCAAGGTTTGGGATTCATTTGCTTTTCTTTTCTGGCACTGTGCCTGTCATGCAGATTTGAAGAAGTTACCAGAGCAGCAGGGCAGACAGCTGCATGGAGCAGTTTTTGCAGTTTGGAGCTCCGTGACTATTTCTGGAGCATCTCAGCCACTTGCTGAAGTAATCGTTTTTGAGGTTGAGGTGACTTGTCTTCTGTGGGATCCACAGCCTGCGGGAGGGCAGGAAACCTCCACACTGGAAGTTGTAGAGTCCCCAGGAGCCTTTGGGGTCAGATTCTCCTTGCTCTGTCATGATAGACCAACATTGTTGTGACGCTTCCTAAAACTCAGTTTCTCTGTACATAGAATCATAGAATGGAATCATAGAATGGCTTACGTTGGAGGACTCCTTAAAGTTCATCTAGTTCCAACTCCCCTGCCATGGAGGAATCGCTTTTCCAAAAAGCAGTAGGCCAGTCATCTCTGCCTCCAAATACTGTGATGTCAAAATAAGATAACTACCTAATGAGCTAACTACTTGCAACTTATTTTTTAATAAATTTTCCAGCTGCTGTGTTTATGGCTGTAGGTGTTTAAAACAAGCCATCTTTTTCGTTTCTGATCATTAAAATGCAGTGATGCAGTGGAACATCACTGTTGTTTCCTGTCTGTGTTTTTTGTACTTCACCCTTGATTTCAGAAGTCACCTCTGTCTATCATCAGTTGCACAGGACATTCAAAATTCATTTCACTTTGGCATTTATGTGTTCTTGCAGTTTGCTTTAGGTGTTGCTCTGGTTCACATCATGGACACTCAGTGTCTGTGTAGCTGCTTTGAGGGTTTCATCTCTAGAGGGCGATTTTTGAATTGCCCAAAAATATTTTTTGATCTTTGTATAACATTGAGACATTTATTTTTATAGATTATTTCCACTGCTGTGCAGATCTGTCACCAAATCCCACTTACTTCCTCATATTAAGGGTAATTGTAGAAGTAAAGGTTATTCGGATGTCTCTTGTAGGTCTTTTTGTATGGCTGAATTTCATTAACTGTGTTTTGATGGATGTACACTTCTGAAGATCAAACCTCTCCTCAGATCTTAACCTAATACGAAACAACATTATAATACAGAAACACAGCTCTAGCTGCAAATACAGGGACTGTAATTTCCTTCCAAATATCTTTTGTTTTCTCACAGAGCTGCTGAATGTAGGAAGAAATGCTCTCGGTGTTGGCGAACAGTACAGTAACTATAGATGAGCTCTTTTCTAACGACGTTACCACCATACTGCATGGCCACCATACAGTGATGGTAGCTCATTATTGAGGAAATATTTCTCCATAGCAACAACCCAAGGGATTTCCTTTAGGTGTTTCTGCACCTTCTGTGTAACAGTTGCCATTTCTGGAACACTCTAACAGACTTCAACATATGAACCAAGCAGGAATCTTTCTCTCCTGAAATATGCTGGGCAGGTATTACAGGTTGTTAAGCCTTCCATTGCTGGAAGTGAACTTCAGCATACCAGCTAATTTTAGAAGAGCTCACGTCTCTAACATACAGGGAATGTAGTCCTGTAAATTTATATATCTGCTGCAAGTATGCATTATCATTTTAGTGACTGGATAACCAAATACAGGCAGTTCAAGCAACAGTCTTGGAAGTAGAAAGGACCATATTCCAAACAGGGAGGCATCCCTGTGGGTAACCAATTGCCTATCAGTCTTTGGAACTGCTTGGCTACATCTCCCCCATTCAGACTAATGCTGCACAAAGTCACAGAACTGTAGAGGTTGAAAAGGAGCTCTAGAGATCGTCTAATCCAACTCTCCTACTAAAGCAGGTTCCCCAGAATTGGCTGCACAGGAATATACTTGTAATATACTAATACTTGTAGAATATGGATAAGTGAAACTTATTAGCAGCAGTGGTTTCCTGTCTCATTTCTTTAGGGACTTTCTTTTTAAGATTTTTTTCTTAAACAGGACAAGTGGTTTCAGAGAGTGGTCAAAAAAGGCTGTACCTTACCTTGTTGATCATGGAGAAATTTGTACCATAGGAAGACTTCCTGGGAACCTATATTCTTTGGAAAGAATATTCCCTAACAAAGGTAAAGGTATTGTCTTTTTGTTTTGATGAATTAATAATTCTTAATAATTAGTTTGCTAACTAAGTTAAGGCTTAGTTCTATTCAGTGAGTTAAATGGGACTGCATGACTACAGTTGATACACAAATGTAATTTCAGGAATCCATTCTCCTGTTGTACTAATATCTAACATTTAAGTACCCTTTAAATAAAGTAGTTGATATAAAGCTGTTAAATTAAGGGAGTTTTTCATTTGGCTGTGAGTTGATTTGGATATTAGCCATCATTTGTTAAAATCACATCCAAAGCAGAGAGTTTGATATTCCTTATGGAAGCTTCTTGTTGGCATGTAAAATCTGTTTACTGTTTAGATGACATAATACTTCCTTAGACTACATTTTCATCCTTAATAATATGAATATTTTTTGTTCTCACTTTCCAGGGAGAAGAGGATTCAGGACATTTCTTCCTTGCCTTTTAAAATATACTGAAAGCTACAAAATAAATTATTTCAGTTTCATTAATAAACAGTTTTCTACCTGCTTGCTTGTGCATTCCTTTTAGTACACAAGATGAGTGAGGCACGTATGCCTGATTCCTTACACATGATACAATGGAGGGATAAACACTGTGATAGGATACACTTGTCAAATATTAGCATCTGTGGCTGAATTCAGGAAACATCTCATTTATCTTGGCTATTAATCAAGAGAGCCTACTTTAAACACTGAATTTCACCTTACAGACAAGTGGAGAGGACTTTACAAGGAGCTCTTTGGAAAACTTGACTGACATGTCACCTTTCTCTGTGTGCAGGTTGAGCATCTGCATAAGGATGATTTAACAGTCCTCTTCAAGAGGATGAAAAGCTGACTGGTAGAAAGTTCTAAAGCCCAGGGTGAATCTGCAGTTTATTGTACTCACTAAATAATAAACTTAACAATATGCTTAACTATAACTTAGCCCCAGGTGTCCGGAGTTGGTATGTCCTCCCCACTGGCATTCCCTCTTAGCCTGTCTGTCAGAGTCAGAGCATAAATTGACAAAGTTGCCCGTTAGGCCTGCTTGCATGTTTATTTCTTGAGTATCAAAGAATTATTTGGACAAGAGACATACTTACCTTTGTTTTGGTGTAGCAAGCACAAGAGTTTTGTCTCTTTCATTTTCAGTTATATTTTCAGATGGTTCTATTCCACCTCCGTTATTGAATTGTTGGTCTAGAACGCTGAAATCATGCAGTTTAATTGGAGGATTAATGAGGTCTGATTTCTTTCTCAGTCTAAATTCTAAAAGACAGAAGTCACAATATTCATACACAATTTATTATACTTCATAGTTTGCTTTTGGTGAATATGCTTTGTTTTAGTGGGGTAGGTGTAAAGAGTCATTTGTCCTTTTATATATGGATATATACTGTGTATTGCTAATATTTTCCTTTATTACTTTTTAATGTTTCCCAAAAGCATTGTAAATGCTTTGTCCATATTTAAATGTATTTTGACTATTGCATGTAAAAGTGCTTTTTAAGCTTGAAATTGAATCCCCTGCAGTGTCAGCTCTTCAAAGAGATGCACATGCCTAATTTTATGCACCATGAGTAATCTCATTGGTTTCAAAGAAACTGCCCAATGCATGAAGTTGGTGGAGTCTTTTTAGGAGCAGGGTTTTTTATTGTGTTGAGTACTCAGAGGTTGGTATTGTTATCTATATTTGAAAAACAGAAATGAATGTTTATATTAGATCCAATTCACTCACTCGACCAAGAAGACTTGTAAAAAATGAACTTCAAGAGATAGAGGAGAATAATGTGTAACTACCAGTTTGACCGTGTCTTCTTGACTGCTGTCTCCATATACACACACCACCTCACACATCACATTTTTTGCAGGTTTTTTTTATTATTATTTGTATATGTAAATGCACACAGGCATACACGCACACGGCTTCTTGGTGGACTGTGCTGTTGATATCTTTTCCTAGGACTGAGATGTAATGCTGTGGCCTGAACTCCAGACACTTGCATTGCAGTTCTCTCTTTGTGTTCGTTCTTGGGCATGGCCGTTTCTCAAAAGTGAAAAAAGTGGAGAGGGGAAATATCATCTGAGGAAAACCAAGCATTGGAGCAGGTTGCATGGGACAGCTGTGCAGTCTATACCTTTGGAGGTTTTCAGACTGGACAAAGCCCTAATCAAGTTGCTCTGAACTCAGTGTTGTTCCTGCTTTTAGAACAAGATGGGACTCAGTAACTTTAAAGGTTCCTTTCAGCTTTTCTGTGATTCTGCATTGGGGTATATCTTCAGATGTAACTTCTAGAACAACAATTACCAGATTTTTTGTTGGTAACTCTGTTTTCAGATCTGAGATTGATTTTTGCAGTGGGAAGTTGCACAGGGGTTCCAGCCCCAGATCTCAGCCCCTCGTTTGAGGAACTGCAAAACGTACAGTGTTGAATCTCCAGGGTGAAATTAAGCACTTCATGTTTAATGCTTAACATGTTTAGTCCTTGCAGCCTGACAAAGAGTATATAGTTCAGGGATTGCTGAGGGTGTGCTGAGGTATGGAAAGGTTGGGGAACCATCTGAAGGAGGTAACGGTAGAAGTGGTAGCCTGCACCTGAGGAAAGTTCTCAAGCAGTTCTCAGAGTATATAATTAACAGGCAGCAGACTTGGCATCACTTGGTTTCTGTGCTTTACCATCGCTCCTGCCTCCCATACAGTCTGTTTAGATTCATTATAAAGAGTTTTTTGAGCACAGTCCCTGCCTTCATCCCTCTCCCTTCTTTGGTTATAATCTCCCAACCATGTTCTCTAACTTCCCTGGAGTATGCACTTTGTACTGCTGTACTGTCTGGAAGTCATTTTTCCCTGTTTAAGTAGTATTTAAACTCGATAGGATTGTATGGCACAGAATGAAACATGAAAAAATGTAGTTTTCAAGGGTTTTTAATTTTTCAAGTGGCATAACACAATTATATCCCACAACTAAGTCGTTCCTCTTTGACTGTTTCATCTTATTTGTATGTCTGAAAAGATTCACTGAGATGCCTCATATTTTATTAATGAGAACAGAATTTGGGATTTCTAGAAACTACTTATGTGAACAGCAAGCAGGATAAGACATATTTATCTACATCTGCTGAAAACATCTGATGTACTGCTCCTGTGATCATCTAATGATATTAAAAAAAGGGAAGCTAAGCTTCCTAGTATGCATGTTTATACTCAGTATAGGATAAAGTATAATATACTTCATAATCTACTGATATCAATAAGTTTTTTGCAATGCAGTAATTATTTTTGAAGAAGATTAGCCCGGAGTTACTTAATCTCTTAGCAAGTTGTTTAAAAGGTACAGTTTGTGGGAATGACAGTGACCATAGGTAAGTATTGCAGAAGACAGAACTTATTCTCAGCTATTTCAAGTAATTTTGTTCTGATACAACTGTGTTGAACATCATATGTTGGCATGCAGTTAATGCATTTTTGTAGGTGGACCTAAGGGCAGACCTTCAGAGTATGAACTTCCTGAGATTTTACTCTGAAAATCCTACAGTAGGCCATGACATTCAACAAAGAAGTGTTGAGTTTAGTATTCCAACTCCCCATAATGATTACAGGTTAGTTGAGTACTGTGTTATTTTTTCCACTGTTGCTGCAGATGAACACAGTAGGAATTACTGTCTCCTGAGTTCACAAGAATGTAGCTGTCAGAGAATGTTTAGGGATAGATTACACTTCAGGCAACACTCAGAAGAGGACCAACCCACTCAACCATAATAGTGCCCCCTAAGCTTTCCAAAATTTTTTCCTGACCATTTCCTACACAGTTGTTTAATTATTCCATATTAAACTGCTGAGTTTGAGGGAAAAATGACATTTCATGGTAGCTGGGTTTATTCTACAGAAGAGAAAATTCCTGAATTTCTTGAGGGTGAAATACAAGCATCAGTAGAAACTTTCTATGTATCTGAATATAAACATAAAAGCAAATATATATTTTTACGTTGCGTGATCCGATGTCAGAGCTATGGTGATAACACTCCTACTGCTTTTTTATTGCTGCTTATCTATCACATGATTGCATCAGAAAAAATCTGCTGATATGTCTTCATGAAACTGAACGTGTGTTAAGTAGGGCTTGCAGCTTAGTGAGCAGTGTGTGTGAGAGCAACTCATCACTCTTCCATCCTCAGCAGATAGGCATTTTGAGATCCAGCTATATGTTGCTGCCATCTTTCATACAAACAAGATTCATTACTGACATCGTGCTTTTCTTTCTCATTTATTCCTGATTGACACAGATTGCAGTAGAGGAGAAACGGTCCATGCCCTAGTATGATGGGATCAAACACCTTCATGGTGTTAAATGCTATGTTAAATGCAAGGTAAAATGCTGCTATTGCCTAAGGAGCATTCACAAAAGCTAACTTAAACGGAGTGATGATCTTGCTTGGCAGCCTCTTGTCAATGAAGAGAGACAGGTTCCTCCAAGCAACAGGTAAATTAGTCTTTTGCTTTGAATCATTGTCTGGAAGGGTCTTCCCCTCCTCTCCACTGTCTAGATGAATGAGCTTCCCCAGAGTGATGCTGTGCTTTGTGAGTCATGTCCTGTGCTGTGAAGGTTAAGCTAAACTCCCCTGTGCAATAGCTACCAAAATCAGTGACATTCACTGACGGAGGGTATGACTCAAACATACTAGAAAACAGTGTTTGAATAAAATCGCATTGGAATCTTTCCTCCACATCAATCAATTATCAAATCCTGCTGGCTGGGGATGGGGTTTTATTTGAAGGGTCACCTGGCACATAATCACAGTCATGTCAATTTAATAAACAGGAAAAAAAAATATAAGACTAGCATCAGTAAACAACAACATTGAATCAGCATGGGGCACCATGCTCAGCTATGCCAGTAAAGTAGAGATCTCTCACAATGTAGCAGGCAGTGGGAGCAGCTAAACAATATTTGACAGGAAAGCAAATAAATTCCTTTAAAATGGCATTTGCTTTCCTTGTGCTTTCCTTACTGAGCTGGACAGCCCCAGTTTTGAAGTATCCTCCACCGGTGCTGTGAAGTCCAAACTAAAGTTGTGCAGCTGTTAAGTTTTACAGTGAAGCAGTGTCAGTGGACAGAGTGCAGATAGTCTCCAAAGGTTTGTCCAACATAAATGTAAATGTTAAAAGACATTTTTATTTGTTTCCTTTTTATTTATTTGTTTGTTTATTTATTTATTCAGTGACTATTTGTTGTTGTTCATATGACATTTTGGCAGAAATCACCATAATCTTTCAGGCCTCATTGAGGTGAACTTTCTACCATTTATTTGCTAATAGCAGCTGATACATGATTCCTAAAGTAATCCTTGTGGATGAATGGAATGAATTTTGTCATCTTCCCACGTATTCATGCTGCTGAGATCCAGGAGAAATGAACTCGTATTTCACAGTAACTTAAATTCCATGTTGGCAGGTCCTACTGAGCCTGGGACACCCAATTCAAAATATCTCTGTTTATGAGAAATACTCAAAGCTACTTGCTTGTTTTTCCCATGGGAATATTTTCACATAGGAATCTCCTGGGAAATCATACAGTAACTCTTCTGTAGTTTGAGTTGAATTTTTTATGTGTGCATCCCTTCGTGGTTAGAGTTTGGAGAGCATGTAATTGCTGAAGATGAGAGTTAATGAATATTTTTCTCGTAACTGATGACTGTAAATATACAAAGGTAGTCTAACTGGGAATTTTGGTAACATTAGAGTGCCTTAAGCTCTCCTCTGAGAAAGGTTGAAGCTAAATCATGATAAAATAGTTTTCAAAAGTGATTTTCAAGAATTTATAGGGCTTATTCAATTTACATCCTATCTTGGGTAACATTATCCTAGCAGGCCTGTTCAAATTCATTATATTTTTAGAAGAGAATCCTCACTGAATTACTTTTAAAAAATGTGCAGTCCTTAGTGTATAGATCTCTGAATATCAGATAATGCATTTATGCATCAGCATTTTATCAAATCCCTAGGAAATGCTTTTTATTTGCTTGGATATGAGAAGTAGCTGGTTAACTAAGGATTCCTCTACTAAGCCAGGATTAGGGCTTTTTTGCCCGCCTGTTATTTTTTGTTTTAAAGTTCAACTACTGTTATCATCAACATAACATTTTATTATTTCTCTTCATAATTTGTATTATTAAGAGAACAGTACCACCCTCTCTTCAAGTGAGCTGTTCTCTATCTGAACTGTAGACTGCATTCAGAAGTGGAGTGAGCTTGGTGTTCTTGAGCAGTTCTCAATTCAAGAGAACATACCTTCTTTCTATGGATTTCATTCTAGGATTTTTTTTTGAAGTATACCAGAACACTGTAAATTATATTCCTTTTGTTCTGCTTACCAGAGCATTAAAATACAGTCTTCATACTTGAAGAGGGTGTTTTGAAAGTGATCACTGTTCTTGGGCCAGTTAATGCTATTCTAGCTTTCACAAGTTGTTCTGTCTTATATCTTTCATATCCATTGTTAGAAAAATGTAATTACATGAAAACAAAATGCATCTACTGGGTCAAAGCCCAGTATCCTGTCTGTGGTGGTGGCAAAACCCAAATGCTTAGCAAGAAGTATTAAAATAGACAAGCATGTGGTATTATTTTCTTGCATAAACCCTCCCACTGTCCAGCAGCCTGTGGCTTGAAGATGATGCGAGAGAAAAATGGTATAATTATCTGTGTTTTTAATAATTCTTGCTTTCTTTTCCATTACTTTGGTCTAGTTGCTTTCTTGATCCACTGTATTTGTTGCTTCCATAATACTGTAGGGCAATGAGTTGCACCATTTAATTGCACACTGTAAAAAAATATATATACAATTGTAAATACAGTGGTAAACACAATTAACACAGTGGATTCTGATTTGGTTGGTAATGCTTTAATTCAGACTCTTAGCTGAGATACAGCTGACTAAATGCTTTTAGTGCAGATATTTTTTCACCATATCCAATGAGTAGACATTGTTAATAAGGATTAAAAAGATTGTTTTCAACCATATCTTTTTTCTATTTTTAAGAATATTTAGCTGGGATAAACTTTAAGTGTCAGCTAAATGAGCCTTTCAGTGTTTGTACGTATGCCAGCGTAATGTGCTGAGCTACTATATAGTGGATACTAGGTCTTGTATTTCCAGAGTTCAGATCACAGTTTAGTTTAGGGTATTGTTCTCAGGGAGGTAACAGAGCTAAAGCATCAATTCCTAGCTGATATGTCTAGAGTAGGTTCATTATAAAGCTTCCAGGTAACTAGTTTTTCCTGTAGGCTTGTGAAGATGCACGGAGGCTGAACTGTCTAATGCACATTGTGGGATGAACAGTCATGTAAAAATACAGTAAAGTAAAATTGATATCATTTGAAATGTTTATTTTCCAGAGCTCCTTTTGTAGGTTAAATGCACAGCAGTGACTTTTCTCTCTGTTATACAGAGGAGCCAATATACTGTTACACACCACACAACTTCACCCGCGATCAAGCCTTGTATGCCAGAGGATATTGTTGGACAGAATTAAAAGATGCCTTGCCAGGAGTTGATGCCAGCCACTGGCCCTCCTTGTTTGAGCATAAGTTCCTACCTTATGCACTGCTGGCTTTTGCTGGGATAATGTACATTCCAGCTCTGGGCTGGGAATTTCTGGCCTCCACCCGACTGACTTCAGAGCTTAATTTTTTGCTTCAGGAGATCGATAATTGCTACCACCGTGCAGCTGAAGGACGGGCACCAAAAATAGAGAAACAGATCCAGTCCAAAGGCCCGGGGATCACAGAGAGAGAGAAAAGAGAAATCATTGAGAACGCAGAGAAGGAAAAGAGCCCTGAACAGAACTTGTTTGAGAAATACCTGGAAAGAAGAGGACGAAGTAACTTCTTAGCTAAGCTTTATCTCGCGAGACATTTGTTCATCATCTTTTTAAGCATCATACCAATTACATACTTATCCACCTACTACGCTACACAGAAGCAAAATGAATTTACGTGTGCTCTAGGAGAGCCTCCGGACAAGACAAGCAGCTCCAAATTGCACATCAGAGTGAACTGTAAGCTGCCATCTGTCCAGCTCCAGCGGATTATTGCAGGCGTAGATATCTTTCTCCTCTGCTTTATGAACTTGATCATCCTTATCAACTTAATTCACCTCTTCATATTTCGCAAGTCCAACTTCATATTTGATAAACTGAACAAAGTTGGAATAAAGACCAAGAAGCAGTGGCAGAAGTCCCAGTTTTGTGACATCAATATTTTGGCCATGTTTTGCAATGAGAATCGGGACCACATAAAATCACTGAACCGTCTGGATTTTATTACGAACGAAAGTGATCTGATGTATGACAACGTGGTGCGCCAACTGCTGGCGGCGCTGGCCCAGTCCAATCATGATGCCACCCCAACCATGCGTGATTCAGGGATCCAGACAATAGACCCAAGCGTCGACCCAGCAGACATCGATGGCAACGAGCAGCTCATCATTAAGAGACCGAGGAAGAAGATGAAATGGATCCCAACTACCAATCCACTTCCTCAGCCTTTCAAGGAGCAGTTAGCCATTATGAAGGTCGAAAATCATAAACCTGAAAAGCCTAAGCCTGTGCGGAGAAAAACGGCGACGGATAGCCTTATTGCTCCTTTGTTAGAATCTGCTGCAAAAACCTCACAGCAATCATCAGCTCATAAAACTGAATCAAACGCCGTCCCGAGCACAGGCAGCGAAAAGAAACACACACGGCACTTTTCCTTGGATGTACATCCATATATACTTAGTAGTAAAAAAACCAAGCCAGAGATTCCAGCCATCCCCTCGATGCCCACATCAAAAAGTCAAGAGGGTGGATTTCTAAACCAGGAAGAGAATGTCATAGTACACGTTACCTCCTCTCTCAAAGGTACAGTATATTGTAATGACAGTACCACCTTCACAGATGATGATTTTTGTAGTGATCTTCAGGAACGCAAAGCTTATTTGAACTTTTTGACCTGCTTTGCTAGATTTTGGGATAAATAATAATATTAGGATGTGTAGGCCTCAGAAACAGTAGTTGTCTCTATCAGAATACAGCTACATAGAGAATAAGCATTATTTCAGGTAGAGCCGTACAAAACAGCCTGCAAGTTATTGCTGTGGGTAGTTTCTCAAATGTAAGCAGATTTTCACAGTAATTAATGTAATTGTGCCTTACTAAGAAAATGAGGAGAGTTCAGCCTCTAAAACAGTTTTCGTGCTCCACCAGCATCTGGCATTTTTCAGATTGGCTTTATTCTCAAGTTATATAGAAAAAATCTCTTTGACTACCAATTCTTAGGGATTGGCATTTGCCACCTACGAAGGCACAACTCACATTATGTTGTTCTTCACCCCAAAGACATCTTAATTTGCCCTTTGTCTCACGTGGACCAGAGGATGAATTGTCTGAAGTGCGGGTGCTGGTCTGGGATTCAGGAATTCAACCACTCACTTCCCGTGTGGCCTCACAAGCAGCACTCTTTCTGTGCCTCAGCTCCCTGTGTGTTTCTTGCAAATTGCAACCCCTTTTCTGCCTTGAAGGACTTTTCCAAATATATCAACAGTTGCTGTATGCTAGAGTGATGGGGAAAGCCATGTAGGCACTAAGAAAAGCAACCAGTAGATAAGCTGATAGGCAGGTATATATCTTCTTGTTGATTTTGTAAGCTACTGACGTAAGAAACACTGTGCAGAAAGATTTGTACATACTTAAAGCAATGGCTCTCATCTCATTACAAGCTAAGACCTCCCTCTGGGCCTCGACTGACTGACAGCTACCGTCACCCCACTGCCCAGCAAAGAAGTGATTTGAGGTATAAAAGTTTCTGTCACTTCCAAATCGTTATGCTCCTCAGAGCCCTCCAACTCCCTGATGTGCATGTGAGCTATTCTACAGCTTTCCTTATCCGATCACCTGCTCTGATTTCAACTCCTCAAAACTACTGGGGTTTTCTGGTCCCAATTACCTTCATCTAAATTAGTGCTTGAATATTTTAAGAGTGAAATATAATTACTGTAGTTTTGGGGCTCTGTTACTCTCCATTGCAATTGAAAGTATTCAGCTTTGCTTTTGAGTTAGAGCAACATTGCAGTCCATCAGGTAAGGTAGACTTCTGATTTCTGGAAAGAGACATCAGTTAACGACAAATTGCTGAGTTCTTCCTAAAGACAAGTGGCTTACAATATGTAACCACTATTTTTTCCCATTGAAAATATCAGCACATTTTGTATTCCATCTTGTGGATTTCAACATTCATAACATTTGTCAAAACATTAAATCATAACACATAAAAAACATCTGCCAAACCATAGAGGAGAGTAAAAGATACTTTTCAGTTGTGTTCTGTTCATTTTGTGAAAATACCATTCACATTAGGAAGCATGAGCATGCATAGAAAGTGAGATTTACAAAACCCATTTGTTGTTTGTCCCGTTTCCCTGAGCTTACAATCCTGTTGTTATGAAAAAGCCCTGTTGGATTTCTCAGAGGATCCTAAGAAAATTCATTTTGGAGTCCTCTCCTGCTCCCATTGAAAGCAACGGCAGGACCACCTTTATTGGTTGAGTACACTGCTCTGTGATGCACTGGGAGGATGAAGGACTGCCCATCTTCTAACTGGCTCTTTTGATTTCTTCTAGACACCCCTCATCCTGCAAAAGAGATGCTGTACTCATCTGAGACATGCAGAACTGTGCCTGCTGCTGGGGCTTTTGTCACATGCAACCACAACCATATAGCCACGACCACAGCGACAAGTATGACTTTGAACCCAGCCAAAGCAGAACCAGCCCCTGCGCTGAACTGCAACCCCACCCACCCTCTGCTGCACATCAACACGCTGTATGAGGATCACGAGGAGGAAGTTTCAAACATAATCGACAATGGGATTCACTCCCCAACTGACACAGGGGAAATTCTCTCCATCCCCACCCCTAAGCAGATACGGCTGGCAACGTTTGATGAACCCATGGCAATCGTGAGCTCGGTGGAGTACTGAAGCCCCATGGCTGCTCTCTGGTGGCCAAGCCCAGGGCAGTGCAGTGAGAAGCGTTGTCCCCTTCAACACTGCACTTCACTGCATGAGCATGGAGAGCTTTCATATGAACTATAGCTCTTGGTAATAACACCAAACCGTTTTTCAGGATCACGTCATGAGCACTGTCATTTACAGCATAGAATAAGTAAAACCTGGTGGAAGTAGACCTTTAACACCAAGACAACCATTAGCTCTAGCTCTGAACAACAGCTTCCTGATTGAATTGGTTTTAGCACAACTTATGAATATTAGAAGTCTGATGGCATGCCACAGTAATTTTAGCAAGTATTTAAACAGTTTGCATTCAGAATCACTGATGAAAGCTAAAAAGACACAGAGGTGAGGTATGCTTTTTTAATGGCAGTAGTTAGAGGTTTTTTTTCTAAGCAGAGAGGGGTTTTTTTTTTCAATTCAGGATTACAAAAAAGTTATATGCAGGCCAATTTTTGTTTGTTTGCTTCTTTAGCTCACTGACGTTGGGCTTAATGGAGACTTAGCTGAAAGGGCATTACTACCACCAGCAGCATTTAAGTGCAAAAGGAATGGATACATTCAACCTCTTGCATTTATAAATGAAAATACCTGAGGTATGCCCTGCCCTTTAACGAGCTTTTATTGTGATGGAAGATGCTGAAATGAAGAGTTTATTTTTTTAAATATATTTTACCATGGGATAAAAATTACTTTAATAACTTTTCAAACCAGGTGTTTGTTGCTTTTAACAAAATATGTAGAAGAGAGTCATTGTAGCTGCTTATTTTTTCATAGTGTATTTATGAACCAGGTTAGAAACTTCTATGGGTGCTTCACTGATGAAAAATCTTACAGAGGTTGTTACAAAACATCTTACAAAATATGAAACCAGCAAAATCGTATTCAAATAACAGGATTAAGGAAGCCTATGAATTTAGGTGTCCAAGCTTGGCTAGTTCTTGATTCAGCAAACACTTAAGGCTATGGATGTCACTGAAACGACCCATATGTTCTTTGTAAAGCTAAGCACATACTGAAGTGGCTTTGCTGGATCTGGACTCTAGTGCAAGCAGACAATGATCCTGCTGTATGTGCTATCATTCTGATTCAATATTTGCCTTCCTTGGCTCAAAGCACATCTTCATCCCCATCTTCCTATAACTTTGATATGTGTGATTTAATAGAAAATCCTAGTATAACTAAAACATCTATTAAAAATGTATCATGCAATAACCATTCTCAGCAAAATGATAGTGAAACAAAAAGTGACTGTGTTGAAATAATATTACTACCAGAATCATGGACTATGTGTGTTTGCATCAAATTATGTATAATGAATGGTAGAAGAAATATGCAGCACAAATACAGGATTGAAATCTTGAATTTATTTTTAATTTATTACCTCAGACATGGATATATGATACTAGTATTTAATGAAAATAGCACTGAAAATAAATACATATTATTCTGAATAGCTTAATGTGTACTATGTCCTAGTGTAGTTACATACAAGTGGGATTCTGGTAGAAGCAATAGGTGGGTCGTGTAAAACCACTATTCTCCCATACAGTACTTCACTTCTGCACAGTGTTTTCGGCCCAAACAGCCAAATATCAAGAAGCAAAGCACAGGATGTGTAGCACAGTCAGGGTAGGAAGCAGTGGGAATGGCTGACGGATGGGCCTGTGACTTCCTGAGGTCCCAACACTGTGGAGATTTCTGTGTGAGACTGCCTTGGGGTGAGTGAGCAGTTGAGCTGTTTGCCAGCTACCTGTGTTTCAAGGCTGTAGGTTGACTCCTAATGCATTTGAGGGTGCTTGGCATCACTGTCATCTGTCAATTGGTAGAGCAGTGTGAAGGTTCTAAAAAACAAATCTGTACCTGCGCAACCAACTCCTGCAAGCTTTCTCCTGGTGGACACCCTGGGAATGGAGCATCCCCATGAACAGACTGCAAACAAGGCCAGTGGATGCCATCTGTGGAGGCTCATCTGAGGTCAGTGTCATATCCAGGCTTTGGTGATGAGCTTCATGCCCCACTGCATTATATTCACTCATACACAATCCTGTAATTAGAATTAATTTATTTTTTTCAGGCAAATTAGATGTCTCCAATTTGATTGCCCACACAACTCACATTCTTAGAGGACCTTCTGTCCCATTGGGGTTAATGGCTGCTGTCCCACAGAAACCCTTTTCTTCAGAGTACTTCTTCAGAGTGCATTAGACAACCAGACAGTAACGATAAGTGTCAGCAGCATCTTTTGAACTACATTTAGGTTGTCCAAACCTAGCAGGAGACCAGCCAGCTCTATCTCACACTTAGAGAAGTGCTTTTGTTGGGATTTCTTTAGTGCACTAATGCTTTTTAGTACTGTTGTTACTAACATTTCTCTGTAGCTGATAAATGTGCACACAAACACATCCAGGCTTCTCTATACCAGCTACATAGAGTCATAGAATCATAGAATGGCCTGGGTTGAAAAAGACCATAATGAGCATCTAGTTTCAACCCCCCCTGCTGTATGTAGGGTCAACAACCACTAGAATACCACTACATACCTATAAATGCTGTATATACATGTAAATACGAATTGCATATAGAAAATAGCCTCTACTTTGCGAAGGAGCTATATAAGGAAGTCTTAATTTCCAAAAACCATTGCCCAACTCATCAAAATGTTTCATCTCTGACTGCTGCGATTTTCTACTGCTGGCCATGACAATGACAGGCCTCTGCTCCATGCTGAAATAGGGGTGCTGGTTAGTTTATATTTTGATGTTGACAGCAAATCAGTCCCTGATTTTGAGCTCTAGAAGATATATATTGTCATTGTCCCATCTTACAGATAAAGCCATTGAGGCACAGGAAAGTGAGACAATTTGTCCCAAAGCTACATAGGCTGTGTCTAAAGAAAAGCTGAGATTGCCACAGGTGGGACACCGCCCTGTTCCCAGCACAGTAATGGGCTGTCTTTGCATGGTGCTGTAAAGCTCTTGAAATTCTAGCAGAAAACACCTTTCTTTTTTTTCTTCCCTTCCAGAAGCACTGTAGAATATTGATAACGGAATGTTTTTCTTTAAAGACACAATGGATTTTCTCAGTAAAATTGCTCTGCTAAAGCACAAGCCTCAGAGCACAGTAGGAGTTTCAAGCAGAACAATTATTCTTCAGACACCTTCCAATATTTTCTGGCTTTTAATGAGGAACATTCCACTCTGCCTGTAAGCAGACTATAACTAATGGGAAAACATTCTATGTGCATTACTTACAAGCAACAAATTTTCAGCATTTGCTGTTCTCTGAGCAGTTTTAAGGCATTGCTTAGCAATTTTGCAACACCGTGCAAACAGTAAAATTTACGAATGACTCCACCACAACACCAATGAGAACCTCAGGGTTCTGCAGGTCACATTCAGCGAAACGCTACCCAGCTGATCCTGCTGTCCTCCGTGGTTACTGATGTTCTGACTTAATGCTTTGTTGACTTACTCTTTATTCACAGAATGAATTAGCCCAGAGCCAGAGCCAGCTTAATCTGAAAGAAGTTCTGGGGCTCCTGCTGGGCTTAAGAGCAAAGAAGTTTACTGACTCTATTGGTTAACTAGAAATCATTTTGCTTTATAATCCTAGGGCTCATGGCATTCACCAGTCTGTCTTTCCAAAAACACATCCAGGCGGTGCACAATAAATCCCTGGGAGAAGAAAGCAGGAATGCATGCTTTGTAAGCAAAATCTGATGTCTTGCATGAAAAAAGAGAGAAACTCCCCCCTCTGCACTACTGCAGATGCTTGCCTGTAAAGAAAGTTTGTGTGCTTAACAAATTCTACTGTTTTTGGTCTTGGAGCTTTTGCAGTGTGCCACTGAAGCCATGAGAGTCACTGCAGTTGTTGCTCAGGAACAAGAAGTGGGGCGTGGGGAGCAAAGCGAGGGGGCAGATGGGGACATTTTGTTGTTGAAAGAAAGAGCTCCTGGGAGCAACTCAAGAACTTCTTTTGTGAAGTGATCCACGAAAGCTTGGGTAGAGGATGTGCCAGAATGAGAACCAGGAAACCTCTGTGCTCTCTGTCCTATACATACAGTCCTGCACACTTCTCACTGACAGGTTTACCCTGTTGTTGGAAAGGCCTACACAACGTAAAGGGGTACCCAAAACCACAGAAAAAATAAGCCAGAGAGTGAGAGAAATTAATAGTCCAAAAGAGGAAGACCTGATAAAACATGTATCCCAGCAAAAGCAAAAAGCTGCTTCAGAGGGTAAACCTGTCAGTGAGAAGTGTGCAGGTACCCTGGCTGAATTAGGCAAAGTATTGCCCACAGGTCAAGGGAGGTGATCCTTGTTCTTAGCAGTAGTGAGGCCTCACACGGAGTACTGCCACCATTTCTGGTCTCCTCAGTACATGACAGATATGGACATACTGGGGAGAGTCCAACAAAGGGCCACAAAGATGACAAAGAGATTAGAGCAGCTCTCCTGTGAAGAGGGGCTGAGGGAGCTGGTCGTGTTCAGCCTGGAGGAAGCACAGGGAGATCTCATCAATGCCCATAAATAGCTGAAGGAGGGTGCAAAGAGAATGGAGCCAAACTCATTTCAGTGGTGCCCAGTGCCAGGACAAGGGGCAAAGGGTACAAACTGGTACACAGGAGGTTCCATCTAAACACCAGGAAGTACTGATGTGCTGTGTGGGTGACAGAGCAATGGCATAGGCTGCCCAGAGGCTGTGGCATCTCCTCCTTGGAGATCTCTTCAAATGCCTGGATGTGGGCCTGGGTACCCTGGGTGTCCCTGCTGGAATAGGGGGTGGACAGATGGATCCAGAGGGCCCACAGCCTCAGCCCCTCTGTCATTCTGTGACCAGGAGCAGCCAGGACAAAGAAGTTGAGCTGGAAAGTGCCGCTCCCACACAGCGCCTGCTGCTTCTCTGGTGTACAGCAAACGTCCCTCATAGACAAAGACTCACAGAGTAGTATTTGTTCACACTGAAACAACATATCTAACCTTTCAGCTAGGCAGGCAGGTGATGGCACTAACAGGGACTGTATTCAAGATACCTGAGGTCTCTGCCATCATGCAGACCCCCACCTCCAGGGTCCCATAGCAGCCCAGCTGCCCTCCTGGCAGCCACTCTCAGACCACATGAAATCAGGGGACTGCTGTGGAAAAGGAGAGCCCACCTGGGAAAAGCCAATGCTAAAACATATGTGCAAATACATATTTTTCTCTATATATTCCCTTATCTTCGCAAAGGTCCATTTAACTTCTGTCCCCTCAGATTTGTCAGAATGTCCTACACCAGCAATCAAAATGATCTCTCTGCATATCTGTCTTTATTTATGAGTTGCTGGCTTGTCCTGACACTGCTTAATTTGCTCTAAATGATCAGTTTCTTCTCAAGTGCCAGGGAGGCCTGGTTTGCTGCCATGAGACCTTTTGTTTAAGCTAAGTCTCATTTTAAAGTAACCACAGGATAAGAACCAAGTGCAGAACCAAGAGCAATGTCTTGGAAAGAGATTTATGTCCACAAAGCAAGAGAGTTTTCTTTTCCTCATTTTCTCTTCGACTATGTACATTAAGGTTTATGTTACACAGACATGTCCGCAGGAGGAAAACTCTCTTTTCCCACAGACCAAGTATCTCCTCTGGAGGTTCTGGCCCTAGGCTTTACATCATTAAAATCAAAACTTAATGTTTTATATCATACTGACTTCCCCAGCAAATTCATATTAAAACAGGAACATTATTTTCACTGCAAGTGCAAACTTGTGTTTTGATTTTCTTACCCTAAGCATTGAAATTAAACAAACAAAATCCATGGAAGATTATCTAATTTCTGTCTAAATTGTGTAACAAATTATGATGTATAATTCATTGCTTTTAAAATGTTTCTTGCTGGGGCTAACAATAGATTACAAGATTCTTGATGACAGGTTACACGTGCAACATTAAGGCAGGAGACTTCTGATGAGAATCATAGAGTGGTTTGAGTTGGAAGAGACCTCAAAGATCATCCAGTCCCAACCCAGTGCCGTGGGCAGGCTGCCACCCAGCAGCTCAGGCTGCCCAAGGCCCCATCTAACCTGGCCTTGAGTGTCTCCAGGGATGGGGCACCCACAGCTTCTCTGGGCAGCTGTGCCAGGGCCTCACCGCCCTCTCAGTGAAAAACTCCCCCAACATCTGATCTAACAAGATAACTTGCTAATTCATGACATATCAGTCCCCAGTGCTTGGAGAGCAGTAGTTCTTGGCAGCTGACACAGACTAGTAATGCAGGCCAAGAAGCCTTTGCACTGCTTCTGAGGAGGCACCAATGTTTAGTTATTGGAACACATTCTCTGGGGCTGGAGGCCTGCCCACTTTGTTCCTGCAGGCCAAAGCATCACACACTGAGAAATAAAAGCTGCTGCCTTTGCTGTACAGTATATATGGGTACCAAAGAGCTTACCTGGCCTGTTTGCTCTCACAAGAGAGCAGGCAATGAGCACAAGGCAGTTAAGTCAGGGCCCAAAGCAACCAAAGCCAACAATCACACAGCAGAAAGTTAAACACAAAGGCTGTGCAGTTGTGATATGTTTCACTGGAATTACTCAGTAACCTATTTCTGCCTCCTTTCCCTTCAACCAAAGTTCACAGTTTTCTCCTAGGACCCTGCCTGCCAGGCTGCCTTCTGTAACACTGCCCTCCTTCTTCTCTGTATCCTTCTCTGCACATGAAAACTATTCTAAACCCAATTCCTACAGATACCACGCCTGGGTTTTACTGGTTACTTCTTCATCAGCCATTAATTCAGTGCCATGGAGTTAAATTACACTGTGAATTCACAGTGCACTCACTATCTCTGTGTGGTAACTGCACATGTACCCTTATCCCATGCTCAGTGTTGAACGATGACCCCGTTCTCACCGAAGAACAAGCTTTGCTTTACCAAATGGACACATGTACAAGGCTTATTGTCACAGACTGCCCTTCCTGCCAGTTTTGTGAAGCTATGCCCTTATTTTCTAGTCAAAATGTAATTCTTCACAGTCCTTTTTAAAAGAAAAACTTGTGCTCTGTGGGATTGACTCCATTAGGAAACTCCCTAGAGAAAAGAACACCAGTATCACCATTGCAATGTTACATGTTAATCTGTTAGTTTTGCTTAGGAAGCCAAAGACTTGATGATAAGCAATACCAAATGTGCCCAAATGTGCTTTGACTGGGCTGAGCAATCTGTCAGGTTCAGAATAATACGTGACTATGCAAATAGTTAGGCTTAATGATGCTTCCTCCACTGATTTACAGCAGAAGCAAAACCTCAAAGCATTTGGCTCTCGAGGAACACTGATAAGACTTGCTAAGTGTGAATGGCTGACACGTAAAGATTTTATGGCATAGAAGTTGTTCACATACCTAAATACAAATGGAGGACTTTATGGCATCATTTCCATTTTCTTTCCTCTGAATGTTAATTAAGCAGAAAATGTATGAATAACATTGATTTTGTTAGCAGGTTGGCAGCCAGCTAATCGACTTTCCCTGTGCACTAGGTAATGAGTATATGCTGGTCCCATTATCTCTCATTCCTGGAGCAATAACTTCTAATATTTAGCAAAACCATTATGCTGATGATACATTGCCTCCAAATGTTTCTGTTAAAACATCTTCCTCTTGATAGCTCCCATAATTGCCATCTGAAATGTTAAAATATATCTGCTTCTATTCTGATATATTGAATCCTTCCCTTTTAATTGGAGAGTTCAAACATGAAAGCTTTGCAAGTGAAACGGAGTCAACTGCTCTTTAAATTAGCTTGAATTGTTTATATCCCAATCACCTGGGTTGGACTAGGAGCTGTTCCCACTGCTTTGCCAAGCTGAGTTCAGCAGGACAGTTAGGATGAACTCTCTGTGTTCAGTGGGATGGGGCAGCAAACGTCTTTGTCCCAGTGCTCAGAAGGAGCAGGGCTGCAGGATGGCTGTCTGCTGATGGGCCTTTATGGCAGATATGGTCTGTGGAAGCCAATACTTCCAAGTACACAGCTGAAACACTAATTTGGGGCCATGGAGATGCGGGTGGAGTCTGAAAGAAGTTTTTAATGACCTTCCTGCATCACCCTTTTTTCCATTCCCCTTCAACAGAGGGCTGAAGTGTCGATAACTGACACTGGAGAAGGGGTTTGATGGGTGGAGGCCTGAGGGAGTTTGGTGAGTTTATTATGGGTAATCCTGTTGCCAAGGGGCTGCTTTGGGACTCCCGAAGAAGGATGGAAGCAGGCAAATGTCTCACCTGCAGGTCACTCCAGCAGTGCTCTGATGGCTGAGGCTCCTTAAAAAAAAACACATCTCCTCCCCTGAGACCTATAGGGTGGAACACGAGCACAGGCAATTAGACTGACATCCAGTGGTGCAAAGGCTGCAGCAATTCTACTTTTTTCCAATAGCTGATAAGAAGCATAGACTTCAGCTCAGCCCTTTCATTTCCTAGAAAAATATGTACAACTAAAATGTAGTTGGACATTTTTTTATCAGTGGATAAAAACTTTGAAATGGAGAGGTCTCTCCCCCTTTTCTTATGGCCCAATGCTTTTCCATCACCTGGCCTGATCATTACTGATCTTGCAACGAGAAAAAAAAATGTAGCCAATTATTCTGATGCTTTAATTAAGACAGAGAACAAATTCAGAACCTGCAGTCTGAATTACTTTGAGCTAAAATGTGCTGCTCAATATTCACACATCATCTGATGGGAGTCCAGCAGGTCTGCTCAGTCACCAGTGTTGTGTGCATGTGTAAGAATACACAATGTACCATTCCTACAAACAATACACAATGGGTATTTCTAATCAGCTCACAGCAGCTCCTCCCTCTCTCCCCTGGAGCCTTTAATAGTGTAAATGTGAGCTACATGTAGAAATATCTCCATTAACTTCAAAATTGCATTTGATCACAGTCAACGCACAGAAGAGGAACGGAAAGGCTCCAAAATGAGCAACCATCTATTTCCTCTGATAAATTAATCCAAAAGCTGACATTTCCTATGTGATTTAGCTAGCTTAGCTAGCTTGAACCAATTCTAACTACACTCATTAAAAGTCCAATTTTGTTGGTTAATATTCCTACAGAATCCATTATTAATGTCACTAAAAGAGATAAAATATTTCAATTTGTTAACTCCATCTAGCCTGGTTTTAATAAAAAGTATTTGTTACAATCTCAGCTGTTATCCAGGTACTAGTATCAATAACAGGCTTCCTAAATGAGCTACAAGAGCAATTAATTAGGCATTACCTTAATTGCATATTGCATTAATTATACATTCACCCAATGAGAGCAATTAACATTCAAGCCTTGCCTGAAAGTAGATATAAGAATCAGGAAATGCTTGAAAGCTGTATCACCTTCTATGCAATTTCAAAATTAAATCCAAAACTATCTTAACTGCACATGATGGAAACAAAGAAAGTATATTCCCACAGGTCAAATTAATGCCAGGGATAGATGGGCAGAAATTCTCCTATTACAAAGGCTGCAAAGAGATGCTCTCCTGGTGGCGAGCAGCAGCGCTTCTTTGGCCACTGCAAGCCATGCGAGGCTGTAAGCACTCAGCCCTGACTGGTGAGGAAGCTTTGCAGCTGTGATAAATAATAATGCTGCACAGAAAGAGCTTGCAATTACTTTCTATACATCTGCCAAGTGTGCTTTGTGTTTTCTTCGTGGATCTAGAGTGCTCCCAGTGGCACAGCAATGAAATCAATGCAGTTACCATAATTGGATTTACCTTGCCAGGGGAAAGGGTCGGCTTTCAGAAAAAGAAGGATAACTTTACTTTCTGTTATCAGCCAGACGCCTCTCAGACGTGTGCCTGGAAAGCTTCAGCTTCCACCTCCTTTGCTGACCAACACATCCACTGCGTTCTGCCTGTAAACAGGCAAAAGTAACCCTCAGCTGAATGCGCTTTCATGCTGTGTTCAGAAATCACTTCACCCACTTCTGAGGCACAATCACCTCAAGTGGAGTGAAATGGCTTTTCACAGAGGAAGCAGAGAGAGAATTTCCAAGTGCAGTCACAGGGGCAGTGGAGACGAGTGGGCTGAAATTACATGCAGAGAAAATGAGCAGGGACTGAAGGCCAACAGAGCAGCTCAGTTAAGTCCCAGCAGAATGTTTCAGTGACTGAAAGCAGTGGAGCGTTCCCATCACAGGGCAGGAGTGAATGATGGAGAACAGACAGAAAAGAGCAGAGACAGAGGCTGTGGGGAGCAGCAGCACGGCTGGGGCTGGCTCTGCACAGGCAGCACCTCTGGGTGGCACCAGGGCACCTGCCTGCACCCAGCAGCTCAGCCCTGCGCTTACCCAGGGGCTCTGCATCCCTGTGCAGTCTGTCACATTTCTCTGCTCTAAAGTAGCAGAATAAGTGGCCTTATAGACACCCAGTGACTCCAGCAACTCCCAGGGAAATGAAGCTTTTTCTAGGCAACTTCTTGTTGAAGATCAGTCTGAAGTTAAACTCCAATACTTGATTTGGTACAAATCATATCGATGAGACCAGTTTCACAACTGTCTCCAGGTGACAAAACTGAGCAGAGGTGGCAGCCCATGTACAGCGTGTATATGCAGCACTGCTGGGGGCAGGGCTTTTCCTCATCACTCTGTGCCTCTAGCTGCAAGAAAGAAAAGTCCTTTTAACTGCACATTTTCAGATGAGCAAGGTCAGTCACTGAAATGATGGGTATTTGATCGTGTCATGCCTGAACATAAGTGTAAGTGACCCATGAAATTAAAGGACATTTGCTGGCATTTACAGCCCAAATTTCCCAAAGGTCTGGAAAGTGCTAGCAACAGGGCAAAGGCATTCGTCTCTAGGGGGAAGAAATACACGCAGTAAAATTGCACACACACAAAGGGTCAAACTTTATACTAATAAAACAGGAAAGTGGTGGTTTCTTTTTTTCTTTTTTTTCTTTCTTTTTTTTTTTTTAAATCAGAGAACAAAATGCAAATTGGGAAAAGCCATTGTATAGATGTGTGCTATTGTAACACCTTTAAGGAACTGCTTTAATATGGGCAGCCTACAGGGAGCAGGGCTGGGTCTGAAGAGACCCAGCAGGAACAGGCACCCAGATGGGCTCAGCCTGGCTTCCTCTGTGCTATTTCCCCTCATTACAAGGTACAAGGCTCTTCAGTAAGAAGCCTATGAGACACACAGGTCTGCTGCCCTCTGAATCCAAAGCTGTCTTGCTTTGGCAATGCTCTGAGCCAGGATCTGCAAAAGACAGCTGGGGCCTGCCTTTGTTCTGCAGGGGCTTTGGGGTTGGCATCCCACAGCTCCACAAGAACACTGCGAGGTATTCACCGGCCTGATCCACCCCTTGAATTCCTATAACCTTAAAGCTATTTCTGTTCTTTTCAATAACATTAATAAATACATTGTGTGAAAATCAACATACCAACATCAGGCTGTAACAGCCCATCCTAGCCCACTGGATAAATACCAAAAGTTTTGTAGTGCCTCAAAATTGCTCTGTCTGATCACTTCTAAAAAGGGAATGGGACATTTGAAAGAGCTGACCAGTGCCTGCATCAAGCAAAATACTTATGTCAGCTCCAGAATATCCAATAGAATTATATCACACTGATGTTTCTCTGTTGTGTGAGAAGGGGCCTGTGCATCATTTTAATCTGAATGACAAACAACACTGGCAGGCACTGCAGTGACCTCTCCAACCTAGCACACCTGCCTGCTGTTTGGAGCCTTTATATTCATCGTATCATCACGGAATACAAGACAGTGCTTTGCAAAAGGAAAATACAGCCTAACTGTACTATAGTGTCATGCTCTTACTGCCAGAAATGGCATTACTATCCACTAATTACCTGCTCTGTCAAAGTGCAAATGTTTTCTTACAGTCATCTTTATAGAACATTTCAGATGCCCTGCCCAGAAATGGGAGCTAAGTGAATAACTAACTTCTTGCCTGGTCTTTACATAAGGGGCTTTACATTCCCTATTTATTTCAACAAGAGATGGATTTTGAAGCTGGTAATTGCATGTTTTATATGGAGAAGTTTGTTTAAAATACAGAACAATAAAACAGGAAATCATTATGTAAGGGCATGATGGAAAGGTTCCTGGGATTGAAGAGCTAAACTTAAGCTACACAATGTCACACAATATTGATGTTTTCTCTATGCTGAGTTTTCTTTATAATCAGAAGTGGTCCACTAACCTATTGAATTACTCTATTTCTTCCAAACTTTAAATAACAAACTAAAATATTTATTTTCTGCTACTTCTTATTTCCTATTTTAGAAATTACTAATTTGATTTCATGGGTTAGCTTTACTCCTGCTGAGAATGTAACAGGGCACTGTCTCAGCAAAGAAATGGGATATGCGGTGCCTTTTAATTTGAGGTGGTTTCAGTTTTTGGCACCCCAGATTTCCAAGATCCATGTCAGCCTTCCAGTTGTGTCTGCCTGCACAAGTCCTGCTTCCAGAAGTGCATCGTCTCAGTGAGCAGTATTGTTAGGCAGCACCGTGCCTAAGGGCACCTCCTATGATCTGACACCTATGATCTCCTGCTTTCTAAAATGTGCCCACACAAATAAAAATATTGAACAATAGCCTCAAGGCATGCTGCTTAGTAAGTGATGATACGATGCATCACAACATCACACTGCAACTTCACAACCATTCTACTGAAGCTTAATGTAAATAAAACGTAGCTGAAAGGTGCCAAAAAAAATTGCAGCACATTTTCAATATCGAGATTTCTCTTACCGGGTTTGGATTTATAACACATTTGTAACTGGCATTTATCCTGGCCTCTTCGGAGTGTGTAACACATTCCCATGACACAGAAAATAAAAATGCAGGACTGTGCTGTAGCTATATGCTGGTCCAAAAGCAGCTGCGTGCTGAGGCTAGGCATCCAGAACACTTGACTGCTCTAGCCACATCTGTTACTATTCAGTGGCTATTGTTCAGCATTTGGTTATGTTTCTCCCGAAGTGTGATCCAGCCCTTCCATAAACCAGCGGTTTGACTCTGTACACAATGAGTACAGACTCATCCGGGCTGGTGACCACAGTGAGTAAACCCCAGAAGTGGCATGCAGAGATGCTTCAGTTAGCTCCACGGGAGCCATCGCTGCAGCCAGAGCAGGGTTAGCAATGCCAGTGTGTGCTCTGCCCCAGCTAGACAGGAAGCTTTGCGGCCCAGGCTGGCAGATTTACACAGCACTTCACTGAGCCATGGAGACTCACCAGCTGGGATGTCTGTTCTGGGTTCCTCTGGGCCTCTGCTCCTGGCTAAGCTATACTTCTTCAGCCCCTTCTAAATGGAAAACCTCCATAAGAGCGGGTGAGGGAAGGACAACTGCACAATGGGAACTTGTAGCCCTCATCTGGAGTGCCTCCTCTTGGCAAAGCTGCATTCAGCCAGCCTGCCTCGAGAATAGGAACAGGAAGGCGATGAATGATGTAAAAAATCTCTGGACATAAATATGAACCGAGTTGTCCTGAAATGGCTGGATAAGGTAGTGAAACAATCACTGTTTTTTGTCCCCAACATAGTGGGACTGAAATTAACCAAACATTCATCTTTCTTGTAAGTAATGATAGGTTGCTAGTATGTATCTGGTGGAGTGGTGCTGGCACTGCCCAGTGGTGTATCCATCCTACAGACTGTGTCTGTTCATCTAAGGGTTGTTTTTTCTCATTAGTTTTGCCTCAGTCCTGAGGTGTGACTGTCGTGTCTCAGTTCCAATGAGCGACCACTGTGTGACCAAACAGAGTGCAGGATCTGCCAATGTAGACAGCTCTGATATTCAGAGAACTCCATACTGGGTATCCTAAAATGGTGCCACAAGACAGGAGAGGACAGCAATGTGACTGGCTGCCAACTCTTCTCCAGGCTGAACAAACCCAGCTCTCTCAGCCTCTCCTCATCTGTCAAGCTCTCCAGTTCCCACACTGTCTTGGTGGCCTTCATTCAGATAAGTTCCAGCTGGTCAACTCCTTCTCATCCGAAACCAGACGAGATAGAGCACTCCAAATGCAACCTCATGAATCCCAGAGACAATCAACCTCTTCTCTGAACCTGCTGGTTGCACTTAAATACAGACCACGACCAGCCACCTTTGCTGCAAGGGCATACTGCTGGCTCTTGTTTGATTCATCCTCCACAGCTGCCAGGTCCTCTTCTGCAAAACTAAAAATGGAACAAAATTCTAAAGGAATGGACTTCAAAAGAAATCCTAAGGAGAATGATTTCATATTTTCTTCTCATCTCTAGTGTCTACTCTGCTGAATTGACAACCTCAGTCAGCATTCCCGTTTCAGAGTAGCTTCTTATTTCTGAACATATGCCCACCCACGCCAGTTAACAGCCTTCACACCACTATGATCTCTCACGGTATCAGCATGACACAGCCATTGACCTACTCCACATGGAGTTTTCTGTTTATATACACTATAAAAATACAGCACCAAAAAATTGCTACTCCTACAAGTCCTGCATAAATGAACACGGATCTGGGGGTTGTGGTGGGATGGACAATGATGTCTGATTTCTCCTTGCAGATGCAGACACCTTCACATAAGGTGTCTGTCCATCCCATACATTTGTGGAAAGACAAATGGAAACACTTCATTTTTCCTGTTGCTGGACAGCTCAGTAATACTGCACTGCATTGCACTGATTAAATTCAGGGAGAATCACTGAAGAGGAACACTGCTGTGACCAGCACCAGCAGTGATAAGGATTCTCCTGCTACTACACTGTATTACAGCTGCCTACTTTCAGAGACACCAGCTGTATTGTCAGAGCACATTTATTGAAGGAGGTCTCAGAAAGCATGTAGGAGGACTGCCCCCACTTTTAACTGTAGACTAACCCCAAGTTTAGGACAGTCAATCAGACTGACACCCGCTCTCATAGGTAGCTTGCTTGGAGTCAGTATCCCAGGTAATGCCATGTGTCACAACCTGAAAAGTCACCTGTCCTGAACACACTTATCTCCTTTCAAGGCTGGTACAGCTCTGACAGACTGCTGTTGCCACACTGCTTAGATCCTTCTGACATACCTGGAATGCACCACTGAATGAAACCAATCTCTGATAATATCTTGGCCGTAAGGACTTCCAGTGTACACCCTGATCAGAACCAGGCACCTTAATGCAGCTAAACAACAAATGCCACAAAAAGACTGCTTTCCATAAGGTTTCCATCTGAGCAAGGAGAGCCCAAAGCGAGCTGTGTAGGCACACACATTCATAGAATCATAGAATGGCCTGGAATGAAAAGGGCTATAATGACCACCTAGTTTCAACCCCACTGCTATGTGCAGGGTCGCCAACCACTAGACCAGGCTGCCCAGAGTCACATCCAGCCTGGAAATATTCACAGCAATGCCAGATATTCACAGATATTCACAGCAATGCCATTTTCTCCTTTCCAAGAACTCAGTTCATACCCTACTGATTGTCCTGGCCCTACTGCAGAAGAAGGGCAGAGCCCTTTCAGAAAGCCTGGAAGGCAGTAACTCTCTGTTTCTGCCAGCCCAGCCATCGCGCCTAATGGCTGACCCAAGGGCAAGTGATATACAGAGATGTGCACACACTCCTGTAGAGACTGCAGGTCATACTTTTTATAATCATGTATATAGGTCTCTATCAATGGTACTATAAAACAAAAGAACCTAAAGATCCTGGATTTTAAATTCCCAGTGGCTTCCAGCTTTGTGCCAACCTGCTCTGGAAAAGAGTTCCAACTTAAATTAGAGATAACCTATCTGACATGTAGGGAGTCAAATGCATTTTAAATTTTATTTGAAACAGAATAGTACTGTCCTGAAATCATGTAAACACCAGATAGTTAGAAATAATCAATATGACAAAAGTTAGGGTGAAGAACAAAGGAAATGCAATTCCCCAAAATGTCACAGCTAAGGAGCTGACTGGCGGTATCCTGGTTGTCCTTGCAGATTCATAACTAAAACTGGGAAGGAAGCAACATTGGGGGAATTACATTCATAAAGCTTAGATAAGCAAACTCAAAAAAAAAAAAAAAGGCTTTAAGGCAAGCAATGTTTTTTAATATGGTAGAAGGCTCTGTGGACAAGATTAATTTGTGTTTTATACTACAAATTTGATTCAAACAAGATACTGTACAGTGTAAGCTTGATGTAAAACAGTACTGCCTTTTTTTTTTTTTTTAAGAGTGACACATACAGTAAGCACTGGAGAAATTTTACTGTATCAGCTTGCAAGGAAAGAATGGTGTTTCAACACTGCTGCTATGCCTCCTCCAAAAGGAAAAGAACATGATGACAAGTGACTTGAGCTAAAAATTGAGTCATAAATAAATGTGAGCATCATAGGGACACAAAGAACATCATACAGAATGGAAATAAAGGATGATGCCCTGACACACTGGAAGCATAACATATATAATGTGTGACAGAAAGCTTCAAAACAGCACTCTCATCTCCATTTCTGTTTGTTAGGAAGAGCTGTAGTAAGCAGTTAATTTAGTAGTGGGCATACATTCCAATGACTTCTATCAGGTGATTTAAAATTAAGCTCTACGCTGTTTTCAAGCCATGAAGATGAATTTCTGGGAGTCTGGAATATATCTGGAAGGAAGATCTGAATTCTGTCTCCACATTGTCTGGAAAACATCCACTGACAAGTTTATTTGCTGATGAGTTCACTCAGTGGTAACTTCTAAACATAATTACCTATATTTATTAATCACTTGAGCTGGTCTCAAAGCCACTTCATTTCCTTAAATTTAGCTTCTACCCAAATTTCACAGATTTTTATCATTTCAGCAAAACAACAGCAACAACAAACTCAACCAACAAGCCAACAAACAGGATATGTGGTACACTTTTGTTTTGGTAAGAAACAAATATCATCTCATAGAAAAACAGCTCTCTGAAAATGTGTTGAAGTGTGACTTTCTGCCATATTTTTCATAGGATTAAAAAACATTAAGATGACTGCTAAAGGTTAGAAAGCTGCTTAAAGCCAGCAGATTGAGGTTTCTTTTCAAAAACCAGTCCAACCAGCACCTCGGACCTGGAAGGACTGTCCGACTCCTGGAGTGGAAAGCTGTACAAAAGAAGGAGGAGTTGGTTCAAGGGACCTAAAGGCTGCTGTAACCTAACTCAGACGTCATTATAAAAAAAGCACTCTCTGAATAAGAAAAGAAGAAATGTGGAAAGGCAAAATGGACAGGAAAGTGTGAGCATGCTACACTAGTGGGATGTTTTGCAACACCTTCATGGACTATCAAAATGGGACAGGATTTGAAGGCAAAGTCAGTCAGCTCCAGAAACAAGTTACTGAGACAACAGTGTCATAGAGAAATTTTGCCCAGAACTACAAACAGATGTCCTTGTAAAGAGGTAGAGCAGTTGTTTTCAGAATTCTGCTTCTTGCCTAGTCAGCCTGCTGCTTTCTATACCAGCTTCAGTGAACAGATCTGTCTCCAGCTGTGGGATAAGTATATTTAGTTGTAGATTCATGTTTTCCTTTCATGATTATTTGCCTGAACTCTGCATCAAAACTCACGGTGCTAATGCAGACAGCCTCCACCTCCTCCAGCAGTTCGTGGGCAAGAACAGCACAGCCTGGAGGTTATGGGGAGAAAAGCACGCTATGGCAAGGAACACGACTCCAACACAGTTACAGAGGAAAACATCTTATCAAAAAAGCAGTTTCAGGAAACTGAAGTGCTGATGAGCCCCAAATTCTGCTCAGAGAATCCCCTCACAGTGCTGAGCTGCTACAGAAGTACCTTCAGCACAGCAGGGGCCAGCATGAGCAGCAGGGACATCACTGCTTGCTCCTCCAAGAGGATCTTTATCATGTGGAAGTATCATCATTTCAATAAACAACAACAAAATCTAAAAACAACAGAAAAGACATCCATTACCTAGATTTCCTTTATATGGTGTTAGGAATGCTCAAAACACAGAAAACAGAATACTTTCTTGCAGAGGACATTTAGTAAATTACTAAAAGGTAGCAGTAACCCAACACACTGCTATCTAAAGTCAAGAAATCAAACAGCACAGGAAAGGCCATGGAAAATGCACTCTGAATAGTAGAAATCATTAAGACTACTGTTACTGACATGGATATTATAGACAAGATATTGTCAATCGCAAGACTCCAGTCAGTCCTAGAACTGACCAGGGATACTCCCTGCCCTCCATCCCTTGTGAGCTGGAAGAACTGGAGCTATCAGAAATGATGAACACTAAACAGGAAAGATTCCTTTCCTGAGGTTTTATTACAGAGCACAACTTACCATTTTAAAACGCTGGTACCAAAGGGGTACTAAGAGGCCTAAGAACAACTCTAGACATCAGCACAACAGGAAAAAGGGAGAAGCAAGGCTTCGCAGAAATTGCTCCAAGAAATCTTTCTAGAATAATTAGAACATTTGAAGTAGTAATAATAATAAATAATGCTTACTTTGAGAAGCTCAGTCCTGTGGCCCAGATAAGATTCTCCACTAAATTCTACTGCATGGATTAAGATCATTAACAGTAAATGAGGCAGCAGTGAGTGTTTGCTGCAAATGAGAGCTAATGTGGACAGAACATTATGATGCTTCAATAGCTCCTATTTTTTTCTGTCAGTGGTTTATGTGCAAACTCACATATTTGATCAGTAAATGTAAAGATTCTGAAAATGTGTGTTTAAATCTTGCTTGGTAGCGTGCAGACATTATGTTCTTTGATACTGTTACTGCTTCATAAAGTTTTACTGCTTTCTCAGCAAATTACATTGGCCTCTTCCAACTTTTCTTTTGTCAGCTGTTTGAGACACAATTTGGGATGTGATGAGAAAGACATCCAAGAATGCCACCTCTCTTCAAGGTTCACAATCCATTAAGAAGCTAATTTTTAATTCCAGCTATCTCTAAAGTGAAACTCAATGATACACAAGTACACTGAGTAACTGATGTAAGGCAAAAGATCAAAACAGCCCTGAAATTTGCTAGAGTCATATTCTTGATCACTGTTATGAAATAGTCCTTGTTTCATAACAGGGGTCTAATCTTATAACTGCTAATCCTAAATCTCAGTTTGTCCAAACAACAGCACTGTTGTTTCTACAATTGCAACACAGCTTGCCCCCATTTTTGTATGTTTTTTAATTGATCAAATCACATTTAATGTAGTTGTAAAAGATGGGATCAGGCTTTCTTAAAGTCTAAGTAACTTTGCCAGGAGGAGGATGACAGAAGACAACTACATCTTGCAGCAAGGCCTGAATGGGGCCATCTGCTTTAATATTTTCCAGTTACTGTTGTTCTGACCATTCAGAACAAAAATAAGATTCAATCTAAAACATTTTTTAAATTAAAATTTGGTCACTGAGCACAAAGAAATTGAGACAACTCTAACAGCTTCTGGGAATCTGGTCATCTGGTAGTTAGTTAGAAAAGAATGACACTTCTCCCATTCATCTATAAAAGTTAATGTTGTGATTGATTATTCTTGAACTAGCAATAAACAGCCAAGGAGACCTCACAGCCACTCTGTGAAGTCTGCAGTGTTACAAGGATATGTAAGCTTTCTGTGAACACGTGCCAAGGTTTCTACTACTCCAGTGAGAGTAGGCCACGTGTAGAGTGGTTTCCATTTTCAGCTATTCATCACATTAATGTGATGTCCTGAGAATCAGGCCTGGCCACCACACAAACACGTAGTGGTATGCTTAAAGCTGGCTCCTATCGCTCGTATTTGTTTCAAACTTCTTTAAATGGCTTAAAACAAAACATGCACTGAAGTGGAATATCAACACAAGGCTTTAGAGCAAGCAGGTTTCACCAGCATCCTTCATTCTGACTGCCCGCTGCCTGTCATACAATGCAATCTGGATCAATTTCAGAAATAACTGAGCACCTGTGGTGCTAAAAAAGACCTGAGCAATATTCTTGTAACTTTCCAGGCTTACTGATTCAGGGCAAAGACAGTTCTCATAAATACAGGACAACTCCATTTTCCTTTCCAACATCCCCCATTATCTCTGCCTTATTGTTTATTTTTCTGAATAATAAAAACACTTCCATCTTTACATCTCAGTGTACACTTCATTTTGCTTCCACTTGAACCATGCAGAGACATACACAAAGTATTGGATTCAGACAGTGACTTGTACTGCTTGTAACATTACTTTATTTCTGAAGTACCATTTCTCATACAAATTACACTTTTTTGCACACTGTTAGGACTGTACAAAATGATTTTCAGAAAACAGCAGAGTTCCATTAGTGCTTAGCTCCAAAAAAACATCAAAAACATGTTAGTACAGGGACAGTCATAAACAACAACAGCAATTAAATTATTTAAAACAAAAAACAATTAAAAAAAAAAAAAAACACTAAAAAGAATGAAACATTTGCTCTAAAAAGATAAATTCCCAGCACATATCCAGAGTTCATCTATGCAGATGAATTGTCAAATGGCTAAGAAACCTGTTTACATTGCACTCATTACCTGGAACCTGATTATCATGCTACTTAACGTAGCTACCTGACATCTGAGCAACTGGAAGGTACATAAAGCCATGACTAACACTCAGGCACAACACAACTGTTAACCCACAACTGTAAGCTCCATCCATCCATGCTGACTAGAACTGCTCACTGAAAAGGCATACTACAGACCTCTGTGACTTTGGCACAGCCCTAAAAACCTTCCTGATGAGGGCATCTTACTCCTCCTAACACTTTTAAACACATAAATCATCAGGACAGAACCCACTTTCTCTTTTTATATTTTTGATCTTGTACGCTTTGATCAAGAGAACTGACTCTGAGGACTGCTGATTCCAGCAGCAAAAGTAGTCAGCAACACTCAGAGAGCTGGATATTCCCTGGTCCTTGCAGAATTTTGCTTGTGTGTAGGTCTCTCTGAAAGTAATGCCTCCTGTTTATTTCCATGGAAACTACAACAGACACAAACAGCAAAATGACACTGTTTGACAGAGCAAATTCTCACCCATAAAACACCATTTTTCAACAGTCCCCACCATTAGCTTGCTTTGCTCTACAGAACTACTGTACCTTTATGAGAGCAGTTCATGCGATCGGGGTCATTAACAGGTCAAATTACAGTACTATCCCCAGGTCAGAAACAGTTACAGTTCTACAGACTGGACAAATTCATCACAGAACTGACCAATCCGTCCCTCTTTCAAACAAAAGGAAACTGGCAGAGAACAAGGAAAGGACTTTGTTACCAAAAAAGACAGAAATAGTGGCATTTCCAGGTATTTTTAAATTCACAAACAATTACAAGCAGTGAATATACCTAAAATCAGAATCTTTGGGAGTTAAATACAAGTTTTGCCCTGGCTTCACCCCAGGAACACTGTCATAAAATCCCAGAAGCCTACTTCTACGAAGTCTAGTTTTCCTCATTCTCCATTCCTGTGCATCCTTTACTTGAGCCCTACTGCTAACCCCCTCTGCCCTGGGAAACTCCACTCTCCCCTCCCAAGCTGTTACTAACAATTTCCTTTCCAGCTCCCATTTGCTGGCATTTACCTAATTTTCTACAGGTTTGCTAGCTACATTCATAATTCCTATGGTGGAAACGTCTAGACCTGGACATCTTTGCAAGGAACTCACTAGAGTGAAGCACAGCGGTGTGGTCCATGCAGCAGGGCAGTTCTTCAAGCAGCCCTCAGAGGCTGTCCCCAGACCCCACATGCCACTCGTGCATTCCAGTATTCCAGTGACACTGATCTTTCAGCAGCTCCTGCTCTCAGAACACGCACCCAATAAAACGCTGAGATGTCTGCCTTGCTCCCACAGGCCTTCTCCTCTTTCCTGCTCCCATTTCAGTACCTCTCTCTGTTCACATCACCCAGACACCTGCTCAGCTGTCACCCAGCTGTCCATCTGCCCCAACAGGGTGATGTCTGTCCATGCTGCCACTCTCCACTCTGTGCCCAGAGGCTCCGGGGGGAAGTGGAAACCTGCTCTCACACAGGAGATGCGGCCAGGACAGGAGGCAGCTCCAAGAGGCTGCGGAGATGCCTGAGGTGTTGTCGTATCTGACACAGGCTGCAGCAGAGGAACAGATCGCAGAGGAAGGGTGAAATGGGGACGATGAAGAGGTTTTCCAGACGAGGCTCACCCAGATCTCCCAGATGCAGGGGAAGAAAGGGAGCAGGAGGTGACGAGGGCCGGACCTGGGGAGGTGTCAGTGCGGGGCGGTAACGCGAGCGGGGACGCGGGCAGCCATCAGGCAGGCCAGCACGATGCCGACGACCTGCAGCACCGCCAGCCCCAGGGCAGCGGTGGCAACGCAGAACATGTTGCTGCTGACGAAGGCCGAGACCTTGCGGAAGCAGCCCTCCGGGTGCAGGTCGTGCGCGCCGGCCGAGCCGAGCGGGCAGCCCCGCCGCGCCCGGCAGCAGCTGAGCGGCACCGAGGCGTTCTGCTGGAGCGCCCAGGGCGAGGCGAGCCAGTCCCGGTAGCTCTCCACACCGCAGCAGCCCAACGCGCGCTGCAACGCGTCCAGCGCGTCCGCCTTGCCCTCGTCCTCGCCGTAGGCGCTCAGGGCCTGGCGCAGCCCCTCCCGGAAGCCCCGCGCGACGTCCTGGCGGTACAGGAGCGCCGAGAGCCCCGCGCTCAGCGCGGCCAACAGCACGGCCGCCAGGAAGGCGCCGTAGGTGCGCAGGAGGCCGCGGTGCTCGGCGGCGGCGCCGAAGCAGCCCAGGAAGGCCCAGACGATGACGGCGGTGCCGGTGGCCAGGAGGATGGCGGGGGCACCGGGGGAGTCGCCGGCCGACAGCGCCAGGTAGCCCCCCAGCCGCACCTCGGCCCAGAGGCCGACGACGAGCATGGTCAGCCCCTCCGCCCAGAAGACGAAGCTGAAAGCCATGAGGGACAGCTTCAGCACGGTCATGGCGTCGCCGAGGGGCCGCGACCCTTCGGCCGGCGGTCCGTGAAGCACAGCGCCGGCAGGCGGGCGGCGGGGCTCTGCGCTCCGGCCTTTTTCAGCGCCCGGCGCGGGGGCGCGGCCGCCGGCGGCGTTTGGCGGCGCTGCGGGGCTCGGCGGGCGGAACGCGGGGCTGCGCGCGGCGCCTTTCCACTCACGCCCTTCCCCTCCGCGCCGCTGAAGCGCTGAGGTGTTTGTGCGTTAACCCGCTCTGGGGGGACGCTCGAAAGAAAGAAGCCTCGAAATGCGTACCCGAACGCTAACTGACGATGCAGTCCGTCGTCGTTCATCCGTCTCACTCTGCCCGGTTGGAAACTGTTTTCCAGGCCTGTTAAATACTCACCTGATTTTCCCCACCATCGCGCTGAGCTCCAGGAAAGGCATAAAATGCCCGTGGAGAATGTGCTTGAGTGCTGTGTTACAGGTGGCCCGTGCAAGGTCTGGCACGAGAGAGCCCTTTGTGTACATCAGCTCTGCAATGCAGCCTCGTGGATGAAGAAAATCTCCTGTGTGCCAGATAAGAAATGTCAGATGAGAAACTGTAAAGGAAGCAGAGCAGTGATAGCAGTCGCCTCCCCGCCGCTATTTGCACTGAGTGACTGATGTCTCTTTAGCACTTCTTGTCAGCACCACAAGAGGTACGTAGTGCTGCTCGGTGTAAGATTCCATACCATCTTCTGCGAACAGAAATGACTCAAAGCCACCTCAAGACACAAAGCTGACCTTCGTTATGTCTTCAGCAGCTCGAGAAATTAGTTTTGTTATATACTGACATGCTATCAGACTGCCATAAATGTTTGCATTGCTTAAAAAAAATAATAATTTTAAAGACATTTGCTAATAAAGTGCTTATTAAGGTTTCACAAGCTGGTGAAGGATCTGTAACCTGTGCAGTTTGCTGGATCAGTGTGCACTTCAAGCTGCCAGTCTCTTCTTTATTCTCCTAAGGTCTCATTATGAGACAGTCCTTTCAAGTTTCCCTCATACAACTTGAAGTAAAATTGAGGTTCTTCATTTGTGTAAACTAAAATCACATTGAGAATTTAGGTCTGAGAACCCTGTTGCTCGTATTTTTAGCAACTCCTTCAGTTCTGTCTTCTTGGGTTTAATTGTGTTCTGACTGTAATCTTTGCGTGGAAGTTAGAGAAAAACTTTCTGTCAATTTCTTTCTGTTACAGAGTAGGAAGAAAGGAGGTGCCTTTTATGTCAGTTTACCACATTCCATCAGAAAGTTTCAGTTGTCAAGGCATCAATGCAGCATAATCATCACTAATATATTCTTAATTAGTGGGCTCAATAATTTAAGTAGCAGGGACTTTATAATTCCTGCATTTACAGATTCTCCTCCTGCTTTTTCACAAGAATGAACTCTCCTTTAGTTACTTGGCAGATCTGCTCTGAGCTACTTCTTTTGATTCTCAGGTCTTCTCAGTAGTATCCAAGATCTTTACACAAAGATGATTCAGAAATGACGATTCCCTGCTCTGAAAGTACTCCACAGTATATTGCATTTCATTACCCACTTTAGCACTGAATCATGCGGCTAATATCCTCAGTGAGGAATAAAAGCTTACGACAAACTAGAGGTTGTGTGGTTTGGCATTTGATAACCAGTAGCTAAAAGTTCATGGTTTTTACAGATTCACACCTAAAGGAAACCTATCAAGTTGGAGAAAATTCCTTGTCAGAAGGAGTGGTAATGCATTGGAACGGGCTGCCCCAGGAGGTGGTGGAGTCACCATCACTGGAGGTGTTCGAGAAAATGTAGATGTGGCACTGAGGGACATGGTTAGTGGGCAGGGTGGTGGTGGGCCGGTGAATGGACTTGATGATCATAGTGGTCTTTTCCAACTTTAAGGATTCCATGTTTTTATGATTCTAAGTCAGGAGGCTCTGAAGGTGACATTTCATGAAGAGGCTTTCCTCTGAAGCAGCAGGTCTCTGTTGGCCCGCCAGGTGTCAGTCATGCAGGGAAATGTCTTTACCATCCTTGGGATGGGCTGGTTGTTGCAGAGTTGCCATCCTCCGGCCACTTGTTTTATTCTGCTAGGATTTTACACGTTTTAATATCAGTGTTTTTCCTTTTGAATCCTTGAACTGTTGGCTATCCACATTTCAGCATAACCCACTGCAGTTTTGTGTTTTTTTTTTCTTATCTCACATAGCTCTGTGTACTTTCTCCCAGTTCTTACTCACAACTTATTTTTTTCAGAAGTTTCTCAGAGCTGGTGCTATCAGAACTAGGTCTTGCACTGCAGACAGGTGAAACCTGTAGTAAGGCTGCACTGGCTATGTTGGACAGTCCTAGTGAGGGGCTACAGCCCCTTCTCTATGGGGCAAACTAGAGAGTTTGTCTCAGCTTCGAAGATCTGAAGATTAGAGATCCACAGTAAAAAAAGCAGCTAAAATGCTTTTGTTATTAATTTTCCTTATAGTGAAAGCAGCTAGACAAGGTGAGATATCTTAGGGTGTATTGTGCCATGTAGGAACACTCAAAGTACAGGATGTGTGAGCAGATCTGTCACTACCCAGGCTCCTCTTGGAAATCTAAAAGTGACTCCTTAAAGAAGTTTTGTGATCTGTTGGTGCTATTATGAATATTTAATGCATACTGACTATTATTTTCACTGACACTTAAGTGCTGAACTCCCTCCAGAAATCACGTTAGCCATTACAAGTTAGAAGATGCCAGATATCAGTGCTTTTTAAAAATAGGGTTAAATGGGTATATGGGGCCAAATTCTTATCATTCTCATAAGCTATGCCACTGGAACTGTTTGGGTAAGTAAAAGAAGCAGAACTGGGCTCCATGAGTGTATGATGAAACAGCTTCAGTTATAAAAAATAATGATAATAGAATTGCTTGATTTTCCAGACTGACGGAATCTGCATCTCAGTAAACAAACTTTAAGAATCTTGTAAAAAATTACTTGTGGAACAAACATTCGTGATACTGCATGTGCTGTATGGATTGACAGGTTAATAAAATAGAAGTGATACTCCTTCACATAGCATCTTGGACTGCAAAGTGCTGTGGGCTCAGAGATGCCCCACCAAATAGTGAGAGCAGCAGTGCCAGTTATCAAAGAGTGGTTATAAATTCAGGCAGCAAATTTGGTGAGGTTGACCTTGAACAATGCAAACTAGTATGTCTTAGGGAAAACTGTTATGTACCAGCAGGAAGAAAGCTGCCAAACTGCGAGTCTGAGGGATGTGTGAGTGATAGCAGAGATCTAATTAGGCTGCATTTTGCTATACTATTTGGCACAGAAAAGCAGTTTGCTTGAAGCATAGATTTTCCTTTTTACTACAAGATTATGTAGCTGGGGCTTCTGCTATAACAGTATGGGCAGTAACTTCAGAAACAAAGAAACATCAGTGTCACTTCACAGTTTACTTTTGGTGTTTGAGAGTTCTCATTCTCATTTGAAAATCAGAATTGTTGTGAAAAATGTGTTCCCTTGTTTTAGGCTTCTCTCAAGTGTTGTAAATCATGAAAAAGTCTGAATATACCCTGCTTGAACTGAGCTGTGATTTATATATTTCAAGATAATTGTCTGTTCTCCACAACAATACTCCTTATTTCTCTCCCAGTGCTTACTTCTCTTAATAGTGTTCTCCATGGTTTTCTGCTTGAGCTCCCTGCCTGGGAGAGAGAATTAATCTGAAGGGGATGCATAGATTTCCCTTGAAAAATGAAGATTGCTGGTGATAAATTAGATTTGAAATTACATGGGCAGCTGCTAATACCAGCTAAATTCACAAAAGGGATGAAAGTATCAACTTCTGAACTTAGATTCTGAAAACTTCACTCCCAACTCCCAGTGGCAATTTGGGTTTGGATGCTGTTTCATATTCTTAGCTGTGCAATTTTCTGTATGAGTTCCTTTACACTTGGTGTAGCAACCTTGAATCCTGCTCTCTCCTCTGTCTCAGGAGATACACAAAATCAGCTTTTCCTGTTGTCATGCTGTCTGCAGTCTGTTTGTGCAGGTCTTCTCAAGGACAAACTGGTTTAGCAACTAACACAAAGCAGAGGAGGAAAGAAGTCCTTTCCCCACCCTTTGCTTTTTTTTTTCCAGCAACTTTGGGTTGTGAGCACCTGCCTTAAATAGGGAGACCTGAATTCAACTTCTTTTGCTACAGGAAGGAAGTGAAATAACACTTTGTGTGGGAAGGCTGAAAGAGCCACGCAGTGTGACATTCTGGTTGGTGTTTGCTTAGTATTTCTAGTTGAATCTGTTCTTTGGGCCTGAGAAACTGCAATTCAGACTTTTCTAGTTTTGTTTTATCCAGTGCTAGTTGACTTGCTTTGTTAAAGAGGAAATAAGGTGCCAAAAAGGCCTTGTGACAGCTGTGATGGTGTCATCCACTGAGGTAATCCAGCTTTTTTCCAGTACTTACAGATTCTATGAAGAAAAGCAGACTTCACAAGTTGGCTTTCCTTGGGCAGCTGAATGAGATTTTCATGGCACAACTCACAGAGCTACCTTTATTTATCTTCGGGAAAACAAGAACTCCTGTGATGCCCCTGTAGTATCCTGCTGATGTTACAGCAGCATACTGTTCATGTTGTAACCACTAATGGGTATTTTCTTGTCCTGTGATATCCCTAAGAGCTCAATAAATACACCACAAGAACATTTCTTTATGTTAAAGTCTGATTTTGTGATGTTCTGTCATGTCGGATATATTATACCATTTAATTCAATAGGGAGAGTAGGTATTCAGTGTGAGGAAAGTGATCAGAACCAAGTGAATGAAATGATTTTTATGTAAAACTGAACAGTACCTTAATTCAAAGTTAAATGAAATGGGAGAGAAGTCATAGCTTTTCTCTCCTTCCCAGTGATTGCTGTGCAGCATGGGTCTGTGCAAGCCCAGGTGGGATAAAGAAAGAAAACAGAGTAGGAGGAAGAGAGAATTTCTCTTTGATCTTCCCATTAGCTCTGGGAAGGCAATGTGTTAACTAATTTCCAGTTGCAAGTATTTGGGTAATTACAAGGTTATGGATCACCACTTACACCTGGCACCTGCACAAACCCCCGGTATGAGAGGAAATATTGGATCAACTGCTGCTGTCGGTGGCACAGACTGTGTGATACATTGCCTGCACAGACCAGAGCCACAGAATGGTGTAATTACAGCTAGCCAGCATATCTGAGCAGGAAATGAATTAGCCTGGAGCAAGTGTGATCCCAGGGCAGAACCTAGCCTTCTGTTTCTTGGAATGTACTTTACAAAAATAGTAATAGCAGCAGTGGTATGTTTTTCAAACTGAACTAATTTTAGGAGCTAAAGTATACAATCTTTATTATATATCAGCTACTTTGCTATTAATAGCAAGGATCAGAGCTCCTTTGGATTAATAATTAACATCTAATGTGTTTTTTAACCTTAAAATAAAAGACAAAATGTAATTTTAGCTGCAGCTTCACAAGAGTTCCAAAGGGTAACATGACCCATGCCTTGGGCGATTCTCAAGGAAAATTCAGTGCACTTTCCAGTTAGCCCACAGAAAAATATGTTTATGTGTTGAATATCAGATATGTTTCAGTGCTAAAGTATCTAGATAGCATGCAGGCTAGATGGGTGGGAAAGACTGACAAAATAACATATCAGAGGAATTAAAAAATAAGCTTTTTATTTCAGAAAGCAGTGGGAAGAGAAGGCAAGCTTAAATATTGTCAAATTTTATGTCTGATTTTAAAAACATCTGAATGTATTAATTCTCAATCTCCTCTTGTTGAATTAGATTCGGAAGGTATTAAGTATTTCACATACTGGGATTTATATATTCTATATTTTGACAGCAGTTAGGTGTACTTCGCAGATCATTATTCATACAATACTTGCCTACACTGCTTATCTACACTTCTCAATAAGAATTTCCGCAGATAAGGGGGATTTCCAAGGTCTGCAGCAGCAAAAATCTATCCCACCTTTCACTTGGTTGGTATAATTTTTCATCAGTTTTGCTGGATTTGATGATTACCTTACTTCTTTAAAACCCATTTTTTTCCCCCATGTTATCTTAAACAAATGCCATAATACTAATTATGACAACATTCTTTCTGCCACATTTCCAGGCTCTGACAGATAATGCCATCACAGGCAGAGGACAGTGTAACCATGCACTGTGTTCTGAGTAGCTGAAGAATGCCATGGGGCACAGACTGTTATCTCGGGGTCACTGTAACCTTTGTCCTTGCTGAGTTGAACAGTTATGAAGTTCCTATAAAGCAGCAACATTAGAGCACCAGAAGACTTTCCAAGCCTTGGGGTCCAGATCTATGGACTTTTACAGCTTCCTTGTATTGTCACGTGGTGTGCTGTCCTCAAGCCAGCATCACTCTTGCCTCTTGTAAAGGTCACAGAAAGAATTATTTAAAGGAAACAGTCCACGTGCAAACAGTGCATCACATGAGGATCATTGCCTTTATCAAGGCAACAACTTGTCACTTCTGATGATCCCAGATATGAAGAATCTTGTTTAGTTCTCCTAGGATGGTAAAATCTTAAACATTCTTACTATAGTTTCCTTTGAAAAAATGTCATTTGCACTATTCATAAAATGATCTTGTTTGCCTCTATGCATAAAGCACTTATCAGCACGATAGCAAATATGAGGATTACAAGCAGTTTACTTGGATTTTCATATAGGAAAGACTGCTGACTACTTTCCATTTTTTGAGAAAATTTTTGTGCACTTTTAAGGTTACTAGTCTTTAACTACCCTGGGCTGAAATTGTCCATGGCAGATATTTGAGTATGAAATATATATGCATATGTATGTATATATAGATTACACTTCCAGCAAGAATGGTCCCACACTATTTTCCTCCTTTAAAAACAGTACTTCAGCCATCTCCTTATAGCACTTCCAGGTTTTGGACTAGAGACTTGAAAGCTGGCACAGTTTAGGAAAACACTGTGTTAACAGCACTGATATTCTACAACCTTAACTCACTTGCAGAGCCCAAGAGCTGATAGCCAGGCAGGCTGATTGCAGCACTGTGACTATGCTCATGGGGAAGCCACTGCACCATCTATCCCAAATTAAATTACTGTTTGCTTTGAACATTCCCCTGGGGTGAAGGGAGAGCAGGCAGCACCCTGCTCTTTCACTCCCCAGCTCAATTTGTTGCAGGACAAGCTGTCAGTCTTTGTGCATATTGCAAGGCTAGCAGTGCACTCATGAGGAGAAAGTAATTTAACAGAAAAGTCCTATTGCTGCATCTTTTCAATACAACCTTAAATTAAAGTTCTGGACCCATCCTTTTAATCCTTGTACACATATTTCACATTAACATGAGCAGTGATTTTTAGTGATTCATAACTCTGCATTTATCTTTAACTCATTTATTTATATATAGTGTGATTACACCAAAAGGTTCTCATAAGGTCATATGGCTTTCAAATCTGAGGCAGAATAGCGTGTGCTAAGGATTGCAAGTTGGCTTTAGCCCAGACTTTTCTGCTCTGTGGTTCTAATCCAGACTGCTATTATTTGAAAACAGCACTGCGTGGATTAATTGTTTGTGTGTAGGAACAAGACCGTCTATAATAGCTCCATTGTCTCTCTGTTTTCCAAAGCCTACTTTGGAAGATGTTCTAATGTGATCTAATGTAGGACTGCTGGTTATGTCTGGCAAACAGAAACATTCACTGGTGCCACCCTAGGCTCCCTCTCTGGGGCACGTCCCTTTTGCTGCTGCAAACGTCCCGTTTGCTGCTCTCCCAGCCTTCCCTGTGAAGCAGCAGAAACTGGTTTACTCCTGGGCTGCATCAGTCCCTGGAGAAGGGAAGCCCAGTGCTGTCATATCAGCCCAATGCTGCTCGCTCCGTGTGCCTCCCACACAAATGATCCGGAATGCAGCCCTGTGCTGACACAGCTGTCGGCATCTCTTCATACTCTAGGCTGCACAGTGTTGTGCTGCACCAGTCTGCTGTTAATTCAGTGGGAAGAGGGAGAGGAAGAGGAAGAAGCAGAGGAAGAACAAGGGGGCTGTAAGCCTTGGTGCCATCAGCTCTATCTAGTTCCATATGGACACAGCAGGCTGCATGCCTGCCTGTGTTGACCTGGGTTTAGAGTATCACAGAATCACAGAATTGCCAGGGTTGTAAGGGACCTCAAGGATCATGAATCTCCAACCCCCCTGCCACAGGCAGGGCCACCAACCTCCTCATTTAATCCTAGACCAGGCTGCCCAGGGCCCCATCCAATCTGGCCTTGAACACCTCCAGGGACGGGGCATCCACAACCTCTCTGGGCAGTCTGTTCCAGCACCTCACCACTCTCTCTGAGCCATTACCTACTGCCGTCGGCTTCCTCCAGTGTTGTTGCTTCACAGGGCCGTGAGTGATGGACTGGCACCAAGCACAGTAAATAGGTTGAGATTAAATTGTGAAGCTCAGAAGAGGCTGAGCCAATCCACTGTGCAGCCTGGCTCATGCAATTTCCCAGCTCAGCTTCATCAGAGCAGTACTAGCCACATGCAGCATTTCATGGCCTCCATGCTATGCTGAAGGAACAAATCCAAGAGTATCACAGTGCTGCTGGGGGTCATGGCCCTCAGAAGTTGGTGCACTGATACCATGCCGCCCTCTGAGCCTGGCTGACAATCTTCTAAGTTGGTTATCAGCAATGTCTGCCTGTCCCGGCCTCTGCGTGAAGAATGAGCAGGCTGCATCTCTCCCAGCAGCAAAGTGCTCTTTAATCTCCCTGCAGACTGCCTACAGTGCAGATGATGCCTCCTGTTTTGAAGAAACATAAATACACTCCATACCGCTGAGCTCAGCGAAGGAAGTATCTCAGATGGCCTTGGGATGTTCGTTCTGAGTGATAACAGAAGTGCGGGTGTGAAAGGAGCGAGGTGAACCGGGGCCGCTGCGCAGCCAGAGGAGCGCTGACGCCAGGGGGCCGCCAGAGGGCGCCACAGCCCCGCGAGCCCGGCGGAACCCGGTCCCCACCCGGGGACAACGGAGCCTCCGCGGGTGATGGGACAGACATGGGTCACTTTTGTGTGCCGAACCCTGGCTGTGTCACACCCTGGCTGTGCCACGCGGCACCGACCCAGCGCCGCTGCTGCTGACCACAGGTCGTGACTCGGGAGATAAATGTTAATTTGGCTTCTGTGGGCTGGTGAGTCTTAAGGCATGAGGATGGTTAAACAGGTAGGGATGCTGCAAAGGCATGGGGCAAGTTGTCCTTCATACCTGCAGCGAGGAGTGCAAGGGTACCGCGCCTGCATCCAAGCGTTGGGTGCCTGAACGACTTCCTGGTGCTAAGGATTTTTAACAGCAGGACTGTTTTGTGTGATTCCTTTGTTACTGCAAGTTCTTGAGAGCCCGTTGTGAACGGGAGAGACAAATGCCCACCCAGTGCTGCCTGGAGCCTGCCCTGGGGCTGATTCTCACAGTCTCTGTGTTCACAGGACACAGAAGACAATAGAATTGCAGCTAATGCCATACTCACTGCTACTGGTTCCTTAAGGAGAGGAGGACATGAGGGGGAGAAAGGTGAGAGAGAAGGGATTGGGAAGCAGGATGTAGTGAAGAACAGAAGTGGGAGGGCAGGGAGAGGTGCACACCCTTTTCTGGAAATGCCTGTGCTTAAGATCTATGTGCAGGGGCCTTTCTGACTCTCCACACATTCATAAAATTACTTCAAATGTACTGTGCTGTGCCTGATTCAGTGAGGTTGTTCCAGTTAAAAAAATTAAAATAGAAATCATTTAAAGTACAGTTGAAACACTGAGAAATCCGTGAAACAGCTGCCAAACTCTCTTAACTATGGGCATCCACACCTGGCCTCCAAGTAATCCCATGGCAACAATGACACTTAAGGAAGATATACTAAGTATTAAAAGCAAACTTTTAAAGCCCAACTTACCTGTTGCAGTAGGACACTCAGCAGACACCAGTCACCCACCTTGTAATTGCAAATTAATGGGGCTTTCAACTAGAACAAATCTTGGCTAATATGGACCAGAGCACGATTTGCAGCCATGCACACTCTGGCACTGAGGCCACAGCTGTCAGCAGTGCCAGCTGGTTCACTGCAGAGCTCTGACATGAGAGCACCTCAGACCTCAGCATGCCTGCTGGTCTCTGGGATTGCTGGCCACAGCAGGACCAAGGCCTCCTCTGTCTCATAAACTTCCCATCTCTGTGCTCCTTCATCTCTGAGAAATGTTGTATAGCACAGAGCAGGCAGAAACAGCACAGGCACTCCTATGGCATTGCTTCATATTAGCAGAGACCTGCATCTTAGCTTGGTCCTTGTAAAGGCATGTTCAGCTACCTCGACTCTTGCTGAGCCAGCAGAGGAAGCAGAGCCTGAAGCAATTATAAGTGAAAGTGCTGATACTGTTGACACAGTCAGGGTGCAGCATCATGAACTGGAGAAGAAGCAGGCTTCCAGGGTTCATGCTATGCCCCCAAGCAGATGAATTGCCAAATCAGCTCAGATCAGGCGAGGTATTTTCTGCAGGCTAAGACAGTGATCCTCAGCTCTGAACTAAAAGTTATCAGCAGATCTTTGCAGCTGAAGTAGTGGGAAGCTTGGGAACATGTCTGCAGTCTATTTAAGGGCTCACAGTGTTTGCACAAAATATGAGTGGTGTTGCGGCAGGAGGAACAGCTCAGAAAAATGGCAACACTTCAGATGTACAGCTGGAAGTGAACACACTGCACTGCAGTTAACGGGTTAAGCATATGCTTGGTACATGCTCGAGTCAAACAAATGAGAATGAGAGAGGATAAAATGTGATTGGCGGTGTAAAGGACTTATTACAGGTATGTGGCTTAAGGTTCAGGTTGCTGAGCTGTGTCACATGTTGCTTAATCAATGCTGGGCAGTGATGTAACTGCTGCCTGCCTCCTGGCAGCCAAGCAGTGGATCCCATGATGGGGAAGCTTGTGGTGAAGCTGAGCCCTAGAGGAGGCTGGATCACAAAGAAGCTCAGAAACATGCAGCTGCGGTTAGTGGGGAAAGGGCACACCTGGAAATGGCAGTGCTTGGGGCAGGGAGTCCCCAGGGTTCTGGCACAGGCCCTGAAAACAGTGACCAACCTGCTGTGGTAGAGCACAGCGCTCCATCTTTTAAGTGGTCTTCACCCACAGCTCTGGGAAAAAAAAATGTTTGAAACCTGTGAATAGATTAAAAAGCCCAAAGCAAAGTTCTCTTCCCAGTGTGACAGTCACTGGATAGCATTCTTCAGAAGTGCAGGGATGCATATCTTACACCTTTACCTGGCTATGTGTATGTTAATAGTCCAGGCCATCCTTCACCAACTGCCTGATCTGTGCCTGCACAGCAAGTTGAACTGTCACCACGCCAAACGGGAAGTGAGAGCCCCGTCTGCCCCAACACGTCAGCACTTCATTTCCACGTGCCACGTACTTTCAGACCTCAGCCCTGTCCCAAAAGGATGCTGGCCAGGATATGTCCATAGGGTAAGATACTTAAGAAAGAACCAGAAAACGCATCTGAAATCTGTTCCAGTCAAACCGTACCTAGATAATAAACCTGTGCTCAGATGCAGTGTTTTGCTGTGACCTGTCAGAAATAGAGAGAAGGGCAGAGACAGCTTCGGAAAATGATCACCATCTGTAACCTCCTGATGTGTCTTTCTCGAGCCAAGTTTTTGCGACTGATGAAACATGCGTATGCTTCCACACAGGGATATGAAGCATCCTCACGCACAGGCTGCGTTTAAACAGATCGTGCAGCGCGGCTTGTTCAGGTTTTGTGTGTGAAGCATTAACAGCCAGCAGCTGAGGAAAGGCCGCGGGGAAAGACAAAGCGCAGGGGCGCCCGGGGCAGCGCGGCAGGAAGGCGCGGGTTCTTCCGAGCGACGCAAATCGGATCCGGACTTCACCAGCGCTTCCAGCCACGCTCCGGCCGCGTCTCACCGCGCTTCACCCCGCAGTCCCACGCGGAAGGGCCGCGCCCACCCCGCACGGCAGCAGCCGGGGCAGAGACGGGATGGGAGCGGGCAGCCGCGCGGCTCCAGGGGAGCGACGCCCGTCACCACGCGTGCCTCCCCCCAGCGGCGGGCCCCGCTCACAGGGTGCCGGACGGACCAGCGCGGCGGAGCAGCGCAGGAGCCGCGGCCGGAGCCCCACACGGGGACGAGCTCCGACAGAGCTGCCCGGAACCGCGGCCGCGCGGCGCTCATCCCGGCGGAGCCCGAGCGGAGCCGCTCCGTGGCAGCCGCAGTCCGCCGCCCGCCGCGGGGCCGGAAGCGCCGGCGGACTGCAGCCCCCAGAGTGCCGCGCGCCGCCGGCCCGCCCCGCGCCGATGACTGATGCCGCACGTTGCCCGACCGACGCGCCCGGTGCCGGAGCTCCGCGCCGCCGCCTCCTTCTACCGCAGCGCCTCGGCCGGCCGCGGTCCCGCCGCCTCCGGGCGGCCCGCACCGAGCTCGCGAGCGAGAGGGTGAGTGTCGGAGCCGCCGGGGCGGCCGCGCCGTCCGCTCCCGCCGCGCCGGGGCCATGTTGGGGCCGAGGCGGTGCGGGGCAGCGCCCGGGGGCGGAGGGGCGGCGGCGGAGCGGCTTTCCTCCAGGTGTGCGGGGGGAGAGAGGGGCGGCCGCGCCGGACCCCTCCGGCCGCCCCCGCCACGGGCGACCGCCGCGCGGCCGCGGGTCCGGGGAGCGGAGCGGGGCGCCGGGCCGGGGGAGGCGGCCCCGGGGCGGCCGGGATGAGGCGGCGCCCTGAGATGGCCGCTTCCCGGCTCCTCTCTCGGAGCTCGTGACTTCGTCGGGTCGTCAGCGCTGTGCGCGCGGCGGCTGCGAAATACGGGCTGCGCCCCTGCGGACGGCTGCGGTGAATCCGGGCTGGAAAATAGGAGTGCCGAGCGCGGTGTGTGTCTGCCTGCCTGCCTGCCTGCCCGTGTGCGCTGGTGCGCAGGGAGGGAACGTGCTGGTTTGGGGCTGGCTCCCGGGGGGAGAGCGGTGGTTCTGTTGGGTAGCACCGCGTGGCCGTAGGAGAGGCAAGGAGTGCCTGCTGGCCTGGATAGCGGGTCTGCGGTGCCCTCGCTTCCCCCGCTGTGTGGCTGCCCGGCGCTGCTCTCCAGCCCGTGCGCCCTCCTGGAAACCGACAGAGAAGCAACAAGGAACGCAGTCAGGTTTCAGGATTCTCGCTGCTGTGTCGCGCGAAGGCGGTAAGCCTTACACAGCTGGGGAAGAACGCACAAATTGGCTTAAGCTACGTGAGTTTGTCAGCTGAAAATGTTGGGTTAGGTCGTGGGCTTTGCGCCCTGCCGTTTGGGGCAGACTTTCAGGTTTTGGTGACTTGAGTTGCTGGCTGTGAATTTGTCAGCCAGCCTCAGCGGTGCCCAGCACCCTGTAGCTGTAGGCTCAGACATTACTCAGTGTGGTGACAGGGCAGTCGGAGCTATTAGTGCAGTCTCTCTTCCATGTGGTAAATATAATGAAACATTGCTGCTGCCACTACCGCGGCTGTGAATAGCACGCACTGGTATTAGCATCTTATTTCTGGAAGACTCATCTGAGTGTTGTTTTTTCTTTCAGTAGCACTTTTGAGAAAGAAGAAAGAAGGTTCTTATTTGCTACGTAGCAAAAGTGACAGAAGAGATCTTGGGCAGCCCTAGAAAATGGGGGAAGAAAAGAGAGAAGGGTAGAGATCAGAGTGGAGCAGATGTATTGGAGTGGTGTGGGACTGCAGCTGTCTGATGTGACATCGCAGCCCGTGCTTCACTGGCTGTAATGGGGGCTCCTGCGGCTCCCCCTGACCTGCTGCTGTTGCTGCTCAGAGCACCCCTTGTCTCCCAGGGAGATCTCACTGGTGTGGTCTGGTAGTGGTGACTGTTACTGGGCTGGTGGCTGCAGATAGGTTTCTGATACAAATCTGAGGTCAGACCTTCAGTTATTGAATGTTTTAGTGAAGAGTTGCTCCTATTTGAGGTGCTGTGAACCAGGTGGTACTGCAGTTACATGTTAGGGCTTGTAAACTCGTAGGCTGTTGGGTTTTTTATTTCTCTTTTTCCCTGTCTGCAGAATGATTTTGAGATGGATAGCTTTCAGCATTAACCAGAATGGTTAACATTGTATGAAAACATGCATGTGTTAAGTGACACTCTTCCCTTCCTTAATAATATTAATAATGTATTTTATTGAAGTCACAGGGTGTGTTTTTTCCTTCACCTCCTTCCTTTTTCTTTCTTCCCCCTTCAGTTGATGTGCTAGGCATTGTGATTGCATTCACTGTGGGATGCAGGGACTGAGCGTCTCTGCACTGAACTGGAGTGTGGTGATGACACCACATATCGTGCTGCAGGAAACAGCCCTGGAGCTTCAGGAGTTCTGTCTCCTACTTCAGCCCTGCAGGCTGTCTGCAGAACCACCTTGTCTGTGTGGGTAGCACAGCACCACACATCTGCCTCGAGAGGTGTGTGTCTGTGCAGGAGGGGAGTGAGAGGCAGTGAGCCCACACTGCTCTGGGCAGCAGCAAATGCTGATAAAGGTAGAAAATGGTCTCCTGTGTGCTGTGCAGAGAGACTGGGTTGTACCTCACTGGGATTTGTAGTCCTTGTGTTGCACAACCAGGAGCCGTCCTTCAGCAGGATGGTGAAATAGCTACTGGTGGAAGGCCTGTGTGTGAAGAAACAGGGTCAGGAATTGCTGAACGGAGGGGTTTTGCTTCTTGAGGGTGGCAGATAGGAATAGAAATAGCAATAATCTTTGGAGGGAGTATCTGTTTTTCAATTACTGGCTGGCTTCAGGCTGCTTTAGGCAGTCAGTGAGCAGTGCAGCAGCAGGATGGCTTTCCTGGTTGCTGTGTGTTCCTGGTGTTGGTGTGGGGCTCCTGCCTCTGTGGCTGCTGGGCTGGGATTAATGGGCATTCCTGGTGCTTTGTCTGGGTGTCCTGAAACCTGATGCTGGTTCTCCAGTTCCCTGCTGCAGTGAGAGCTGTGTCTCCTGCCTTGTTGCTACCATGTGAACGGGTGTCATATAGCAGTGTTTTCTCTTTTGTGATCACCTCAGCGTTTTGGAAATGAGTCCATCAGCTTGTTCTTGACTGCTGTTTGGAGACTGGGGTGGAAGGGTCAGGCAGAAGAGCACTGATAAATAATGTGTTTGGCAGCTGGGAAAACTTTGTTGTACAAAACCTCAATTTTACCATCATAAGGAGGGCATTTAAGTGTCCGTAATAAAATTAATGAATGATAGTGTCTGCCAGTATTCTTAGGACCCAGCTCCTGAGTGCGTCAGCACACAGCCACTGGCACGTGTCTATATTGTAGTAGACAAAAACACAGGCTTTAAGAAGGCTCGTGCAGCTGTTTTGCAGATGGCCATAACAGAACTTCTCTTCCCACCTCCCTTGCTGGCTGTGTGTAAGTAATGAATGAAGCGGGTGAAAGCACTGCTTCTTGTGGGGCTTATCAGAGCTGTGCATGCAGAAGCTGTGTGGTTTCTCTGTTGCTCTTTGCTGAGTTTCCCAGGACCAAAAATATTGTTTGGTTGATTGATTGTTTTGAATGGCCTGGAGGGAGGAGATGCGCTGAATGGATATCTTATCTCAATCTGCTGATCATGGGGGGAGTCTATTAAAATAGTTTTGGTTCCAAATCTTCCCCGGATCCAGATGATTCATACCTGAATAAAATGGAAAATTAACTTCAGTTACTGCGTAGGCTCTAGGATGGTATGAGTTCTGGGGCAGCTGACCAGACGTGGGCTACATCGCTTTGGTCTTTCTGCTCCATGTTTCTAAATTAGCAATCTCTTTATAGCCTCTTCAAGCTGTATAGATTTGTCCTGTTGTCCATGCTCAGTCCACCCCACATAAGCATTCTGAACTACCTTGTCTCGTATCTACTCAGTTCAGTGAGTAGCCCTAGTTAGTGTAATAGCTGTCATTTCTAAAATCACAAAGATGACAGTGCCTTCTCTTTCAGGGATAAAGAATGATAGATTGTGTTCTCAGCACATCAGATAAAAGTTTGTCCAATGCACCGATGTCCCAGTCCATATTTTCTCGTGTTCCAGTACCTCCTTTGAAATAAGTCACAGCTGCATTCATTTACTTCAGTAGTAAATGAAGCATTAGTATGCAAATGGACAGTGGTTTTGATGTGCAAGTGCCTGCATCTAGGTGGATGATTTTGTAGGAACTTCTCATTCATGCTCACAGAATAGAATCTGTATTCTGAAATTTATAAACTTCTGAGTCATGAGAAACCAGACCTGCAATCTCCAACCATCTGTGATCACAGAACCAGTTGCTCAGTTGAGTTTCAAAGGCGTGGGTTGTGTCAAAGAAATACGTGCAATATGTCAAGCAGGTCACCGTGGTGGTTTTGAAATAAGTTCCAATTCCTGCACTTGTGGCTGTTGCATTATTTGGCTGTCAGATTCCTGCTGATGCGTCTTTCTGAGGCTGAGCGGTCTATCAGTAGAGAAAAGAGGCACCATTTGGAGCCAGTGTTAGTTTGTTTGTAAACACTACTGTGATTCCTGTGCATAAGCTTGGGAAGTGTCTCATCAATCTTAAACACTTCATCTGCTGCAATGGAAGCAGGCGCTACTGAAACAAGCCTGTATCTACTGATCGATTCAGCCTTTGTAGAGGGATAAATGTGAGATGTAGAATGTGTTTTGTAGGCATTTCAGATAGTAACCAGTGCAGTGGTGTGTCAGTGGGAGAGAGGGTAGTTGTCTTGTTAATGGGTTGTGGCATTCAAATGCGATGTACCCATGCCGTGCGTGCAGTGAATCAAGCATGCTGGCTGTACCATCCAGGACAGATCGCACTGCTAGAGGATCCGCAGCTTTAGGTTGCGAAAGGAGGGCAGCACACTTCGAGTGTTTAGATGTCAGTATGTTTGTGCTGCTGTGCCGGAGGAGCAGAAGAGCTTTCTGGTGAGGGATATTGTGTTGCAGGTCTGGTCAGGAGCCTGTGCCTATGGTTGGAGTCCCACACAGCCCAGCTCTGCTTGGTTACAGCAGGTATGAGGTGTACTGATTCACTGTCACTTGGTGGCTGGCTATGTAAGCAGGTTCAGCCCTTAGCCTGAGTCCTGCACTTCCCACAGTGCTCACACTCTGAGCAGTGAATTGTGCTGTAGGGTGTTGTGAGGAGGTTTTGCCCCAGGGCTGCGGAGGGAGGACAGCTTTCTTTGGAAGCACCAGTAGAAACAATGGAAAATTCACATTGCAAATAAGAAATGCTTGGAAAGCTCCAGTAGGCTTTGAACTCTATCTCCCACAGATATGATCTATAAGTGTACTTAGATATTCATATGTCTCAGTTCTGGCTATGTAAAACAAAGAAGCACATGTAATAATACCATGTCATAGGTTGTAGGATTAACATTCCCTACACGGAGAGGTGTGGATACCCACCCTCCTCAATGCTACTGAATACTGGAAACATTTAAAGCAGTGATATAAACAGATTTGTTCAGGGGGAGGAAAAACCAAATGAGTTGCCTTTCTCTTTCAATAAAGTGTGAAACAAATTGTAGAAGTTCTGTGGCTCTTACTGTTCTTATTCTGACAATCTCCATGCAACACAGACAATACAGAACAACTACATAAGGCTGTGAAATACTTTCTCCCTTTTGCATCCTCAACAAGTTGAGGAAAACAAATGCTGTTTCTGATTCTGTCTATCTCAGAAGGAACAAACTGTTCAATAAAAGTCTTTTTAAAGAGTAGCTGACTAGCTTGTGTATAGAGGTACATGAGAGCTTTTAAAAAAGCTTTTTGATTGATTCACTTGATTTGCCTGAAGGAGGCAAATGTATGTGAGACATTCAGCAGGAGGACACCTTAAGGACCAACTTTCTGCCCTGTATTGTGTCTGAATTTTCTCACCGGGGCAAAAAGTTGAAATAAAATGAGACAGGGAACTTGTTCTTCAATGGCAGCCTGTGTTCTAGAGCCTGTAAATGATCATGACAGCACCCCTGGTTTGTGAGTGTACCCTATGTCTCTTTGAAACTGAGAGCTAAGATATGCCTAAATATGCAGCTAGAACCGAAGTGCTTTGATCAGCTGAGGCTGCTCAGTGTGAGCAGTGAGCCAGTAGTTCATCAGCGGGTTTCCCAAAGCTCTGCTGGAGCTGTTTTACCTGATGAGAGCTGGAGGGTTGATGTGAAATGGCGTGGCAGGGAGCACTTCCTCGCTCTGCCTTTGTGAGCACAGGAGGAATGTGGCACTGCTGGACAATGTTGTACACCTTTCCTGAGTTGGAGTGGGAAGGAGGAAAAACATAATCCCCAAGGTGTAGGGGAGTGGTATCAACCTTGTTTCCTGGTGCTGCTGTCAGTGTGAATGGCCACCCTGTGTGCTGTGACAAGGAGAAGGCCTCAGTGGGAGTCGGTGCCTGCCAAGGCGTTGATTTCAAGCTTGCAGTTGGTGAGGTGTTCTCAAACATTACTGTATTGGTGCCTAGACATCTTCAGACTTGAGTGAAGGACCTTGTCTGCTCATAGGTATATACATGAAGAATAGTTTTTTTAATTACCTGGTGAATGGAGGGCCCCCTAGGGTTTAAAAAAAAAAAAAAAAATTGAATCAGGTAGTCAGTTGTCAAGTAGACCTCTCAGGAAAACTGTGGAGGCGAAACCCAGACTTGCTGGTTGAAAAGCACCAGGTCAGGCTCTGTCTTGTTTCTTCTGGCTCCAGGAGCTCTCGGCAGTGCTGCCAGCAGCAGGGCTGTGTCCCAGGGTGAGGGAGTCTCTGGTAGATAAGAGAACAGAATTACTTGCTGTCTCTCATCTAGAATCTCCATCTCCCATTTTGTCTGAAAGAAATGCACTCTCTTAGTTCACATTAAGTGCATAACTTAAGCTGTGAGGACTTCTTAGTGGCCTATGAAGTAGCTGGAAGAGAAGATTGCGGTCAGTTTTGCATGTTTCTGTCAAATCCTATGGTAAGCAGAGGAACTTGAGGTAATGAGGTGTTGCAGTGTGTGTATTACAGATCATGGTAAAGAATTGTCTAAACAGCTTATTTTGCCTATGGCTTTACATCCTGTGGTTGAATTTCCCTCTGTTCCCTGGCAGGTTCTGCCCACATCCTCTTCTGCAGCCCTTCCACCCTCTGCCTCCTCATCTTCAGTGATCCTTTTTTCACAGAGAGGCAATGCTGTGCAGATATCCCTCCTAATGAGCAAAACTCCAACTTCCCTTCCAGGTTTGTTTAACAGTCACCTACAGGTTAGCAAGTACAGAGCTTGATTTGACAGCCTTACAGCTTTTTACTCATGTTTTCTAGGCTTTGATCTGAATCGGCACCCTTTGTCTTACCATTGGACACAGTGGGAGGAAGTGCTTGCAGATTCACATGCTTCAGTTCCTTATCTCTGTAACAGCAAAGAACATGTAGTCCTTTTTGAGAGGTTTCAAGATTAACATTTCAAGGATTGTGGGTTGCAGATATCTTTGAAGATGTACATAGATATGCAGAGGTGATGAATTTTCCACATGGATGAGTGAGGTCAGCCTGGATTCCAAGATCCCTGAGCAGTTCCTAGAACTTACATCTTCTCTCCTGTGTTGTGGAGGACACTGGTGAGCTGTTCCCCTGGTATTGAAGTGTTTTGTGCCTGTTCTTGCTTGCACTGAGCAAGAGCTTGAATGCATTCAAGTTTTCATGGCAGTTGTTCAGTTTGTTTGCTTTTGCTGGTTAGTTGCAAGGATTTTCTTAATAAGATCGAATAATCTGAACTGCTGAGTGTGTGGGGGCGATTCAGAAATGGGTCTTCGTGGGAAGTTGTACTTCTAGTGAAAGAGCAGACCTAAGCACTGAAGGACCATCTAGAAGAAAGCAGCAGCAGATTGTCTCATCCTCATGTTGTTGTGCCATGGGTTCTTTGCAGAGACTGGAGCCCTGCTTTGCTGGAGCTGGAAGCTGTGCTGACCACCTTTGATTCCTCCAGAGATGGAATGTCTCAGATTAAAAATGGAGAGTGCTTTTTTTCACAAGCAAACTTCAGAGAAGCATTCTTTCCAGTATTGTACACATCACTTACCCTGTGGTGAGAAGGGGGTAAAGCTTTCTAAAATGTCACTTACTGGATGGAAAATCACTGGGTGCTTCTGTCTAGAACTTTGCTCTTTAACTGAAACTTTCAGAATGCTATTTTTAACAGCACTCCTGTTGATAAGAGATGTTTTCAAACCCAGGCAGACCTTCGGCTGAACCTAGAACTGCAGTTTGTGTTTAAGGTCTACTGGGAGAAAAACACGCTTTATTCTATTTAAACTTCAGAGCTGAATTTCAAAGTGCAACCTGAAGTGTTGTAGCTGGGCATGTTGTGTGGTGTGTTTAGTTGTTTTTTCCTTAAGAGAACAGTGTTGGCTTTACATACCTGCTCCATACAGTCCCTTCAGCTTTGCAGCCTCAGCTGTTCATGTAGGTATTTGTTCACCTGAGCTTGAAAGGCTATGGGGAGGGGAAGTGGGGTATTTCCAGCCTGACTTAGTCGTGCTGAGGCAGGACAGTGTGAGGACAGGCTGCTGTGCCACCAGGGGTCCTGGCTGGACTGCTGCTGGGCTGTGTGTCTGCCCAGGGCCACTTGGCTGGGCTTGCACAGAGGTCTTGAAAACTCTGTAGCACAGAAGTGCTACTTGCCTTCACCTACCCTTCCAGCTTGCTGTGACACTTTGCTTTTTTGCACTTGACCCCTTAGAAAGGAAAAGGCAAGGTCACAGTTTTATCTTCATGGGGCTTTCACTCCAAAGAGTATCAGAATCCAGGCTCTTGGTTGCATGGAGTTTGTCTCGCCTGCCCCACAGCTGTGCCCTCCTGTTTGCTGGGCCACGAGCACAGGCAATGCCAAAGCATGAATTGCTGGAGCCACTCCATACCACACAGAGGGAGAGGTGCCAGCTGCCCGAATTACACGTGCGTGCTGCTTGCTGCTCAGCCAAGTACTCTTTTTATAGAAACGTCTTTTAAGCAAAGCTAGAAAGCAGTACAACTTGCTTCAAAAATTTGCTGGAAACCAGGGCAGAGTGCTGATCAGACTCAGGAAACTCTTGCATTTGGCAAAGGGGAATCTTTTCCACCACTGCTGTGTGCTGGAAAGCAGCCACCGGGCCCCAGCAGCTTTCCTCCTGGTGTGGGGCAGGAACCAAACGTGTCCCTTGGCAGCGGTGCTTGAAATGTGTTGGGCAGGTAAGGGGTCACAGCTGCTGTCTGCTTGATAGTCTCTGAGGTGCATGTGTAGGGGGAAGAACAAGATGTCTTGGGAGGCATTGCTCGTTGCCTTTTCAGGCAGAGAGATGAGGTAAGGGGGAAATCTGATAAAACGTAGCAAGGTGTCTCCAGTGTGTGCAAAGCTGCCCAGCACAAGCAGTAAAATTTCTCTGTGGTGTAACAGAACACTGTTGGCATGTACAGAATGGGTCAGAGGGAGGTAACCCAAAATACCTTAGTTTTTCTTTTTTCTTCTGCAAGTGCTTTGCTGTTTAGTTGGATCTTAGTGAGAGTACGCAGAATGAATCACAAGTTCAGCATCTTGTGCAATCCCCTTAGGGTGCCATCAGTCAAGTCCTAGAGCTTTGCTGGCTTCAGGGATAACTTCTGAACTTGGAGAATACGTGCAGGAGAATGAGTCTTAAAACAAAGCAAAAAAAGCAGAATGAAAACAAATAACCAAAGATTTGTAAACCCACTTCCCAGGTTTTTCACATAAATGTGCCTTTTCTGATGTCCTGGCCCTGACATATTTGTGAACTTGTATGTGATAACATGACACAGACCAGATAATGTGTGTGGTTCCCTAGTTGATTATTTAGACTGAGACAGCTTTTCTGTCCCTTGCTGTGATGAAATATAGACAATTCTAAAAATTTACATTCAATTATCTTAAAGTCATATCTCATTTGGATGACATAGAACTACTAACCTAGCTGAACAAGATTTTTCCTTTTTGACAGCCGCTGTATTTTAGACTGCTTATGAATGAACTGGGTGAAAAGGGCAATTTTGCTGAATATAAGAAAAAAAGTTCAGAATTCCCATGAAATTTGTTCTTGTTCCACATATTCTCAGTGTGTGTGAAAAACAAAGGCTATGTTCTGGTTTTAGAGCCAATTCAAAAATTGGATTAATGAGACAAGGCAGCTTTGCCCTGCTGACATTGTGGTGACTTTTTTTTATTTCAGCAGAGTTGAAAAGGTGACATTTGTTCATGTTAATTTTGTTGCTCTTATTTCTACAGCTTCTGTCAAAGAGTTTGTAGAGCTGCTTCTGCTTCCAGCCCTTCTCCTGGTTCATCAATGAATGTTATGGGTTTTGTAATCAATTTTTGATTCTCATCCATTCCTTTTACTTTTTCCAGTTCTTGTGAGATTGGTGAAAATAGGCCTACGTTCCAGGGATGCAAGAGGAGCAACAGCCTGAGGTAGGAATTGAAGTTGAAGGTTTTCTTCTCAGTGTAATGGAAGGAAAGGTTGAGATTCTAAGTTAGCTCTATTCATTCTTAGGGAAGGTCTGCAAAGTCAGGAATCAGGGCTACCAGCATGACACCCCTTTAAAAACAGAAGAGTTAAGGGCTCATTGCTATTGCTTTGCCACATCTAGAGCAAATTCTCAGCTACAAAACTCTACTTTTCAACACAGTCACCACCAATGCTGTGCCTTTGTTCAGTGATGAACAAGAGCCTGCATGCCACGCTTACAAAAACCTGCACCAGTGGAGGTGACCCACTGTCAGCACTGCTGAAATGCACCACCCGCCACCTGACTGAGCTCACGTCTGCTGTTTGGTCTATAGCTCAGCCAGCATCGATGAATGGCACTGAGTGCTGTTTTTTCCACATGGAGGAATTCATTGTCACACCTTTTCTTCACACGCGCTTGCATGTCAGATGCCATTTGTCTGACTGCTGCTGTCTGTGGCAACAAAATTATTCTGCCAATGGAACACTGGCAGGAAGGTTCAGCCTCTACTGCCATATCACCAACATCCACCTCTGATGTCATGGGCCAACATCATAAAATAGAAGGCATTAGTTTCGGAACAGCCTTCATATATAAATGATTTCCACTGTGCAGAGTTTGTGTACCTTGCCAAATTAAGCTCAGGTGCTCTTTTGTTCTTTGTTCCATTCCTTTTATTCTTTTGCATATTTTTCCAGTGCAATAAGGGAAGTTTAGTTGAATTTTTTTGGTTCGTGTGTTCTTTGTCTTGTTAACTTCTTAAAAAAAAAAAAAAGAAGGGGGAGAGGGAGGAGAGGGCGGAAAGCAGACTCTCATTATAATAACAACTCCAGCATAAGTGACAGAACTAATTCTCTTTGTTACATTGAAGTATCTTTCAAAATGTTTTTGTGACTAGATTTAGGTATGCAAACAGTAGTCAGGCCATATGTTGTGATCAAAAACTGAGCTGATGTTTAATTAAATCTGAGAGTGTAATTGCAATCTGCAGGCAGTGTAATTCCAGTTTTCTATGAACAGGCATTGCTTTGTAGTGAAAGGATGGTACGTTGCTGCAAATGCTTTCAGCTTTGTACTGTAGACCCATTGTACTTCTTGGTCTTACTCCAGGAAATGCAGTAATAAATTTTTTCTTACCTTCAGTGGGGCCACAGTAATACACATAAGATTTATTAACTAAAAATTGCTGTCTGAAACAACGGAGTGTGAGAAGGAAGTACTCTTGTTGAAACTCTTAGCAATAGTTTGTGCTTTGTACAGTCCTGCTTTAAAGCTTGCCAGGTTAAGTAGGAAGTTTAATGATGCTGGTGGCTAGCTAAAAATCCTTCAAGAGAGTTTGGCCACCTGCTTGCTGACTCTTTAATATTGCCTTTTGTTCGGAAAGTACTTAAATGATTATGGATTCACATCCTTTCTTACTATTGACTTAGTGTTGTTAAATAACTTCAAATTCTCTAGTAATCATCCTGATTGAACTTAGAATTAATGTAGTTGCCTAAAAGTAGCTTGTGGTTGAGTGTTCTGAGTCCTTAAGCCTTCATTTTTACCAGCAGTTTTTCCAGGTTGGATGGCACAGACTAAATTGTTTGAATTTTATGAAAGGATTTAAAAAACTGCATGCTAGTTACAAAAAAGAATGCTTTTTCAAGTCAAAGACATAATATATGCTTGGAGTGATAGTATTGTGAAGTCAGTCTCTGGAAATCTTCTCCACCCCTTCTCATCCTTTAGCGGGCAAAAACATGGAAACACTTAGTTTCACATCCTTCTGACTCTGATTTCTGCTGCATATGAAAGTCAGAATATGCCCAGATTTTGTAAGGCGGAGTCTGCCTGTTGTGTGGGTATTTACTTACTCTAACAATCTGAAATACCTGGGCAGACTCTTCACAAATGGACCTGTGTATACTTGAGAGCTATTAGTCTGTCAAGAATGACAAAATTAATGCTGATACTTGTAGTTAAATGAAATATCCTATCTGAAAAGTGGAATGGTGTTATAATCAGTGCGTTTTGGTTTCCAACACAGAAATCTTTATATCACCGTTAGAGTTACTGTAAATCTGTTTGGTTTCTTCCGAAGTCACACACTTTTTAACTTTGTGTCAGGTGTAAGTATTGTCTCTCGTAAACAGCTCAGAAAAACAGTTGTAAAGCCACAGATGTTTTGCACTGTTGACACTGCTTAAATTATTTAGTTGCTTGAATATTGTATGTAAGCTCAAATCAAGCAAAGCCACAAGAGGAAAAAGATGCATTAAAGCATTTCGTTATAATTTCCAGCTTCCTTTTGAATTTGTTTCATACAGGCTGCTGCTGATCCAATGTCCTCCTCTGATGTACCAGAAGATGGCCCAAAGGAAACGTCAAGTGTATCGCAGAGTATCTGTATGTTTCTGGTTTGGCTGGGGAGGGTGTGTCATGTTGGAAGCGTGTTAACCCAAATGTCCATGCCTTTTCCTTACCTAATAAGGCAAAAGGGCGATGTGAATGAGATCATGTTGGCTTAATCTGTTCATGATTAGTAGAAATGCATAAAGCACATTTGAAAAGAGCAATGATGGTCATTTTGCTGCTTTCATGCTTTCAGAAGAGTGTAAATTGTTTTATTTAACAGATGCACTCACCCGCTGTTTTAAGTTTGGTGCGTCAAAGAAGATAAGCACTCATTTGTTTCCTTGTTTTGACATGTAGTGTTACAATGTTGAATCAGTTGTAACAGATGGAACACCTTGCCCACTCCATAATGATAGTTTTTTGATAGGAAGGCCATGCCTGCAGGATATGGGAATAGAAATATTTCAGCCAAAACTGTCTTGTGAAGACTGGGAGAAGTATCGGCCTTTACCTTTCAGTGAGGAGGATCAGATGATGTCAGTCATTCCTCTCTAAGGAGGAGAAGAACAAATGCTTCTTAGGATTTGCTTTCTGTTTATTGATACATTCTTGTGACATTAGTATATGCAATCCTCCTTTTTGAACACTGGGGACATTCAGGTTGTGCTTTCTGGCAAATAATAGGCTAAGAACCACCTCAGGGCGGATTGAGTGCAACCTGACTCTAATGCTGAAGTTGCTGAGTGACCACAGCTTTGAGAAGAAACAATCATGGGAGCGAACTGAGCACTAAGTAAAGCTATGGGAAAAGCCTAAAGAAGAATTGAGACCTATAGAAGCAGATTAGTTCATGATACTTTTTTCTCCAGATTTAGAAGTTGGTTTCATTTTAAAAAAAGCAAAAACATTCCTCAGAATGTTTTTCTTAAGTATATCCTTAATTGATAATGTCTGTTACTTTGCTGTTATGAGAGTTCTTTTTTTCACATAAAACATCATTCTGTCCAGTTCTGAAGTTCTGTTTGAGGTGGAGGCTGGAAAAATTAACAGAATGGAAATCCTTTAAGGGTTACTAAATATGCAGAAACCACTTTCAGTTCAAGTAATCTGAGCCATAAATGATTGGAGGCAAGGAGATCTTTTGGAGAAAGCACCGTGCATGCTTTCCTGATTCTTACACTCTTCCTTAGATACCCACTTTTGTCTGCTCTAGTAGACCATATATATGATTAGGTAAATTTTGGTTAATCTAAACAGCTGCTTTGATGATGCTGAGTGCTACAAATGCAGTGGCCTTGTCCATTCTCCTTCTTTTTAAAATTGTGCCTTCCTCACTGCCTCCTTAGCATCACCATCTGCTTTGGCAGCAGATCAGACCATGCTGATTACAGCATGCCATGTTCTTGAGTATTAACTATGTAGTAGTGGGCTTCTAAAATGTTAACTAAGAAGGATGTTGGAGGGTGGCTTTGGTTCTTTTTTGGTTTTGACACGCGATCCTTTGAGAGAAATATTTATAGAACAGATCTGGGGCAGCATGAGTAAAACAGAGTCATGAAAAGATAGAGAATGTGTGGTAGGAGACTGTGTGTGTGTGTGTGTGTGTGTGTGAGAGAGAGAGAGAGAGAGAGAGAGAGAGAGAGAGAGATATCCCACTTGTAAAGTGCATGCTGACTTTTTCCTTTTGGGATTCCTGGCTTTTGGACCACTTTAAGTCCCTGCTGACTTGTGCAACAGCTTGCCATGGAAACAAAAATCTATTTTCCTCCTTGATGGCTTGTTTGTTTGTTTGTTTGTTTTTTATAAGATCTGCTACAGCTTAAAGAAAACTCCTGCAAAGTTACTGTATTTCCTGTTGGTGTAAAATCTCTATCTCAGTTGATGAGGCTTTCTGGCATTCCACAAACAACAGTGATGGAACTGATAGATCTTCAGTTCTCTATGGCAAGCTTGATACAGATGGACTGAATTAATTTTATACCAGTATGGTCCTAGTTTGTTGTTGAAACTGCGGGAGAATTGTTGATTTCCTGACCCAAATGCCTATTAAGTTTTAATTTTCAATTGTATACAGATTTCTGGTGTGTTAGTCACACAGAAGGCTAAAATCTATATTGGCAGGTATCCTACATGCTCCAACGTATACAGGTTACTTTACCAGCATACTCGTAGCACTATACATATGTTTCTATCATTTATACAGATAAGATTCCAAAAAGGAACATTTTTGCTCTAGAAATGAAAAAATGCTTTTTTTTTTCTTTCTGATTTAGTATATACCTTTTCTAAGTATTCTTTGCTTCTCTGTCCGCCTCACCTGCCACACAGCTTCTCTTTCCCTTACTGAACTGCGTGGACAACCTGTCCCAGTGTCCACAGGGTAGGAAACCTGGACTGAGACCCATGCTTGGAGGCAGCCTCTCCAGTGGTGGCACTCTCAATGATGTAGCCTCAGAATTGAATGTAAGATTACAGTGGTAAATCAATGGCCTTTTAGCTCTACTCTGCTGTTCAGTGGCGACATTTTTGTTCTCTGTCTTTCTTATCTGCATTTCTTAATCATCTGTGCTTTTCTTTTTTCTTTACAATTGCAGCTGATGCAGATGCATTTAAAATCCTTTTGGAGATGAAGATGAAGAAGAGGCAGAAAAAACCTGCCTTACCAAGCACTGTGACTGAGCTCGACACCGAGGACGGTTCTAAAGTGTACGTGGTTGGAACAGCCCACTTCAGTGACAGCAGCAAAAAGGATGTAGTGAAGGTAGTTTTGAGTTGGAAACCTTTCAGCTAATGTTAACTTATCAAAAATGTCACAAAGCAGAATGAAGTCTGACTGTTCTTTGCTACAGCCTCTAGATCCTGTTTTTCAAATGAGCTGTTGGAGGACTTGACAGCAAGGTGGGATGAGCAAGGAGGCAGGCATATTGTCTTAGTAATTATTTTTTTTTTTTAAATACATTGCTCTCCAATCTCAAATATTTATTTGTCCTCTCAAGAACAAATGCAGACAGTCTTAGTCTTGAGTCTTGGTGTTACTGTATGCTTACTGTGATGAGGATATGATGAGAGGATGCAAAGCCTTAGAACAGGAACTTGGCTTCTTTGTGTATGGGATGTGTAATAGTGAGCTGTAAAACCACGCTGCCCATAACTCAAGAATGTAGTCCAAAGTATAAAAAGGTCAGAAACACTAGTGGAAGTAGGAGCTATTTCATACTGGACTTTATGCAAAGCCTGCAATTCAGAGTGGCTTTATTCTCTGGACCAGAGGAGGGAAGGAATCTTGTACCAGAATCATCAACTCTGGCTCTTAATAAAGCTTTGTGGTCACAGGCTGTGGGTAAAGGGACATTGCTAATGTGAACAAAACAAGCTGAACATCATGATTTTCTTTTGTTGTCCTTCTTCCTGTCCCAAAACATCCAGTAGCTGGGGCATTTCACTGTCATTTTCTTCATTTTTCTCAATAAATAGCTACTTTGGGAAGTCTTGCTTTCTCATTGTGATTTTATTTGAAAATGGTTGCTGGAATGTGCTTTTAAGACCCTTTTCTCATGGAAATATCAACATTGGCTGTAATTCTGTTCAATCATTCCTAAACGGGTATAAAAAATATATATCGTTCTTCTCTTTCAGACAATACAAGAAGTGCAGCCAGATGTGGTTGTAGTGGAACTGTGCCAGTATAGAGTTTCTATGTTAAAGATGGATGAGAAAACTTTACTAAAAGAAGCCAAAGAAATAAACCTGGAAAAACTTCAGCAAGCTATAAAGCAGGTATGATTCCCACAGTGAGAGTTAAAGACTGGACAAATTATTCTTTATATGAGTTAGAACTGAGAAAGGTATTCCTGCTAGCTGGAAACTTAATGGTGTTCACCTAGGTGAGGATGCCATGGTGGTGGTAAGTTGTGGTATTTTGTTTTTAGCTGCAGTGCTGTGGGCTTCAGTTGCACTGCTGAACTGTACGGGCAGGTGCTGACCTCAGCAGGACTCTTCCTGTGTTAAGCAGTTGTTCCACTTCCAGGGCACAAGTATTTAATTGTAGTGTTCCACTAATCTATTTAGATACGGTTACTATCCCTACAATCTGCATCTGTATTACAGCTACTGAAGGAGTGTTTACTTTTGCTGTTGTCTGTAGTAGTCTACTCAGTTGCATTCCTCCTTTTTGGTAGGGTGTTTTTTTTGGATATTTCCATTCCACTTGTCTTCAGAGTAGCTGCTTACTGACTGTTGGCCTTGAAGAAGGCTGTTGGAAAAAACTGGGCAGATAAGAGTAGATTACTATTCAAACTACTGCTAGTCTGGCAGTTTGCCACTGTTTTGGATGTGTAGGTGCATAACAAGTGTCGTCCTTTAGTTTTCAGTTTCTTCTTATTAGCTTATATTTAATTAATTTTAAGCTAGGCCCAGTGAAACAGCACAAAGTCGATTTTGAAGTGATCATGGGATGTTTGAGTAGAATAGTAATTTTCGGGAAAGTCAAAAGCTTTTCCAGCATCCAGCTGGGTGAATAAATTCACAGACTTTGGTTGTGTGGTGCACATATGTTGTAGTTATGTATTGGAATGATTTTATTGATGTAATTGGAAATTTCCAGGATTGCATCCTTGACAGGAATATAAAGTGCATCCACATAAAGTGTGAGTGGGTAGGGGCAAATCTATGGTGTCTTTATGTTCCACTGTGTCTTTCACTGCAGTCTTTCTGACTCATACAGTTAGGCAATAATGTACCTTTCCTGTTTTCTTTATTTATGTCCAATCAGAGGATAGAAGATTGCAAAACATCTGCATATTGCGTGAGTTATTGCATCCATCCATCTATTTTAGGCAAGGTGGATTGCTTGGATGCATGTAACCAAAATAATGCATCTTTACAACAGAGCAGTGTAGTTGAGGGTCTTTTGACCTGGCAAACAAGCACAGAAGCTGCCTTTTTTTTTTTTGTAAAAATAAATTTTAAAAAGTTGTTCTACATCAAAGCTAAATGCAGCCATTTCTACTGTGTTAAGTTTTTCCTCTTTTAAGAGGACATTGGAAAAGGACAATGAAAATAAAATGCCTTACATTGCAAAATAAATAGCATACAGAGAAAAAAATCCTTTGATGTCAATTCATGTTGGCAGCTTCTTTATCAGCAGTTCCTACCAGAACTGAAAGTGATCCTCTGTTCAGGCAGTACTGGGTCCAAAATCAGAGTAACAACACAAGGATCACTACTGTGACAGCTCAGCCTCTTTTCTCATGAGAAGTGATGCAAATACTAGTTTTTGGGTGTTGTGCCTGTAGTGAATGTATTTCTCCATGTATGAGCTCAACCGCAAAAAAAAATACCTCCCTTGTTTGGTTCTGCTGCACTGTGAGTTATATAGGGGACACTAGGAAACAGTCCAACTGTCTTGTGCTAAGTGAGTGTCTTTGGTTTTGTAGTAGGGGAAAAGCAATGAGCCAGTAAGTTGCTCTGCCTGCTTCAGTTGTCACCCCCCATTTCACAGTGATGGAACTGGCAACCAGGCCAAAAAGTTACAGAAAAAGTTAAAACTGCTTGTAACTTTCACCCTGGAGTATTGAATTAGAAAAATAATGCCATGTCTTTCTGTAGTGGCTCTAGAGCAGTGAAAATGGATTTCATGCTTAATCACTGAAGTTGGAAGCTGAGCTGAGTGTTCATGTGAAACTGTTGCACATTTGCAATGGATCCCTGGTATTCACAACTTGTCAAGCATCTGTTAGGGTTTTAAAAAACACTTCCTCCAGCTCCACTTTGAATTTCAAAACTCTTACAGTGGTTTACAGAGAACTGACTGTTTGCTTTCCATTAAGTGCAGACTTAAATTTGGCTCAAATGTGTGTTACCTGAACAGTTGGCTTAAACCAAACTGGTAAGACTGGTTTGGTCATCTCTTCTCCTCAGCTTCATGTTTCTGCTGTCCCTTCTGTGTCCCTGCTGGAGTTCACATGGCCATGAGGCTGCCTGAATAGGGCATGCTTTTTCTGTGTTATGTCTCTTGGTGTTGTCTCTAGTCCTGACACAAAGAGGGAGGAGGGAAACTTCGGGAAAGGAAGTAGGTTGATGGCAGCAAAAGCTGAAAGGGACTTGTTTTAAGCTACTCTTCTGGGATGAGTGTACCTGTGCAGAAATACACTCTAATGATTTTTATCATGCTTCTGGCCAATGAAAAAGCTGTTATTAAGCTGTGCAAAACAGCCCTTCATGCTTAGTTAGCCTACGGGATTTTCTGTTAAATAATAAATACACTCTGAATTGGTAGGTGAGGAGTACCAATATGAATATTGATCTGCACAGGCTGCATGCTCTGTGCCTTGAAGGTTAGCCTCCAGTGCACCTGCAGCAGTAGTAAAACCAGTTCCAATCTCTACTGGCCTGGCTGTGGTTGTACAGGATTACATCCATGGCATTTAGTGTTGTTTTGGTTTTCTTGAAGAAACCCAGGGCTAAAATACATGCTGCTTGTTTTTGCCTGCAGTTCTGTAGTTAGGGTGTTGGATCTGTAACCTCTGACACAGTGAGAGCAGCTGCATGCTGCACTCTTCAGGCTGCGTTCCCATACATAACATAAGCACGGCTGTGCTGTCTGAAGGAAGAGTTGCCTGCTGCAGAAGGCCGTTGGCAGTTGCCAATAGTAGATGCCTGGAGAAGAGCATGGGAACCTGTAGTCATACCTTGCCTGAGCATTCATCTCTTCTGCCATCCTGTTTGCTGTCTCCATGCTAGACATGGTATTACCTATAGTCTTACCTTCATCACAGAAAGCTGGACAGGAGCCACGTGTACACACACAACCCAGAAGGCCAACATTATCCGGGGTTGCATCAACAGAGGGGTGGCCTGCAAGGAGTGTGACTGTCTGCCATTACTGTGCTCTTGTGCAGCCCCATCTGGAGTATTGTGTCAAGCCTGGGGCCCCCAGTACACAAGGGATGTGGAAATGTTTAAGTGGGTCCAGAGGAGGGCCACTAAAATAATCAGAGGGCTGGAGCACCTCTCCTGTGAAGAAAGATTGAAGGAGATGGGCTTATTGAGCTTGGAGAAATGAAAAAAGAGAAAACTCTGGGGAGAGACCTCACTGTGGCCTTCCAGTATTTGAAGGTGTTTATGAGCAGGAGGGGGGTCCTACATTTTACATGGTCTGATAGTGATAGGTGCAGGGGGAAAGTGGCTTTAAATTAAAAGAGGGAAGGTTTAGATAGGTGCTAGGAAGAAATTCTTTACTCAGAGGGCAGTGAGGCACTGGCACAGCTGCCCAGAGCTGTGGGTGCCCCATCCCTGTGGGTGGCAGCTTGCCCACAGCGTGGGGATTGGAACTAGGGCATCTTGAAGGTCCGCTCCAACCTAAGCCATTCTGTGTTCACTCATCCATTCTCAAGCCTCATGAGAAGAGATTAAACACATTATAACCCATGTGTTTGATATTTCTGTGCACACCTTCAAGTATTTTGTCTTAACAGCCCTCATCCACTAAAGACAACACAGTAGCATGTGTTTCTGTTCCATTCCTTTCCTGACAATCCTTCTCATTTTACTTGCATTCTGCTTACTGTGAAGCAGTGGGCTTACAAAATTGCTGCTTCACATTCCCTGTCCTGTGTACTAGTAGCTCCATATCCCTCTGTCTGAGCAGCTCAATTTCTTTGCAGATATGCTTCACTCTGTGTTTATAGCTGTGAAGTGGGTGTCAGTCCTTCAGGATTTAATGCTTTATTGTGGTCATTTTTCCCTTGTCTGACATGGAATAATCTGGTATTGCTAACAAACTCTCTTAGTGTTTTGTTCCTATCATTATTCCTGTATTTTGCTCTTTATTCCCACACCTTCTGACTGGCCAGTTGCTGCTGGTTGGTGCTACACATTGCTGCTTGTCACCTTTTATGTGACAGGCACTTCTGTGATGCTGAGCAGATGTGGCAGGCACTGAGTTCCATGCACATTAAGAGCAAAAATGATTCAGACACTTCAGAGGTGCATCCCTTTGTTATCCAGCAGGGCAGATCTTTCCATCACTGTGTAAAAATGTAGACTTCAAAAATCAATCCAATTCTAAAGGGTGGATGAGCCCACAGATGACCTAAGTTTGCATTATCTTAGTTTTCTTTTTGGGTTATCTTCTCTGAACTTCTGGAAACCTTTGTCTCTGTGGCTGTTGAACTCAGTCTCAGATGCTGATTCCTTCTCACTGCCTTTTCTCTTCCTTGTCTCTCCCCAGCAGTGCGGTGTCCTGTCTTTCTGCTTGGCATATTCATAAGATGGCAGCTGTATGTCAGTAGGTTGTTCCTGTAACATGCCTTGCTTGCTGGTTTGTAGCTTGATGAAGCAGACACACAGCTAGCTTTGACAGTAGCTGATCTCTTCTCTTCTGCTAGTCCTTAGTGTCTCTAATCTGCTTACCTGCAGGAACTGCCTATGGCCTTAGGAGAAATTGCACAGGCATCAAAGCTGGCACTGAATGGGTCGCTTCAGTGTGTCCATGGGAGCAAGGAGGGGAGAGCAGGATTTCCCCCAGTAACTTTGAACTGTTCCAGTGTCCCATATAATATCACCTTCAGTCACGTGAAGCTGCTGATATAGTGGGAAAGCTAACCTTTGGTGGGGCAGAGGGGAATGCCACTTTTGATAACAGTATGGGATGATGCTAGATTGAAGGAGATGCATAGCTAGGTGACAAACTATTCTTGGAAACAGGTAGCATTCAGTTACTGGGTCTTTGTCATAAGAACAAGTGGAGAAGGACAGCCAGAGCTGGACAAAAGAGCTCTGAATGGGTTTGCAGTGATGTTTTCATCTCTATTTGAGGAGCTGGGAAGGGAAATCTTGCTTAAATGTATGTAGGGAATTGTTCTCTTCTTCAGTAAAAAAAAGTCTGCATAGTTAAGCATCTGTTTTAAAAAGTAAGAAAGATTCTTTGTGCAAGGAGGGGCCTTCAGTATGCTTGTAAGCGGGAGTGAGTCAGACCCAAGGTTTTCCTTCTAAGGTCTCATGTGCTGAAGTCATGCACATCGAATTCTTGCACAACCTTGAATTCTGTTTCTGCAGATGTTACCCTAACTGGTGCCCAGCCCAGTGCTTCACTGGGATCATGGGAGCATTTATTTTGAGACCACGAGCTATTTCTTTTAAGTATCTCTATAACGTGATTGTAAATTCAATTAAATGTACTTTTATGTTTCCCCCCCCTTTTTTTTTTCTTTTTTTTTCAACCAAATCAAGAAATAAAAGTACAGTATATATGTAGAACAGCTCATACATCATCAGTCAGGTAAAATAAATAAAGACAGAAATAAATCTGGCTACTCCCCTGCCTTTTCCTTTCATCCTTTTTTGTTGTTGTTGTTGAATAGAGACTGCACACCACTGAAAAAGTCTCCTTACAAATGATAGAAGCTGAAACAAAAGAACTGCATTCATCAGGGAATTAGCTCCAAAAAGTATCTTTAGTATCCCTTCTTCACTAAGATATTTAATGTTTTTTCATGACTGTGAACAGTGCATTCTTCTCAGAAATCCACACAGTATGTTGGTATTTCTTTTAACATTTTTCTCCTTTTCCACCAGAATGGAGTCATGTCTGGACTGATGCAAATGCTGCTTCTGAAAGTGTCTGCTCACATCACAGAACAGCTGGGGATGGCCCCAGGAGGAGAATTCAGAGAGGCTTTCAAAGAGGTGCGATCATGAAATAGTTTTTCTGAGGTCAAATTACTGGCCTTTTGCTTACAGTGTCAGTAAATGAAGGCATTTGTTAGAAAAGGGCACACTGTGGCCATATTTTTCTTGAAGCCTGCGAAGTGGTAAACACCATCTTTGGCTTCAAAAATACAAAGATTCATAGCCCTAAATTACACAAAAGCAACTCCAAAAAGGCTTTAAGTAAGTGCTATTTTTGATGGTATTTGTTTCAATTTATTTTGTTCTTGTTTGAATAACTCTTTTTGAATTTTGGATGTGGATCCTGGTCATACTGTTGGTGGTGTCAGGATTCCAACCTATGAAAACAAATCTGTCAGGATGAATTAGAGTTGGTTAGCTCTGTATCCTCTTCTGAAGTGGTTGTTTGAGATTGTTAAACAGATATGCTTAGAATTTCCAGATAATTTTGTTTTACTGTGTTGTACTAAAATGTGTCAGCCTCAGTTACAGCATAGTCTCTCCTGACATTGGCTTCTGGTATCTTGCATCAGTTTTTGTTTCATGAGCTCCTCCTGGAATGCATTTTATCATGACAGACCAATAGGTTTGTCATCCTGACAAAATCCTGTTAAAAGCAAAACAACCAAAATCGTTTTCCCTCGGATTTTATTCAGACCTGTGAAGATTCTGAGGCACATCTGTTCATCTTAAGCAGTTCTGAGCAGGAGCTTTCTGTCTAGGAAAAATAAAATTAAAGGTGGCATTATGACTCAATGTATTGTACTCCTGTAGGAAGTTGTATACTCGAAATTTTGTTTACCTCATGGCCAAAACATTTCTTGCTGTCTAACTGTGACAATACTGGCTCTTTTTTTCGGTTGTTGTTAAAATAACTTAAATCACATAATAAACAAACATTATCTTAATAGTGCTGTACTATGATACAGTATGTGTTGACTAGTAATTTGTATGTTCTCTTCCAGGCTAGTAAAGTACCTTTCTGTAAATTTCATCTTGGAGACAGACCCATCCCTGTTACATTTAAGAGGGCAATTGCTGCACTTTCTTTCTGGCAAAAAGTCAAGCTTGCCTGGGGCCTTTGCTTCTTATCTGACCCAATCAGGTATGAATAAACATCCCATATGTTTAGCAATGAATTGTTCATCTCTTCTGTGTGGCAGGAGCCTGAAGTTCTCGAACCCAGACTGATGTGGTGAAACCTCACATTAGTGAGAGAGAGAAATATACAAACTGTCCTTGAAAAGTTCATGGTTTTAAAAAGAAAGCTGGCTATCCTGCTACATTTGTTTTGTGTAATAGCATTTTGATTAATTCTAGGTTGTTGATCACTTAGAAGTAGATGATTTTATGCTGAAAATAAATTCATAGTGCTGCGGTGTTAATACTGTGTTAATGAAAGAGAGTAGAGCCTCATGATAATGGTTTCATTCAGATTTCCAAAGGACTTGGGCCTGCTGTACTAAGTCATGTGTAAATCAGAGCAGCCTGAGAACTGAATCCACATCATCTGCTGTCTGAGCAAATGTTGGGAACAAGAGAAAATGTTTGAAATCTCAACAGTGTGTCAACCTCTTAATGACCATGGCCTTTACGAGGAGATGCTGTTAGGTTACTTTCTTACATTAATACTTGTCAGACTGTTCCCTTCTCAGTTTGGTTTCCTGTGCCCTTTAAAGAAACCACTGTGCCAAGTTTGCTTCCTTTTTGCTTCTGGACACCAGTAGGTGTGAAAACTTGCTTGAACTGGGTGACGGCATGCCCAGCTGTCATCCTGAGTTCCATCTGCTCCCACCAGACTTGCCATGGTGGGAGCCTTGCCAGAAGCAGGTTTGCAGCGTGCATGGATCCTGAATCTCTGTGCCTCTCATGCTCTGTAACCAGAACTCTGCACACCTCATTGAAGTGATTGATGTCAGTTCTTTCAGGCACTTGAAGTAGGGCCAGGGCTGGAGCTAATAGGGACAGCCAAGACTTGTTTCTCAGTTTTAGCATTTACTAAATTGTTGTTACCTGTAAACACCTACTACTTCATCTGTAGAATGTTGGTCCCGCTGTCAATCCATTAACTGCAGTTCATGTGAAAAGTTTTGTTACTTATGAATCTAATACCAATATGAAACTGTTTCCAGTTTCTGGGGGGAGCTGGAGGGTGTGTTTCTCAGCAAATTCTCACATTCATGCTGATGTGATTTTTTGGTTTTCAACTGAAATATTAAGATAATTAAAAATAAATTATCTTCATTAACACAGTAATATTCTAAGTGTTGTCTTACAGTTGATTGATGTGGTACATCGATGTTTTAAAAATAATAGGGGTAGGAATTGGAAAGGTGGGTGTGATTAAGAAGCTGTTAGGGCAGGTGATGCATAGATGAGCTCACTTACTCATCACTGTGAGCTTCTACTGAAAATGGAGTAATAACTCTAAATCAGGTTTGTCAGTTTGTTTCCATGCTCTGTTGAAAGCTACCAGTGCCTTTTTTTGGTTGTCTGCTTTTTGAAGCATCCTTTTGATTTCAAACTTCAAAAAGTAAATAAATAAAAATTTTGGCATCATTCTCCAGCAGGCAGTGATGCAAAGCTAGATGATTTTGTTGCCAGACTGTGACTATATCACTGCTGTGGCTGCAAACAGAAGGTTGACAGCATCCGTATAAAAAAGTAACAATAATACAAAAACTCATTAAATTTGTTCCTGCAGTTCTAATTTATTTCCTGTCCATTTCTGTTCTTCCATTCAGGGAACTGATTAATAACTCATTGCCCTGCTGAAGACCTGTGATTGACACAAGCACTGCAGAATCCTTTCCACCCTTGCAGACTGTGCCTGGCAGTGTGCTATTTTGTTCCTTAAATAGAGCCTTCATGCGTTCAGTGATCAGATCTGCTCCTCAGGAGCTCTCTGTTGCCTTTTTTAGACTGAATATACAGTAGAAGTGGGGCACTGTGATAACTCTTTCCTTTGAAGCCCTGGTGCTTTTCTGCAGTTGTCAGCTTTTAAACTGGGAAAGGTGAATCTTTGGTTGAGCTGCCTAAAGGCAAGTGACCTCTGCTTTGCCTTTCTCTCACTGTAGAGGCATTGTTAAGAATGCAGTTTTTCAGGCTTATGCAGATTGTTCCTCTTTTTGAGAGGAGAGCTGTCTGTGTAGGTTTACGTGAATAACGGGTATAGCATTTGATTGTTTTTATTCATTGGTTTGTCTGCACTGGACTTTAGAAGTGTAATATAGATACTGAGAAAATGTAACCTTTCTTTCAGTAAAGATGACGTGGAAAAATGCAAACAGAAGGATTTACTGGAGCAGATGATGGCAGAGATGATTGGAGAATTTCCTGATCTTCATCGAACAATCGTCTCGGAACGAGATATTTACTTGACCTACATGCTGAAACAAGCAGCAAAGCAAATAGAACTACCTCGAGCTTCAGAAAGTAATTGTTTTAAAGCAAATACCTTAATCAGTGTGTTCTTTGTGTGGTATTGTATATCTCAGTTCTTTGGGGGAAAACTGTGGTGTTCTGTGTGTTTATCCAAGATTGATGCCACATATCACAGAAGATTACAGTGCTTGAGAAGTTATGGGGCATATGATTCCCCTACTGCAACCTCCTATAGAAGAAATCTCACATAGCAATAGACTACTAATTATGATTCTTTTCTCACTGTGCTATTTAAACCTGCAAAATACTGATTAGTCTGACAGCTTCTTCAAAAGGCAGGCGTCTGGCATTACAGCACAGCATGGGACAGTCTAGACGTGCATCACCTGTCTCACTGTCTCACCAAATTCACTGTCACCAGAAGCTGCTTAGGCACAGATTTCCTGCTGAACTAATTACTTCTAATTCTCAGTATTCATCTCGCTTTGCTTATTATAAATTGGGCTCCTGGGAACCCTGGTGATATGCAACAAGTATGAACTGTGTGTGTTTCAGCAAGGTATAGGCATACTGAATATTTCTCCAGCCTTCGGAAGTATTTTACTGCCGTGTGTAATCTGCATCCTCTTTGTTCATGTAAAGAAATGTGTGTGTATATGCATACACATATGCATACTGAAGTAGGGATTGTCTTTTTTTGCTGTCTTGTTTATAAGTGCTTCAGTGCAGATCTCTGACACTGTCTCCTGATTGTAAAAATAATGAAGAAATTGTACTACTACTTGCACTTCCCTTGTCTAGTATTACTTCAATGTTGACTTGGTGAAGCTTCACCAAAAACATATTGTTAGTGCAGGTAACGTAATCAGAGGATGCATAGAATCATTAGGTTGGAAAAGACTTCTAAGATCATCTAGTCCAACCATCCGTGCATGCAATCAAAGGAGCAGACTAAAAAGTAATTTTCATTGTTATTCTTTGCTGGATCATAAGCCACAAAGAAGAATTGTGTCCTCTGTTATTGTTGTTCTTTTTTCCTTTCTTTAATTCTACCTTAAGAACAGAGTTCTGTGAATCACAGGTTCATTGAATGCCTGGGAAACTGGAAGGATTTTACATGCATTACAGAGGATTTAAAATAAAAGATGGGACTGCAAACGACAAGAAGGCTAATGCATCACCTGACTGACAGTCCTCTGCTGCAATATTTTAGTAGATGAGACAGTGCCAGAGGTGGTTTTGCTAAGCTGCATGTCACTATTATTATTACACTATTATTATTACTTGGACATTTTTCTCATGTTGTTCTCATGACACATTACCAGTTTTTCCAGTGGGGCAGAGGTAATCCAAAAACTTTTGGGATGAATGCATCAGTTTCTCCTGAATGTTGAGAAAGCTGGCTGGTAGATGGGAGGTTAGGCTGAGAGCTGCCCTGTGTTGTGATAGGGTGGTGACCAGCTACCTGACTGCTGCACACCAACAGCACAGGTTTTGCTGTTACTTGCTGAGGCCAGGTCTGTAATGGCAGGTCTGTAACAGGGTCAGGTCTGATCTCAGGCCCTGTTCTCTGGCTGTCCATGTCCGCCAGCCTGTGCCTTCCCATTACTGGGATTTGTGCCAGCTGTCCAAAGCTGTGAGCAAAGCTCTTCTTGGGAGAGAGCAAAGACCAGGGCTGTACCCCATAAACAGCGCAGAAACATGACCCACACAGGGTAGGGAAGAGATGGATTTAGAGGCTCAGCAGAGCTTGCATCTGGAGACTGGAGTGTGAGCCCTAGCCAGTTCTGTTTACCAGAACAAACATTTCCTGACAGTAAGAAGTTATGCTAAAGTTTGAGGGGGAAAAAAAAAGGAGGAAGAAAAGCAACGAATTAGAAACATGAGATATTGGGTGAGACATGGAATATGTGTAATTTTTGATGTGTGGTAACAAGTCTCTGCTCAGAAAATGCTGTCTTGTAATCTTGCACGTTACCTGTTCATTTGTAGCTTGAAACTGGTTCTTCTACAAATGTGTTCCTTTGTTTCCATCTCTTCCCTAGCTGAACCTAGGAAATACATCCCTGCTGTTGTAGTTGGTGTGGTTGGGATGGGTCACGTACCTGGAATTGAAAAGAACTGGAACTCTGACTTAAACATTCAGGAAATAATGAGGTAAGTCATCCTTCCCCATGTCTTGCCATAGCAGCTTTGCTTGCTCAAAATCAGCAACGATTGGTTTGTTTGGAGGTTTCTTGGTCTTTTGTCACAGTTTAAAGAAATGCTGCTGCTGTCGTTGCTGCCCTGTCAGCTCACTGACTTGCTGTGCTGACTGCGTACAGCAAAGGAACAGAAACTGCCAAAGGAAAAAAGTAAAAACAATAAATAGTGGTATGTTGAGGGAAGGTGAGGTGAGAAAATGCCATTGTCTGGAGAAAAATGTCAGTCAATTCATACCAAGGGCTTTTCAAGTGAAAATTCAAAAGTGGTCTGTAGAAGGTGACAAAAACAGGCTTCTGCCCTAGCGTAATTCACTGTGGGCTAGTTCAAGGCACAGATTTTCGCTCCAGTGTAACTGATAAAATAGGTGTATGTGCTTTATAAAAGAAGAAACTGTTCAGACTGTGTCCTGTAAAGCCACAGAGGCTGGGATTTATGAAATGTATGAGGGATTGCAGCGTGACCGGGTAATATGGGTAGGGCCTGCAGTGCTTTAGGACAACTAAGTGGAAGAGTTACCAGTATCTTTCCTAAGAGCTGAGCAGTGCATTAACTTCACTTTTTAAAACAATATGAAGCAAATTACATTTGAAAGATTACTATGCTAAGATTCTTCTCATTGCAGTCTTTCTCAGTTTGTGCTGCTGCACTGCAGTTGCAGAGCAGTTACGTCTTTGTGTTAGTGATTGCCATCTACTGACAGGGTGGAGTTCTTAACATTTCTACAGATCTTTAGATCTGTAGATCTTCATGTGTTGCAAAATGACTTTGGAAGTCATCTGAATCAAAACATGCACGTTTCTCAGATGCCTGTTCGTTCCAGCTCTGCAGATGTTCACCACTGTTTTATGTCTCTTTTGCTGCAGTGTGCCTCCTCCATCAGCTTCAAGTAAGATTTTCAAATTTGTCATAAAAGCAACAGTTTTTGGACTGATGGGTTATGGCTGCTACCGAATAGGTCAAAGGACAGTTCAGTTTATTCTCTCGATGCCAGCAGCACAGAGCTATCTTCAGAAGCTGACAGAAATAAGGTCTCAGCATTGAACCTAAGTGGAGGCACAACGTGAAGAAAGTGGCTGAAAAAGGCGATGGAGGCAACAAACGTGAACCGGACTGAAAGAAGAAGGAAATGAGGATTCTACTCAGAGGCGATGGGTGCGGAGCAAAGCTGAATTGCTGTATAATAAAAGATTTGATACTGAACTTACACCAGCTATGATCTGATGAGTAAGTTTGATTCCTGGTGTGTTGCATGAAACCACATGATTCCAGATTGAGGCAAATGTAATACGTACACAAATATATATTATATATATCTGTAAGGTGTGTGTATATATAATATATATTAATGATGATGTAATACAGACAGCTTAAGGAGTGTATGCTCGTGACTTTTTTTCCAGGAGAACAGAACACCAAGTAACCAAATTGGCTGCATCTGCTGTGAAATTCAGGGACACTTGCTGGAGTGATTTATTTTCTTTCCTTGGGTATAATAATACCTAGCGGTCATTTCTGGTGCCAGACACTTTACACATAATTCAGAAGGGCGTCTTCTCAATGTGTGTTTTATACTTAAAAACATTTAGGCTTTTTAAAGACTTGAAAGCTTTCCAAAAATGTCAGAACTGTACAGGCTGCCGTATGTTCACCACTCGGATTTTTTTACAAGCCTTACTGAAGAACGGAAATGCTGCCTTTAGATTGCATCCCTCCTTACCACCACCAGTTGAATTGTCTTCTGCATAGAGAAGGTAGAGCCACGCCATCAGAATGCAATGTGTCAGATGTTTACAGGACACTCTGTTCCTTTAGATTAGGTTATTTAAAGTGTATTGTTTAGCCAAATCCTGCTGGATTCAGTATTGTAAATTTGAGACTAGAACTACTGTACAGGTTTTGTTTCTCGGACCTTTCGTTATCGGGACAAGAAGTCTGGAATTGATCGTACCTGCTCCTCATTTTTGATACATGAAAATATTTTATTTATCAATGTAATTTCTCAGTGGATGAATATTTTAATCTATTTAATAGAAAAGCAGTGTTCAACTTAGTTTTTCAAACTGGTGATAGCGTTTTATTTGGGTTACCTGCTATTTATACATAGAATAATGGGTACGTCAGACTGCTGTGATTTTTAAGATTTTCCAGAACAGCCATCTGTCACCCATCTCTTTTATCATTTAGGCTGATATGTAATAGGAGGTTTGGTACCATTTATACGGGGTTTTTGATGATTGTAAAGTGCTCTCTGCAATCAGCTGCTCCCAGTTCCACAGTGCAGACAGCTTTGATTGGCATATCAGAGTTTTAACCTGATGTATTTGAACAGAAGAGTCCCATTTGCTCCTCAGGCTCATATACAGTTGCTCACTGATTAAAGTGGGGTTTTTGTTTTTACTGATTGCTTTCGGGACTGAAAGATGAGAACCAGTGTGTGAAGCAAGAGGAGGAAAACAACACGTTGTACTTTTGTGTTTCCTTGCTGCTTTCAATTGGTTCAATAAAATCAACAGACTGCTCTCAACAGGGTGAATGGCCAGAGCCTTGTGCTGGAGATCATCCCACGCAGCCTATTGGTGGCTGGAGGCCTGTATGTGTACCTGCCAGGCCCTGCTCTGCGATGGCAGTGACTTTGCTGGGAGCTGATCTGTCCATGCAGCCTGATGCTCTTATGCCTCACACTCTGCAAACATTGAGAGCCCTTGCAGCAAATGACTGAAGTATGTGTTCTTTAAACCTATGAAATCAAACCCAGTCCTGCAGAGCACTTCAGACAATGCGTGCTGTGTTTCTGGACCTGGGCCTTAGAGCTGTGCAGGGAATAAACCTGAGCAAATGAGAATGGCAGCAGTTCATACTTCATGAACACAAAAATGTGATGGTGATACAGAGTAGGATGGAGTCAGGTCCTTCTCGTTTTCCATCAGTCAGTGCTTGAGGAGCCCCAGCCGTCTCTAGTGAGACTGAAAACCACACTGATGAAATCTTTATAGAAGACTGGAGTGACTGCCTCCATTTTGCTTCCTAACTTTTTTTTGTAAAGGTTTAATGAATTGTTTACAGATAAGCAGTCCTATTTGAATAATTCTATTCCATGTTACATACATTATTAAGAGATGAAAGCAGGAGCTTGAGCTCCTTCTTCTCCTGGCTCTCCTGACATACCAAAAGATTGTTGTTGTCGTTTTCTTGTTTTTTTGTTTTGCTTTGAATTTGGTTTTGTTTGGGTTATTTTTATTTTGAGGTCTTTTTAGCTGTTAGTGTTCAAAATATATCAGTGTCTTGCTTTAAGATACCTACTGGTTTTTAAGGTATCTGCAGATATTGTGAAAGCTCTGTAGATCTTTGATATCTGTGCTCAGGTAATTTTACACAAAGGAAAACAAATCTAAGGTAAATTTTAGACATGAGCCTTAAACTCGGGTGGGACTAATGCTAGACAGTTGTCATGGAGCATTCTTGCAGACTTGACATCATATGCTTTTTAGCCAGAAGTGTAAGCTGGCTGCTTGTTAATCGGTCATTATCAGCAGTTACTATCTTGAGTCTTTGTTTCACTTTTTCTTCTTTCTTTTTAAACATATCATCAGCAGATATGAAGGAGGCTGTCTGGGGACAGGTCTTGCAGTTTCTTCTCACTGTTGCAAACTGGCAGAGGTTGTACGTATGCACTGTTTGCTCAGTGGCACTTGAAAGCCCGATGGATTTGCAGAACTATCAGTCCTGTGAATCCAAACACGACTGCTCAGTGTTGTGTATCCGATGTGTTGTACCGTCTGTGTAACAATCAGTGTTTTAGGTCCATTCTTTTCTGTTCTAGTCAGTCTTCTCAGTGTTAGAGCATCCTGTAAAACTTAACTCTGTTGAACTGTCCCAGCCCTGCCTCAGCCTTACGAAGCCATACTGTATTTTTTTGGTGACATGTACATCTGTTTCATGCGTTTGTACATGTAATGTAATTTGAAGTATTTTTAACAATGTGTGCCTTTACTCTAAAGTGATTTAAATCAAACAGCAGTATGTTCTATGATATAAAAAATAAAATATTTTAGCCACTGTTTCTGTTGAAGGCATTTATTTTCCACATTAATTAGTAATTTTGAGAACAAATACTGGTTAGGTAAGTCTGGTATGCAGCATTTTGATAACCCAGCACATTTTTCTGAGCAAGAGCTGCAGTTGGAGCAAACACTTCTACTGAGAGGCATCTGGCTTTGATGATGAAGTAAGAAAACCAGTTTTTCTGCCTCCTGCACCTTTCCATTGGAGAAAAGGATGCATTTCCTTTTCCTACTGAACACGTGGAGACTAACTTCCCAATGGGAGAAGCATCTAAAGTGGCAGTCCATAATTAGGTATGGTGAGTGGTTGGGTTTTTTTTTTTTTTGGTCGTCTCATTTCTTTTCTTCTAACTTCTGCAGTGCCTGGTTGTGCGTGCCACGAGCTGACTGCCTTAGTCCCAGCCCAGTAAGATGCTCGAGCACCTGACATTGGCCACAAGCAGTCCCTTCTGTTTGCAGGACTGTTCTCTGCGTGGGAATCAAAGAGAATGTGAAAAGGTGTTGTCAGTAGCAGAACATTTAGTCTTCTACAATTGAGTCAGGTATGACCATTTCTTTAAAAGGAGGAGGGAGAACTGTTACTGAAAAGACTCCGGTTTTGTGCTGTAAGCTACAAGTAGGTAGCCAAGTGGATGGCCACCACTTGTCAGTCAGCACTCCATGCCTCTTAGCAAAGCTGTCCATGTGCACTTCTGTAGTCCTTGATTCAGCAGAAG